>NW_018127949.1:2487908-2495775 GCF_001952655.1 Monopterus albus
ATATGTGGCTTTCACATTCAATTCACCTACAGACTCATCATACGGTACCGTTGTCTATGCTGTCTTATCTAAATGACGAGCTCTGCCACTGTATTAGAAACTGTTAGATTTTTGTTTATATTATAATATTGCCAGCAAAACAGCTCTATCATATTTGACTATTGGCATAAAAAAGAAAAGAGAAAAGAATATTCCATAACATTTCAACTCTGGACAAACTTTGCAGATTTACTGTAACAAGCTTTCAGGGGTTTTGGACATTGCAGCCAGATGACAACATGAAAACATTTCAAACAAACGACTCAAAAAGGCAAAGATAAATGGACAGAGATAAGGCTGAAGCCAGTTGCCATTTACACATGGGCACTGGCTATGGTAACCGTCACAAATGTTGTGAATTAGCTCCAAATGGCAAAGGAATCAGTCACTAACAATGCCATTGTGATGGGACTGCAGCTTGATGTAAAATACACATTTTAACATACTGTACAAAATAACTCTAACACTGGGTAAAGTAAGTGTAGTAGTAGTTCATCAACAGCTAAAAAGGCAACTTTTACAACTGCAAAACTTGATCCAGTAATCATCATAATCACCTCTTTTAGTAGCAGTAGTCATTCTCACATTGCTCTTCTCCCTTATTCTCCAAAATGGAAAAAAAGTCATGGGGTCTGGTCACCAATAACGATTAGCTGTGCAAACTAATACTTGAGTGGTGACCTTTGACTGTGATTGTCTTCAATTATACTAAATGTATGATTTTAAATCTGCTTGTACACTAAGCTTGCTGCAGAAGTGAATGAAGAAAGCAGTTTCATCTAATGTCAATTCATGATTTATGCTTGCAGATGAAACCTACACGATAAGTCTTCTGGGACCCTGAGTGTCCAGATGACAGCACGGGTCCAGAGCTCAGCACTCGATTTCTGCTTCTCTGATGGGTGGAATCAAGCTGCTTGTGGATTTATACTGACTGACTTGGTTGACGGCGAGAGTATTCACAGGTTTAATCTGTACGGTCCTCAGGTGTGTGTCCTCTGGCTCATCTGTAAACCATGTCTTTTCTGAGAAAGAGCCAGAATCACATAGAAACAAAGAAGAGGGACATCAGACAGTTAATGCTACATGGATGTCGATTACAATTTAAGTCTCATCAAATGGGTTTGTGCTTGTGTGCACGGAAAACATTCAAAAGACATTGTACAGTTAACAAAGAAATTACTGTTTGAATTGATGGTGCTGAAAGAAATTCTGACATGATAGACATATGCTCTAAGATGGGGTTTTTAATGCCAGGGAAGTATTGCTCAATGTTAAACAGGGTGTAGGACCCACACATCCAAAACATTTCCATAGGTGCTGGAGGCAAAAGGCAGACAAAGGCTCTGTACACTGCAGTCAGAGAGCCCAGCATATGTGATATAACAGAACAATGTTTTGATCATCGGATAAATAGATTCATCTCACAGGTGGTTGTGATCTGCATGACTGAGAGTGGGTCTGCTCCCAGAATGCATCAGTCATAACAGCGCTGGACAACACTGTGAGATACTCAGGTTTTTTTCTTTTTAGTTTTTTTTTCCATTCAATTTAGTTTTATGTATTTATTTATAGTAGACCTAGTATAGAATCATTTACAAGCTCAGATGTTTTCATAACTGCAGTGCAAGCCCCATGTACTGCAGACAGTGAAAAAGGCCAATGCACTTTAGTTCTTCCCAAAATCAGAAAAAGAGAGAGAATATAAAGTGTCAATTTTCTTTTTTTTTTATGATAAGACATTTAATTTTAATTTCATTTTGTAATAATTAATTCACGGAACAAGCATATGTGCAGCCACTTATGTCAACACCATGTGAAGCAGATGACTAATTTTCATAGTGACAGTAGATTAAATGACCATTAAAACCACTGTTGCATGTTAACAAGCAAATATTAACATTGCGATTTTACAAAATTAGACAATTAAAATGTGAACAACCCATTTACAAGACGTTAGGCTAAGTGAATTGAGCTCAGCTGACCTACTGTAGAGGCACTAGTCCCTAGGTTTCTCATGGCTGTTATAATTTTGACCTGAAAGCTGAACCTGCGCTCTGCTGCCTCACTGGAGACTTGCTGTCTCCGTTTTAGTCAAATGTTTGAAGTCGGGGAACATTTTTTTTGTGAAGTGGTTGGAAGTTCCTCTGAATGTGAGATTTCTCAATCCTGATGCGCTCAGGAGGAATCAGCTGCATGCACGGCCCTCTGTGATCTGTACTGTTCACAGAGGCGCCTGGTGGCCTTCAGTCTGTGGCTCTTCAACGTGTTGTCAGGTCCCGTAAAGCAAGGTGCATTCAGTGGGTCTCAGTTAATTCACCGCATCGGTTCTTCTTTTTTCACCTCATTTGTCGACACCATTGTAATTATTGGGCTCTTTAGTAGCCTAACTTTCAGTTAGTATTGATCACCGTCTGTGTTCTAACCTGTCAAAATGACAGGTGGCCTTCAGATTTTTCCATCATTATCAAATTCCATCAGTGATGCAAAATGTTCAGTTAATGTAACCTCTGGTGTCTATATGATAACTGTTCCTCTTTGTGATTTGACAGAAATCCCTTTTAGATTTAGCTCTGCCAGGAGCTATCAGCGCAGTGTGCAGATCTTCTGTCTGACTTTTGCCTCAAGTATCACTCAATGTCCAATTGCCCCAGTTTTCACCTCTGTAATGTCACTCATCTCATGGCTAAAGTGTTTTTCATAGCATGCCAGTTTGTTGGGTCAGCAGACATGCAGGTAACCAATTAATGAGTTTTTCTTTTCTTATAGAAGGGAATGGATATTTGGCATAGTATGTTGCTGGTGAGTAATCCACTTGGCAGTGCTCATGGTCATGCATATTTCATTAGTATGACTTTTGGCTGTGGCAGTATAATACACTAACACATATGCCAGTAGAGAGATGTTAAAGTGAAGTAGCATCAAACCATTCAATTGCAATAACATATTCTATAGTCAAAACTACAGTGAGATGTGCTGCATAGGCCATAACCATGCGCTTCTTATAGAGTCATTTGGAAACACCTAATTACTTGGCTCTCATTCATGGGGCAAAATGTCAGAAAGGACATGACCGTGTTCAATGCATTATTTAACATCATGCATAGTCATTCACTTCCATACCTTGGCCCACTCTATTCATCCTTGTTGCACTTTGAAAAAAGAAAGTAGTACACTAAATGTAAGCTAAATGGGAAATACTAATATGGCTGTTAATAACAAACTGCACTGCATGATGGTCAGAGGCATAAGAAGGTGTGAAAGAGCGTGTGAAATGAAATGGAAAGAAAAACAGAACATGTTCATGTCAGAAAATCCTTAATGCCATTACTATGCATTTACCCACTGTAGCATCTGCCAAGCACCAATACCATATCCATTCCTATTGCCAAAACAAATGGAAAGATTGTCAGTGTTTGAGATATAGTGCAGAACCCACTGAGCAGCATGTGCTAACATACCAAACGTGTTATAATGTACTTGAATCTGAACAGAACAAGAGGGTTTAGCAACTTTATGTAGAACATAAATGCCTTTTTGCAAAATGCACAAATGTTTTTTTTTGTTTACTAATCATAGAAAGCTTGTAGTGTTCATTCAACAGCTGTGAAAATGTAACATTTGCTCATTCATTTTTTTCAGTCAGCAATCAGAGAATATTTTAGTGTGAATATTTTCCCATAGCAACAAGATTACATTAGAAAGCACTTGGAGCATGGTACCAATTCTGCAAAATCTTGGTGATTTAACACCAATGGGTTTGGTACAGCAAGTTGGGGTTCGATTCTCTGTCAGTGCACCGTCAATGTCCAGTGTGTTGCCTGAGCAGCGAGATGCCTGTCTCTATACAGATGGATAGCTTAGTGGTTAACACCACTGACTGGGTTATGGCAGGTCTGGGTTCAGTTCCCTGTTGAGGCATGACAGATCGTTTTGTGAGTATGATTCAGATCCCTGTGCACTCTCATTACCCAATACCAGAAGTCAGTACAAGTTCCAAGTATGCTTCTTCATAGCAGGTGGATGGCACAGTGGTTGATACCACTGACTGTGGTACGGCAGGCCGGGGGTTCACGGCCAGTTGTGGGTCCTTCAGCAAGGCCCTTAGTGCTATCTGCTGAGTGAGATACACCATGAACGCTACGGTGAGGAGGAGTCAGGACGCCAGGGAAAGTGGGGAGATTTCATCCTCCCCCACAACTGGAGATGGAGGATGGAGCACAAAGAAGCCTACTGATGAAGAAGGTTTGCTTTCAGACAGGTAAAGTATGAGGGCTAAGGGTAGGGATAGATGCTGTGGGTTTGTGGTGGGGTCCTCCTGAAAGCAGCAGGCTGGCAACTATGGGTGGAAGAGAGGAAGGGAGGGCACGTACTTTTGTTTGTCTCGTGAGTCTCTGCTTTTGGTGCGGTTGGCGCGGTTGGTGGTTGGGATAGAGTGGACTGAGGAGCTCTTCTTACTGAGATTAAGTATTGACATAGTTAACTAAGGGAGGAGGTCACCTGCTGTTTCTTTCTTTTGTTTTAAAAGTGTTGTTAGATTATAAACAAGACATTTATAAAAATAAAAACAAAAAGCAGGGAACCTTCTAAACTACCTCCATAACTCACTCAGCAGATAGCACGAAGGACTAAGTCAGTGGTGTTAACCACTAAGCTATCCACCGTCTGTATAGAGACTTTTCTTTTACTTTTTACTTTTCTGTTTCTCACATACACTACTAGTTAAACTGTAATGAAAACTCTCAAAACATGGAGCACAATGTAATTGCACACATTTCATTCCTTAGGCTTTATAGTAGTAAGTCTGCACATCTTAATTTGATTGCATGCTTCAGTGGAATGCCCTCCATGCTTTTTTTTTTCCTCTTACAGAACAAATAACAGTCTATTTTGTCTCCCCCCCACAACAGCCAGACTGCTAGAGCCACAGCTGTGGAAAATGGGAAGACTCCCTCATGAGAACATTGAGGTAAGAGAGACTGTTTGACAATTTTTGTAAAAACTTGACTTCATCCCACAAAATACTACTCTTTCTTTATGTAGAAAACATGAGAACACATTATTTACAAAACTCTACCACTCCATGCACATCTGATGTATTTGTCTTGACATTTAAGCCTATTGTATCAAATACATCGATTGGTTTCTCTCCCACCATCGCAGGAGAGGTTCTGGCCACTTCACAGAGTAGAAAACACCTGGCATCTGTGCTGCTTTTGGGTGTTGTAATGAAACAAACTGCAAAACCACTGACTTTGGTATGATCGGACCCCATTATTACCACATACTATATTAGGCCATATTATTCAGGAGAGGGCCAGACCAAATTTTTACAGCATACTCCAGTAAGGCTTTTTTTTTTTGGCAGCTGCTTTTAGGCATTTTTCAGTGTTTTCTAAAAAATACCAATTGTCAAAGAGATGCCCCCATGCAATACAAAGCCGATGGAGAGTGAGGAACCCTCCCCTGATGGGTTCAGTTTTTAAAGTATGACACATTGGATTCTGTCTCTCTGCCTTGGGATGGCTCTGCTTAAGGAACAACTGTTCTGTACTGTACGGTGGTATTGAATGTGAACGAAGACATAAAAGTAACATGTAAACATCCAGACATGTCACAGTCTGTCTCGATGCTGCAAAAAGGACACACAGGACACCATAGTTTACAGGCACTGTTCACAAACAGAGTCAGAGAGCTTTAGAAGGGCACGTACTTTTGTTTGTCTCGTGAGTCTCTGCTTTTGGTGCCGGTTGGTGGTTGGGACAGAGTGGACTGAGGAGCTCTTCTTACTGGAGGAATGGGACGAATGAGAAGAGTGGGAGAAGCTGGTTCGAGACTGGCCAGCATTGTGGTCAAACTGCATCAGGCAGAATATCAGGTCTGAGGGCACCATCTCAAACGCATATGGTGGATTGGTTATGACATACCTAGAGGACAGAGGGAACAGATGAGAGGCCAGTTCTAAATGTAATGTTGGTAGAAGTCTTCTTTGTGGATCCCAGTTTTCCCAGCATCTTGATTTCAAAGACATGTTAGAGCCACGCTCACCGTTTAGTGCATTGGTTTTGTGCGCTTAGATGTGCGTCTCGCAGCCGGTAGATACCAAAGCACAGCATGTTGTATGTTTTTAGAGCTTTACAAAACAGGTCACCATAACAACCACCATCCTGCAAGGAAAAGACAAAAAGAGTCTAGTATAAAAACACAGATTAAAAATGATAAATAAGAAGATATCATATATTGGCTAATTACACCTTCAGAATTAAAGATGAATCTGGAATTGATTCATTTCATCAACTACAAATGGTGATTTAAGATATCGAAATTTCTCACATAATCCTAAAGGAACAATAGCTTTCAAGATGGCCCAATTCTGCAGTGCTGTTTCCCAGATTGACTGACCTGAATGTCTTAGTCGTAAAATGTCAGTTCTTTCACTGTTTTAATATCTTCAGTGTTATTAATGTAGAAAATAGAAATAAAGAAAATATCGTGAATGGGAAGGGTATGTCCAAATCTTTGACCAGTAATGTATACTGACATGCATCATAATATAGTGCAATATACTATATCTGCCTATTTAAATATATGGTATCCCTATTACCTACAAACTCTGAATCACAGCCATCCCTGTCTGAATCTTTTCACTGTCTGCTCCTACAGCACAAGCAGATGAAGATGAGCTTTGCCCTCAGGTGACAAGACCAGTCACTTACCCCTAGGTCAGCAAAGGGCCCATCGTACAAGGCCAGCTGTGCCACGCGACACCTGTCCCTGTTCGCCAGGGTCTGTGGTGTGCTGTAGCCACCCCGCAACGCATTCTCCTCCGCCAGCAGCCCCTCAAGCTCTGGGGTCGCCCCGCCTGTTACCAGAGTCCGGATCAAGGTGAGGATATTATCATTGAAGTATGTCTGAAGGAATGAACGTAGAGGAGGAGTGACTCCTTAAGCAAACACCACCAAAGTCACAAGTGAACCATCTCAAAGTGCCAGACAGGGCAAATGGTGCTATCTAACCCTGGTCTGTCATGTCACATTGCTTTGCACAGTGAGTGAAAAGACAGGAGAATCCAATTACTGCAGGTTATTCTCTCTCCCATCAGTGAGAGATACTGGGAGGCCATGTACACATTCATGATGCCCAGGCATACCTTACAGCTAAATAACAATTATGTGGAAAAAACAGCTTTATAAACCACATATTAAGGGTGACGATAGACTTTCTTTGCTATAAATTTCAACTGATTATTGCTTTATGTTAACCAGGGCAAATGTCTGCTATTTTCTTTGCACTGCAGTCTCTTGCCTCCCCCTGCTTGTACAGCACTGTGACACCTCCCTCAGCTGCTGACAGCACTATTGACTATGATGATGGATGAGGGCTGTCCATTAGCTAGCATTACCTTTGTCTACAGTGGAGCGCACTTGAAGGCAGCTTTGTTCTAACCTCACTCAAACTGAAAGGCAGACAAACGAAGCCATCATACCTGGTGCAAGTTCCAGTCTTGTCATCTATTGTTTTAACAGGAGCAGAATGTGCCTATGTTTTTGGGGGGACCATATTTTTATTTGATATCTTTTGTGATATCAAAACAATATTTCTTCGCATATTTCAGGTCACTGACAGTTATTATGTCACTGCACAAAAGCCTCTACAATAAGCTCTTTATATCTGCTGATATGTCTGTAAACTAAATTGATTGTGACTTACAGCGCTCATTAGAGAATCCAGCACACTGACTGCGAAGGCTGTCCCACAGGCGAAAGGCTGAGTGAGGTATAACTCTGTGTCTGGGTCGTCATCATCATCTTGGTCCAGGAACTGAACA
>NW_018127949.1:2496760-2508215 GCF_001952655.1 Monopterus albus
CATGGCCCTGTCCCTTCCAGGCAGTGCAGTGAACTATGATAGGACACTCCCTACCTTGGGAATTAGCCTGCAAGACCCCGATGCTGTCATCAAACTGCATGGATTTGATGTTGAGTGACGCCAAGATGCATTCTTTGTCCTGCAGTGATGCATCATCAATATTGTTCTGATTTGCTGACAGAATGACACACATATCGCAGAGGTTGATGTTGACAGCCCTCAGATCTGCCCGACTCAGCGGCGTGCCCTTTGAGAGGAAGTGAAAGATAGAATTTATCTCACCTATGTGATACAAGAGGTAAATGAAAACTTTTAAACTGTAGTGCTCAAATGGCTCGAAAAGAACTGTGAATACACTGAAACCTAGCTGCTTTCCAAAGTGATGGCTCTTAATGCTTAAGCTGAGCACAGTGAGAACATGAACACAGAAAGGCCCCAGTCAGCCAGGGGCAACAGTCCTGACCACTGCACCACAGTGACACCCAGTTTTCAAATACAGTATATTCAATATAAATATTTTCTCCTAATGTAGATAAAGTAATCTTAGTGGCATAACATTTTAAAAATTAGAAATTGTTTTTGCAACTTCGAGGTTTTAGCATTGACTGGGTTTTTTTTAACCATGTTACAGTGGATAAATATTTGCAATGTGTGATTTTGGTTTACTCACTGGAAGAATGGAGACTTTTGGAAAATTATTAAGAGTTTCCCACTCTCGCTTCAGATACTCAACTGAGCCAACAAACACAATGTGCTTCAACTCATGGTAGTGAAAGTTGCTCGCTCTAAGGGGCATGACAAAGTTTTGGAGACCAATCAACGCGGATTTCACATCTCCAAATATGCACACGACCACATGTCCACTCAGAACAGTCATGGCTGCCTCGCTCCGTGTCTGACAGGGAAACAAAGAAAGAATGAACACAAGATGAAAAAGAGTTTATGAGAGCAATGTGACATAAGTTGGCTTTCTAAGCAAATGTTGGTGCTTTCTCCTCTTCCAGTTGCCTGATCACTCATTAATATATATCTAGTTCATAACTGCAATGTGAAAAATGGCACATGTGTTAGTGCAACAAATGTACTATGTACTTGGCCCCCATATAGCAAATGACCTGTCAAACACCTCATTTCAGAGTGTTTAAATGCCTTGTCAACCTCTGCTGGTGTTTTCTGACATGACACATCTTTCACCAGGGAGGAGAGTGTCAGGGACAAATGACGTGGCGAGTAAAGGAGCAGAACCCACCAAGATGACCTTCTCAATGTCTTTGGACGGGCACCAGTGAAACATCCCCGTGGAGTCCTATTTCTTCACGTTCTCATCCAGGCTTTCAATCTGTTCGTTCCCCGGGATGAGGAGCGCGTCATGTCTGATCAAACAAAAGATGAGGGAGCGAATAAAAGAACATCATCAGACACTGCAGCTGTGGATTGAATGAACTAGTGTTTGGCCCTTGACTAATACATCTCAAAATAATATGTAGATAAATATAATTCATAGAAAGGCAAATAATACCAAGAGAAGCTTGTTTTATACAATATCTGTTAAAACCGAATCAACACTACATCATTTCAGTATTACAAGTAGTAACAAAGAGAAGTCAAATCATGCAAATGAAGGTACCAAAATGAAATACAGTACCATAAACTGAGATAAAAAAAATTGAAATATTAATAAATAAATATTCAAAGAAATTAAACATTTTAAATTGTAAAAAAACAAACATTCATTAACAGAGCATCTAAATACTGAGAAATCACCCCATACTAAAACAACAAGGTTGCTTTCTTCCTTTTTCCCCTCGCTTTGCTCATTCCTGTCAAACAGAACAATCATCTGACTTGCAAACCCTCCCGTGTTCACCTTTCCTCCCTCTAAAGCCACTGTCAAAACTAGAAAAAGATACAAATAAATGAGTAGATTACTCTGCAAAGAAAACTAAATAAATCTTACATACGTAAATATAAAATGAATAAAATTATATCTAATTTCTTCTTCCTAACAGAAGTAATGTACCTAAATTTCATTCCTACCCTTAGATGCCTGGAGCCTAAATGTTTATCACTCTAATGCTTATCAGAAAAGGACTTTTCCTTGTGATTTAACATGTTTTTGTTTGCATGCTATATATGAAGCTTGCATTGAAAATAATGGGTGTGGGTGTTTTGATGTGCATCACATGCCACCTGTGTGCATTGCCCTTTGCACCTACAGTACAGGCAGTTACAGCTGAGTAATATTTCTAAGATCAACACCACAATATCAGTAACAATGTGTACAATATGGATATCTAATCACGTAATAAATGTATGCAAAATTAAGAATAAAGTAATCAAATTGATGTCTTATCTATGTAGTGAACTTCACACATATGAAATAAAAACTAAATATACTTTGACAATTTTAATTATCGGTTGATTGGAATCCTTCATTTAAACAAAAGAATGCTGTAAAACATTGTGATCATGCCACCACAGGAGTCAATCAAAAGTCAACAGATTCATATTAATTCTGCCTGACTTAAAGGTTTCCGTTTTACCTACCCTGCATATCTTTTAAATGGGGAACGAAATGCACACAGACAGAAGGAGAAATGTTCACAACCAGCCCGGCAGCCAAAACATGACGAGCTACTCTGTTGCCCAACACGACTCCCTTTGCACTAAAATAGATGTGGTCAGAGTCGGAACTCAGACAACAGCCTTCTGTCTCTGTCTAAAAGCTTTTAAATACTTCAGATCTTCTCCCCGCATCTCTTTAATCCCTGTGAGCACTTTAAAAGAATGGTACTGTCCCTTGGGTAACATGTTAATGATGCATTAAAGTGTCAGCTGAAACTACCACCCCTTGGGCACCAAGACTGATGCCAAAGAAGCCCTTGGGCTTATGTACCTCCAGGCAAGACCTGAATGTCCTTTCAAGAGTGGAATTAGTTTGGAAAGGAAACTTCTCTTCTGCCACTCTAGCTCTCTCACTCTGCCAAAGCTATTTTAATTTGAAAGGACTCAATGTGTGCAAATTAAATTCTGCAGTTGAAACTATGTAAATATTATCTTACAAAAACTTGAGAATGCACATGCAGAAGCAGGAGGAATATCACTTAGTTATAAAGTCCATCGCACTGACATCTCAAACTCCATGTACAGTAGCAAATAATTTTCAGAAAGTAGCTAATACTGTCCATTACAGGCTCCCAGAGTTCAATAATTGCTAGTTTTATCTCAAGATCCAAACATATTCAATTTATAATAATATAAAACAAAATAAAATAGCCTATCCTCTCAAACATTTCAGTAGCCTGGAACCAACGAATGTAATTGTGCTTGATATATGAGGTTGTTGATTAACCTCTTGCTACATCAACTAATCAATTAATTCAGCCTATTTTTCCATGGCAACAATCTTCCATACATCATCTGCCTCTGTTTGAGTCTGATATGGAAACTCTAATAAAATAGCAAGCATTTAGTGGTTTTACACTTCAGCTAAATATTTCATCAGATGTCCAATGCTTCACCACTCACTCAGTGGAGCCACTGTCACTTCGGTTTGTCCTTGTGGACATGACTGGTGAGGCAGAGCTCTGCCAGGATAGCTATCACACACTGTCAGCCATGATGGCCTGTCACGATCCTGCACCACCACTTGCCTCAGCAGTGCTGTAGCAAACATGACGTGTGTGTGTCACTGCGCAGTCCGATGTGACCAAACACGCTGTGACATCCCACAATTAGGTCTTATGACCCGTCAGGGAGCCTTGTGGAAATGGTGCTAATTTCAGTGAAGTTCATTGCTAAGTTCCAGAAAGGATGTGTTCATTTGCCAATATAATTGGAAAGAAGTGAGATCAGCTTCCACAGTTGATCACATTCCTCTTTTGTGTGGTTCATTCCATCACACAGAGTAGAGGTGTGTCTGTCACTTCTAAACATTTAAAACGTTCAGCGCCATAATTCACAACTCCAGTCCTGACAAGACTTTACACACCATGACCACAAAACATAAGGCCAGGTGTCTTCTAAAGGAGAGTAATGACAGCTGAGAGAGACAAAGTAGAAGCTAGACACATATTATGCAGATTTTCTATTTCAGCATCACTGCACTGGCTTAATGTAACACACGAAGTGAGGGCAGGGAAAGCCTTTGAAAACCCTTACCATCATGCAAACTGACAAAGACTTGCTCTTCAAAACCTACAGCAATCTGTTGATCATTACTTATTTACAAAGGCCTTGAGGCTGCAGGTTCTGTAAAAGCGCATTTGATATAGTATACACTCAGATGTGTTTCTTTCTCTGTTTGTTGCAATGAAGTAACCCTTAGGCTCCTGCAGCAAATCCCTCTCCATCAGAAAGTCAGCAGACACACATCTACCTGTATCATACAGTGTGTTAACATGGGAAGTAAATGGATTGATTTGGTGGGCTAATAGTTAGCTGATGGCTATAGCATTGGAAAATGATTGTTTTGTTACCCAAGAGTCTGGAAATCACCTGGAGCGATTTAACTTTAACACCAACGCCTACCTGACAAAAAGAAGGCCATGGATCAGAGGAAAATGCTAATTTCAAGCATTTAGTGGTTTTACACTTCAGCTAAATATTTCATCAGATGTCCAATGCTTCACCACTCACTCAGTGGAGCCACTGTCACTTCGGTTTGTCCTTGTGGACATGACTGGTGAGGCAGAGCTCTGCCAGGATAGCTATCACTCACTGTCAGCCATGATGGCCTGTCACTATCCTGCACCACCAATTGCCTCAGCAGTGCTGTAGGAGACATGACGTGTATGTCACTGCGCAGTCCGATGTGACCAAACACGCTGTGACATCCCACAATTAGGTCTTATGACCCGTCAAGGAGTCTTGTGGAAATGGTGCTAATTTCAGTGAAGTTCATTGCTAAGTTCCAGAAAGGATGTGTTCATTTGCCAATATAATTGGAAAGAAGTGAGATCAGCTTCCACAGTTGATCACATTCCTCTTTTGTGTGGTTCATTCCATCACACAGAGTAGAGGTGTGTCTGTCACTTCTAAACATTTAAAACGTTCAGCGCCATAATTCACAACTCCAGTCCTGACAAGACTTTACACACCATGACCACAAAACATAAGGCCAGGTGTCTTCTAAAGGAGAGTAATGACAGCTGAGAGAGACAAAGTAGAAGCTAGACACATATTATGCAGATTTTCTATTTCAGCATCACTGCACTGGCTTAATGTAACACACGAAGTGAGGGCAGGAAAAACCTTTGAAAACCCTCACCATCATGCAAACTGACAAAGACTTGCTCTTCAAAACCTACAGCAATCTGTTGATCATTACTTATTTACAAAGGCCTTGAGGCTGCAGGTTCTGTAAAAGCGCATTTGATATAGTATACACTCAGATGTGTTTCTTTCTCTGTTTGTTGCAATGAAGTAACCCTTAGGCTCCTGCAACTGTGGCGAATCCCTCTCCAGCAGAGAGGCAGCAGACACACATCTACCTGTATCATACAGTGTGTTAACATGGGAAGTAGATGGATTGGTTTGGTGGGCTAATATTTAGCTGATGGCTATAGCATTGGAAAATCCTGGTTTTGTTACCCAAGAGTCTGGAAATCACCTGGAGCAATTTAACTTTAACACCAATGCCTACCTGACAAAAAGGAGGCCATGGATCAGAGGAAAATGCTAATTTATGCACATGAACACACACAGAAAACTGTTGACTAAACAATACAGACTTCTGTGGATTCACTTTCTTAGAGCTAAATGGAAAGTAGTCATATTAGCAATGAAAATATCATCATTGGTTTTAAGTCACTTTCATCTGTACAGTTCCACTTTGTACGTGTCAGGCTACTGAATTCCCTGCCTCATAACATGAAAGTTAATGACAGTGACTATTATTATTATCAATTGAATTGAATAACGGTGTTATCTCCAGTCAAAATCAATAACTGATGGTTTAATTTTACAGGACAAGATAAAAGCAAGGTAGCATTTGAATTCACCTTTCATTGAGATGATACGTATGATCTGTGGCCTCGTGCTGGAAAGAGCTCTGAGGGATCTGACAGTAGATGATCAGCCTTGGGCTATCTATCCTTTAGAGCCACTGACTGCCTGGTGCTGTCATTAGGGCTAGGCCAGTTTAAGAGCTGCAGTCTGCGGGTGTTACATGAGACCTTGTGACATAGAGCCGTTCTGCAAACCTGAAAAAGGAGCTCATAAATTGTTCTTTCAAATGCTCTCTATAACATTTTATAAACTCCAACAATGGATTTTTCTATTTACAGGTATATTGAAGCATGTTAAAAATCAGAAAACAATAAGGCAGCAGGTGTTAGTTTTTTCATATGAACACATGAATGCTACCTCCACAGCACCAAACAGTAGAGACACAAAATTAGCGAATAGTTGATGAACAAAGCAGCACATTTAGCTGCCAAAGAGCCCTCGGGATATTTCCTTCAGGTAGGGACCAAAGCAGAGTTAAAAGGAGAGTAAATACTGGACTTAAAGCTACAGTATGTAACTTTTTTGCAAATATTTTTGTTGTAGAAATCAGCTCTAAAATCTGTCTTAATGTGGAGAAGTGCTGTCAAAGCCTCCTGTGACCCCAACTCATTGGACAGCACTGGCAGCAGCACAGGGATGTTGGCTTCTAAGAGGTTTTGAGTGAGACTGACCAATCAGAGATTTTCAATTATTTCTGCTTAATCAGTAAGTTTTGCTGGATTCTCGTTTATTGTTCATAACGACATAATGTACTGTAAATGCTAGTGTAAATAAGCAACTGTTTGCAGCTTTATAGGCTGATATATAAATGTTTCTACCTCATTATCTTGGGCGAGGTGTTCGGAGAGTTCCTCATGCCTCCATTACGTTGCTTTTTTTTGGGTGATAGCGCAGATTGTTGGTCCTCTTCAACTACAACAAAAGGCAACAGTATGAGGAGGAGTGCTATCAGAAGACACTCAAAAATCCACAAATCACCAAGAGCAAAAGGACAACAGCACATTTTGAGGTCAGTGAATTCAAAGTGATAGTATGGTTACAGAGACAGAGTGGAAAGTGAGTGAAAAGCAATCCAGCGTTTGCATGGTGACAACAGCATACGTTAGGGCATCATTTGCATGGTTGTGTATGAAAATACAAACATGCAATGTTGTCATCATCCACCGTCATGCCAACTGACAGTCTAATCTGGGAGGGTTTATTCCCCAGAGAACTGTAATCCTCATGTCAACAATTTTATGATTCAGATAATGTACTACCAGAAACACCTCAAGGGAAATTAGGATACTTTAATTTTTTTAAAACTCTCATTAGTACAGATTTCCTGTGACCTAAACTTGCATAGCTTCTCTTTTGACCATGCTAATCACTCAAATCTCCTTTAATTAAGGTATTACTGTAATCTATAACTACCAAGTATAAAGTACAATATTATATTTAAGGCTTCTCTTGTGCCAATCTGGATCACTGGTCCTGCTTAACCTGGGGAGCGACACCCTCAGGATTCAAGCAATGCTAGCATTTCTGAGTGTGACACCATAATGGAAAATGTTGAAATACAGGGGGCTTTCAATGGAGAGAGATGCTCCAACACACTGGCCCTTCACATCTTGCTCGGCCTGTTCAATATTTAATGTTTCACAGCTGACAGCTGCACACACTGGGTCATTAGTAAAGAATGCTACACATGCATCTACTCCAGTCTGGCAAGCACACACTCTGGTTGTGATGTTGTTGAGCACAAGCCTGCCAAACACACCGAGGGGGGGAGGTGCAAAGGTGACCCTTACAGTGCCTGTGACTGAGTGAGGCGTTATTGGAGTGACTGGGGTGGTGTCTGTATTTCACTGGCAGGCTACGTGCCCACTGGAGCTGGCTGGCCTCTTCTGCCACCCCTGTTAGCCGGCCCACCTGGCCCAAGTCACCAGAGCCCATGACACTCCATCTCAGAGCGAAGGGCACAGCAGAGCGCACCAGGCTTCCTTTACGGTTGTTTACCAGAGGGATGGACACAGCAGCGACTCTGCTACAGGGCCCCCTGTGGACCTTGCTGGCTGAGTTGTGGTTCAGTTTAGCTGACTTGTATTGATAAGTTGATGACTGGATTAAGGGGCCATCGTTTACTGCTAAATAAAGAGGAGTCAAAATTAGCAGCTGCACAACGCAAGTAAACTGCTTGTTGTTTCATTTTAAGTGGGTATTACACCCAAACCACAACAAAAACATATACAGGTACAACCTCTAGTGGTACCTAGCCATGTTGTTAGCTCTGTGCCTTCATCCCAGCACAATCACTTGTGGCGCTCACTCACACAGAAACAGTTACTCAGAAAAAACTGTCCCTGTGAAAAATATTCTGAGCCTGTTTGGTAGATTATCCAGAGTAACTAGAACTTTGATTTTGGAAGGACATGTTGTGGTTACATTTTTTAAAATCTCATTTTTTGTTGTTGTGAGCACCACAAACCTCCACTGTATTAGGTGGAGGCAAAAATGGCAGATATACAGTATTTCAAACCATGGGTGCATAAAACTGAAAGAATTTGCATGCCTGAATACCACAGAGGGAAGGTATGAAAACTTTTGGGTTTTTATTTGGGCTGACGTTGTAATCCTTCGAGTTAACCACAAGAAAGCATTTGATTTAAACTTACTTCAATAAAACCTGCAGTGTATATGTTAATAAAACATCTTGTAACTTCTCATAATTAAAAACACAATCACTAGTTTTTGTGGGTAATTCTTTCTGGCACAAGAATGCTAATAGCTAAATAATTTAAAAAACTCATTTTTATTAAACACTACTTAACCACTTGGCATTGCCATCAATGAAATGTTGGATTTGACATTTACTTTGATATTTATAATGAACATGAATTAATAAATATGCTTTCAGGTGTTCCAGTGGTTGCTATGCTCTAAGAACAAGGAGGTGACGGTGTGAATTAACAGCCACTAGCTGCTACACGCAGCTTATGTCTGATGAAAGAGGAGTGAATTCGGTATCCACTTGGCAGTTTGAAATGTAAAACCTCTTCCCCTGTTGTTGGAATGGAGGCAAAACTGGTGAAGTAGATCAAAAGAGGCACATGAAAATGTGTTCCCAGTTCTTTAAAAAATGACTGGGGCCTATGCTGGGAGTATAAAGATGATTATTTCAACAGTCAGCTGCCTACTAGATTATCCCACCTGCTCTAGACCTCTATTCATCTGCCCCATGTCAAACATGCACAGCACTTCTGCAGGACAACGCACTGTGGCAGACTTGCTGCCTATCACAGATCCTGTTAATGCAGATGGCCCACAGTGTTCACTCTCATGATTTAACTTTCTTTTTTAAATAGCTTGGGTGTTAAAAATGTTGATACCTTTTGTCTGTGCTCTAAAAAAACATTTCTATTAGAATTGTGAAGCAGTAGCACCATCTACTGCTGAGTTGTATTGGATACGCAACACAAATCACTCAAGAACAATTTCCCAATGCCTTATGTATAAATTATAATGATGACAGACTGGACAAAGCGATGAGCAGCAAACAGCAGCAGGTTAAAGACAGTATGTAGCAAAGAATGCACAAGTGAAAGTGTTGGAAACAAATCACAAAAGAGAGAATGGGAATCAAAACTTACTTGATTTGATATATCCATTATAGCTATTTTTAGCTGAGAAAAATGCAGAGACAGATGAGAGGTTACAGTGAAGAACAGGTTGTAATGAAGGCAAATTATAAATGACAACTGGGAACTTTTGTTTGCCTTTAAGACACTAAAAATACAACTATGCATTGAAGGCAACATGGACAAAGCAATGAGAGAGAAATAAAATTTTCAGTAATGTGGTTAGTAAGTTTAAACTGTTTAAATTGTGGTGATTTGGTGTTTTGCTGACTAGATATCAAGGTTAAATTAACTAAAATTTGTTAAAATTTAAGTTTAGTTAGGCTTTCTTATTTACATCAAGGTTTAAGGCTGCCTGACACAACCTGCACCGATTCATGGAACTTTGAGTCACATTTTTTGACCCACAAATCCCAGGCATGCTCATTAGTATCTTATTTCAACCCTCACTTACAATAACGGTCATGCATTGAGCTTAAGGCAGGACAGTGACAGCAATGTTCAAACAGGGACCTTGCTGGTCCTGGCATCTGTCACCTGCAATCGGAGGGTGCAAGCAGAGTCACAGGACTAACAGGCTAGCATCTGTCCGACAACGAGAGAGGAAGAGAGGGGTGGGGGCACTCAGCTGCCTGGTGGTTAGGAACTGTCAGGCTGAGTTTCATGACAACTATTAGCACTCCAAAAATGAAAATGCAAACATAATTTCCATGTCAGGCTGCATAAGGCCTCGCTCTGTGCGCCTCCCGCACTGTGTCGACAGCAACTCTGGAGCTCTGCTCAAGCTTAGTTAGCCAGGCGTTGCTCATAGCACACAACCCTAGAAGACACGTTGAGGGGTGGAAACACCCAGACATGTTCGGCTATACACAGCACGAATGGTCTTTGGCCAAGAAACAGCCACTAAAGCTGTGTGACAGTCTACAATGTTTTCCAGCAAATTGTACCAATGCTCTGCAAACTCGGACACATTCTTCATGCCTTCTGCAAAACAACACAGTTCAACATGGCTTCTGGCTTCAAAGGGGAATCGCACTTAATTTACAACTTCATAGGTAGCTCAATGCAGCTCCGGTCAATTCACTAAAGTTAAATATCTTTGATTGAACTGATCTTATTTGAGTTATTCTTAAAAATGAAAATGCCCTTTCAGTGGCACCATTATAGCATTTGTACACTCCTATCGAAACAAACAGACATATCTGTGTAGGCCAACCTGGATATTTGCATCACCTTGATTTCCAAGGCAAAACACCAATGGGACTTTTCATATGCTTTTGGATTATTGCGGAAAATAAGCTATACAGTTTATGACACTTATATGTTTTGTTCAGCAAGATAACCTTCACAAGTGAACACCACTCTTATGATCTTTGAAGCCCAAATACAATCGCCAGAAGTAAAAAGCTACTGTTATGCTATAAATGACCTACACCATGGTCCTGCAACTTCAACGTCACCACCGTGGCTCCAAACTCATAATTTGATTTCTAGAGCTTATCTTTTCTACAAACCTCTTAACGTGACCTGATCTTTCTAGTGGCCGTGGCTGTGTCAAGTTAATTAGAATAGTTTACAAGTGCACAAGTTTAAAAACAACGAGGCTGTAAAGGTGGACTAGTGAGCAGATTAGTCTCCGTGTCCAGCGTGATGGCAGTTAACATCTCAGACAGCCTCTGCAGTCTCATTTAGCCATTTGTTAGCAACCGCCCTGTGAAAGGGGTATTTACTGATGTATTTTATTTCATAGAACAAAATGTGAAAATGTATTGGCCTTGTGTTAACCACAGACCTATAATTTAAAGATATGCCTGTAAATGCTTCAGCAG
>NW_018127949.1:2508262-2533099 GCF_001952655.1 Monopterus albus
CAGCAGGATTCCCAAATTTGAATTTGCATCAAGAGATTTGTGAAGGAGATGCACAGCTATACATGTTTCATAGCTTTGGCTTTAATTTCTTGTAAATATGTTGGTGAAGTCGCTGAAAGTGGAATTATACCAATTTCAGGGGGGAAACAGTTTTCACATTAGTCACCACTGATCTACAGGTCAGTTTGAATTCACATTCTCAGACAAAACACCAGCAAAACAGTAAAGTGACATGCTTCACAACAGCTCAAAGTCACCTCCAAACGTAGCAACACAGTAGGAAAAGCACCAGCTGACCCAAAATCAGAAAGCTAAAACACCAGAGCAACTTCTATATCTATGACAGTGACAGCACAGCCTCTAGAATTAGACACCACAGAAGCTAAAGACACAGCATGGTTAACACAGTGCATGTTACAAACATTGAAGAGCACACATCATGGCGACAACTTACAGGCACGTAAAGTGGCTGAGCAATCATTTACAGAGACAGCAGAGAGTGGGATGTCACGTTGAGGGGAGTCCACGTTACAACGAACATTAACTGGCATGCAAGAGCAGTCCTGCTCTGAGTTTCCGCAATCAAAACAACATGCCAGTCTTATTTTCTTGTAGGCGGGCGTCTTGGCTACAGTCATGGGTTCAGATGAGAGGAGAGGAAGAGCAGGTTAATGCTGAGGGTTGCTCTGGAGGAAGAGTGGACAAAGGCAAGACAGGGCACAGAGGAAGGCTGCTGCTGGGATGCACAGTATAAACTTTGTCTTGACAGCATACAAATGTCAGATTCAGAGGGCTGAATTTGTTTTGTTTTTTCCAGTCTGGGTCACTTCTGGTACTAGTGAGGGAAATATCATGAGGTAGTAAGGTCATGTGGTTTTGGGGTAAAAATGTGACATGAGTGAGGGAGAGTGGAGGGGCAGGTCATGAATTTCTTTTGCAGAAGAGGCACGAGTTCCCTCTCAACTACTTGACTTGACTCCTCATCTTCATCCCAGAGAAACTGTGCAATAACCTCGGTGAATTACACACTTTTTGGTTATGTGTGATTTAGTCCTTTTTTGATTTTCTTGTTTTTGTCAAAGGACTCTGGTGACATCTAGTGGTAATCTGGAGTATTACTAACCCAAGCTGGTGTTAATGAAATTTTGGGGATGATGAAACACATAATTACCATTTTTCAAAAAACTAAACAATAAATGTGTAGGGATTGTATGATGAACTGTTTCTCTTTTTGTCTCTCTGGGTTCTTTTTCAAAATTGTTATTGTTGCTCACTTTGGTCAAATGTTTTCTTCATTTGTTAGCACCGTGCACATGGCAATGGGGAGAATACCAGGCAGCATCAACCATTGTACATGCAACATTTACAGTGCATTCAACACGCTGCTTCAGTCAGGGGGAGCAGGCTGTTTTTTCGGAGGGGAAATTAAATCCAAATTACTCACAATAAATCACTATATAGTGAATTTTTAGCAAAGTGTGTGAAAAGTTCCCAAGTAGCAGGAAAAGAATACATCAAATGTTAGGATTAGCTGTTAAGACAAAACAAACTGCAGTAAATCCAAATAAAAGAACAAGAATGATGCTTTTAGACATGATCCATCTGGGTACCTGTGGTGTTAACAGTCTCTGTGAATGCCTGTTAACATCACAAAGTTATCAACAGCACAGACAGCTATAATTCCAAAGACAACACCACACATATACACAAACAGACAAAATGCACATTTAGATCCAATTCACAGGTGGTTGGAGAGGAGTTAACTGGCTTGATTGCTCATTTCTTTCTGTGTCTACAATAGATGGTAATCACAAGGAAAAGATAATGTGCTAACATCATGGAACAATTCTCTCTATTTTTGCTCTTGTCCAATAGAATTGCTGAAATGATAAAAAAAAAAGAATACTTAACCAGTTCAGTCAAATCCCTAAACAGTGGGGAAAGAAGGATCTCTCTCTCTCTCTCTCCCTGCTCCCTGTATACCACTGGAAAGCCATGTTTGGTAATTTCTGTGAAATGACCCTTTAATGGAGGCAGGTATTGATGTCATAATTGTACTTTTTACAAGGGAAAGCCTGCTTATTTTGGCTGTGGAAAGAAGTTTGCTGACCTTTCTTCATGCACAAGCACAGTTTTTATATGAATAAATAACAGGAACGAAGTGGAAAAACCACACTATGCAGGTCATGTGTACCATCATGCAGCTATACTAATGCTCTCAGAGCCGTATCACTTTAGTCTTTGAAGAAATGTGAATGTTGTGTTCATATGCTATCACTTACATTTCTTGCATCCACATTTTTTTATCCTTTTGGGGTCAGTGATGTCATCGTGACAGGCTTTACAGTAAAACAGTGCCCTGTAGAAGACAAATAAGAATCCACATTGCTAGGCAGCCGAGGACCAGGATGCTGAAATAAAGTGTCTACAGATATTCTATCTTCAATAACTCACACATAATGCATCAGTAATAATAGCAATGTAATATATGACAGTGCACCTCTTTTCTTTTTACTAATAATACTAATTTTTCAATGAAGGTATTTGGTAAAGGGGCATTTTAATGTCCAGTACTTCCAGTTACAGTAAGTAACATATGATATCATCCTCCCAAAGATGCCTGCAACAAATAGCTTCAGTTCATTTGTACTCACACTGGAACCAAAATTATTAACAAAAATGTTTGATGCAGACAGAAAGAATGCTAATATGAAGGAACTGGGAGAATCAAGTTACAATAATTTAATTTATTTTCAGTTGCTTTTTTTTTTTTTTTACAATTCAGACAAGCATTCAAGCAATATGTTGACACTTCAAGTAAAATGTGTCAAAAGGTGTATGAGCATTCATTAGGAATTGCAGTTCTATGGGTAAATGCTTTTCTTTCAAAGTAAATTAAAGAATGTGGACAGAGATTCTACACTAAGATTATAAAAACAGCTCGACAGAGACTTTACTTTTACACCCCATCCAGTCTCAGATCCCAATCATTACCTCTTCACTTCTTTGGCATCGCTGGCAATGAAGAAGCCCAAGGTTCCCTCCTGCATTTTAACATGGTTTCCCGGGTTTATCAGGGTGCTGTGAGGATTTATAGATCAAAGATTTCAGAGTGGAAAGTTATGTGACAGAATTTAAAGGCCTCTGCAGTCATCACTGGCAGTGGCACCTGCTGGCGGGATTAATTTTCACAGCTCATTTGGCAGGACAGCCTCTCTTTATTAAATTAAGCTGTCGAAAGCAAATAGCAGTGACAGTTCAAATGGTATAAAATGGGCATCAGTGCATTAGAGAAACTAATAAAACAAGGGCTCAGCTTGGGTCTATAGAAACCAACTGCCACCTCCCCCTTAAACTTGTCAGGATGTTATCGTACAACCCTGCGAACAAACCAATTTGGACGCTAATTTAGCACATCTGTAAAGCGCCTTGTGTGTGCAGTCAACAAAGAAGCAGATTCAGAGAGGCTTCATCAGTGTAAGGCAATACTAATACAAGCTCACCTGCACATTAACTCATAATTCACTCATAATTATCCACTGAGTCCATCCACTTACCTGCATTCCCTCTGATCAGACTTGTACTCTATAGCTATCAGTAGTAGCTTTAGCTTTACATAGCAGAGTCTGGAAAAAATAACAATATGATTAGACTTCAAACAAGCTAAATATTTGTACTTTTGATGATGATCTTAGCTTTGAGTGCCATCTTTTTCTACTCTGATATGCATGTCAACTAATAAATCAGGTAATATTTTATATGTCCCATTATCTTCATGACATAATTAAATATTTTCATCTGATAAATGAAAATAAGCGAGCACTGCTGTCCCCAGCCTCTTTTGAAATACTCCTAGAGTCCCATGCTGCTGTTTGCATACCTTCACCCTAACAGAGCACCCTACATTTAAAGGTTTTAAGCTGCTATGTGTTCAAAACCCAAAGCGGTAGAAAGGAAAACTAAAGAGAAAGACATCATTCATTTAAAAAAAAGTTTCAGTAAACTTACTCGCAAATTACTGGGAAGGACAAGCCCACAAAGGCACTCGACAAGTACTCAGTGTACATCTCATTGGCTACTCCTTCCAGGTAGTACTTCTGCCATGTGTCCTCCTCAATCTACAACAAAGATTAGTGGATAAAAGACAGACAAGGTTGTACATCACATGTTTTTTTTTTTACAAGTTCATCCCCACCCACTCACCAAATACAGTGCATGTACCATAGGCCTCATGTTGCATAATCATCATGATCTATTTAGACTATGTTTTAAACTTAATCCAATGAGCACAGATGGAGGAATCTTAGCTTTAGCTACCTTAATGAAGGACCTCATGGAGAACAGGTTGGCCAGCATAGTGGACAGGCCTTGAGCCAGGCAGCTCTGGGCGATGAAGCCAAGCTTCAGCTCCGCAAGGCAAATGGCATCATCTCCCTCCTTCCAGTTCCAGCTTGGGATGTACAAAAGATGGGCCTAAGGGAAGAAGAAAAATCCATGAAGGTGCATGGTTTCCCAGCATGGTTACAAAAGATTAGGTATTAACACCTAAATTATGTCAGTGCAAACTTAACCAAATACAGATACCCATATTAAATGGCTAAAACACAGCAGTAACAAACATCTCATGACTGCTGATGACTCCAGAAAGAATACTAACCTTATTGTGGTACTGCAACATTTGAGTAATTATTCTGATCTTTGGATGGTAATTCTTGATAGATATTACCCTGATATAGCACAAAAAGGACAAAACAATTTCAGAACACAAAAGACTGTCAGAACTATGTTAATGTCAAGAAACATGCTATGTTTGTCATGCATCTATCATACCTTATGATTTCATAACTGGTTTAGCTTAGCATTTAAAAACCCTTGCTGCAAATTGCCTTTAAGCTTTTGTGCAACTAACAAATAATAAATAATGCAATTTGTTATTTATAAAAGTTTTTTTTAAATTGTCTTGTGATTTATTTTTCTTGCTTAAAGTGGAAGGGTTTGTACTCTCACATATTAAGACCCTTTTAATAACTTCAGGTTCCCCATTTAAAATTCCCCTGGCACCAAATCCACTTCTTCCTAATAGACCATATAACCAAACAAAAATACACAAAACAAAACAAAACCTTGGAGAAGCTGCTTTGGTTTGTTTACCTCATGATGTTGGATGCATCCTCAGCATCAGGGTCAGCACAGTATTTATTGGCTAAGATCAAACAGGCGTCAGCTGATTCAATCTGGAAACAAACACAAAAGCATCCAATCAACAAAAAGCTGTAACCAACAGTATTTTATAGATTAAAGATTGAAAAACAGCACAGCTGCCCTCAGAGTCTGAGTTACCTTGACTCTGGCCAGGTCATGTGGGTTTAGGACAGACCCTTGGTAGAACTCCACCTGGGTGAAGTGGCGCTTGAACAAGGCTTCCAGCTCAAGATTAGGGGAAATACTGAGAGAAGCAAGAGAAACTTTTACATGTGAGGAGAAACCTTATTTCTACTGGTTTGGTGATTTTTTTTTCCCTTTAATTTCAGGGACACTGGTGTTTTGTACTTACTTATGGAGAAAAACAATTTCTACATTGACATCATCCCTGTCCTTGTGTAGGAAGTCTTTAAGAAAGTTGGACACACTCTCAAGTGTTATATGACCACAGACCACGATGTGCCTAGAAAATGGAGGTACAGAACAATAATGAAACTAAAACATAGTCAGTTGATTCTTTTTCATCTTTGTCCTGGAATCACAAGTTTAAATCTGAGGGATGTAATGGAAAGGAAATCAGTAGTGTTATATTCAGGCAAATGATTCAAAATCTGTGTGAAATGAAAATTATGGAGGGTTGTTTGAGGTTCCTGCATGTGGAGATTGTGTGAAAACTGGCCAGACAACACTGGGGATTTCTGGTGACTGTGATTATAAAGAATCGGACTTTACTTTGATGGAGATTATGAAATCAGTACACAGCATATCTCAGTTCCCACTGATCACAGATACAGGTTAGATTCCTCTCTCTCTTTTCTGAACATTTCACCTGCAAGAATCAGATTTTTGTTAAGGCGGAAGTGTTGCATTGAAGTGCATACAATTGCATAGCTGCACAATTGTCTCTTCCTCATGTCTTCTATTAAATCAGTGGTACAGCAACCACATAGTGAGCACTATTAGGGCTGCCTCTTAATCCTTACTTTCCTTTGATCTGATATTTGCTTTATTTTGTCTTAATTAGGAAATTTCTCCACTGTACAAATACGACTTTGTAGGGTGTGAAAGAAGAGAGCAAATACTTGATTTACACATAAATAAGCATCTTACACATACAGTAACACCACAAAACATGTAGGACTTTCTCATGGTAGAAAAAATGTTTAATAAACTGTGTTACATCAGTGAGCTAGTGGGTGAAGAGATCTCTCCTACCACTTACTGTTTTGAAATATTTAGAGGGGGCACTGTAATTTTGCCCCCATTCCTTGGAGAGCGTTCATGACACTGCTCAGAATGACAATATTATTAGATTAGATTACATTACATTACATTAGAGTTATTGCACTGACTTGTGTAATTGCCACTTGTGGCCACAGGGAGTGCAGTTCAGTAACGATTGCACAAGCTCACATTAAGCTGTTGCTTCAGTGATAAGGTGTCTACACAGACTACCTTCTTTCCCTTTAATAAGAGGCTGTGGTTTAATCAATTTCCCCACAGATCAAGAAATAATTTTTTATAAGTCGGACACAGTTTAAATCAGTGAGAAACTCCTACAGGTCCCATCGTTTAGTATGACAGCAGTGGATCTACTGCAAATGACTACACTGCAAAAGTATCTGCCCTACCAAGTAATGTTTGTCTGTTTCTGAGCTCATAAAATGGTCCTTTCATAAAAATCTGTTTAAAAAAAGTGCCAATAAGGTTACCTCAAAATGCTTTCAATGTGTGTCAACTTTTTACAAGAGTTTACCAGAATCTGATCCTGACATTATCAGTAATTTCTACAAATGTTTGAAACAGATGAAAATCATCAGGCTGCACTAGCGGATTTCTTCACTTGTTTTATGAAAATAATACTTTTAAGGCTCATTATAAAAGTTTTTTTTTGCAGTGTAAATGCATACATTTACTTATCTTTCATGCCAAGCAGCAATGACAACTTGTACACATAAAAAAATAAAAAAAAATAAAAAATAGCAGCAGCAATACAGTACAATAAACTCTACACATTAATCATGAGCAAGCTCTGCAGTCACAGTGTGAATTTAGTGCTAATTGAGATCATTATATCTCAAATGACAGTTTAATGGAATCCATTTAAACAAAGATTAGAGTATGCCACCTCTTCAGGAGAGGGCCACTCGAGTCACACAAAACCACACCATTAAAATGTTGCTGTTTTTCATTTGCTTGACTTACTTTCTGCCTCTGGTTGAGTTATAGCTCCCTCCATATTTCTTCCGATTAAGGATGAGAGCAGCGATTTCTGGCACATAGCGAGCAAACATAGCCTACATGCATGAAAAAGAAAAAGAAAAGGGCATGCAGAGAAGGTTCTACTGCGACGGAGGCAGTAGATCCTCCTCAAATACTTACTTTCTTCCATTAACCGCACTATAGGAACCACCATATTTCTTGCGGTTTCCTATTAACTCTATGATTTCAGGGACGTAGCTTGCAAACATGGCCTAAAGAAGAAGATAGGAGACAGAAGGAGAGACTAAAAAAAGGCAGGCAAAGAAAAGCAGGCCTTCTATTTTTATTTTAAAGAAATGTGCAAAGGGAAACACTACTGTACGTGCAGGAGTAATTATTAAACAGGAAAAAGTTAAAGAACATAAGAAATGTTCAGTTTGTTCAAATTAGTATTGACTGATTTTATATTACGTTTTCTTAGTACTTGAAATGTGACTGTATGAAAATGAAAAAGGAAATTATGAGGCCAATATTTATGGGTATTGGAAGAAAAGAATAAAGGAGAAAAGGTCAGCTGATTAGCTGTATGTTGATCTATGTAGAAAAATAAAAATGACAGAACTTGAGAAAAAGTCTTATGTGCCATGTTTCGTCCAACAAACACACATGTGGGGTTGATCTGGATAGCACAGCCACATGGATGAAAGACATCAACTTATCTCAAGTCAACACTGCTGCACAAAGAACTGAAGGATTTATTTTTTACTGAAGTGTCTGCAATATGTTTATCAGCTTTACAAACCAAATGTGAAAAGTGACATTTTTATTACAATGATATTGATGTTTATTAGAGTGAAGTCCAGAATTACAGTGCATTTTAAACATTTACTGTAAAATCAACAATAACGGCTGCTACGCATCTGAAAATGTGGATAGTTTTGTCATTTTGATACTAACTGCCACCAAGTTAATCAATCAGATGGAAACATTCTTGTTGTTTTGTGCAGCCATTACATAAATGTCTTGGAACATTTAAAATCTCCAGTAAAATTTTAAATAAAATTCTGTGGGTTTGAACAATGTTAGGCTGCAGACTCTCAATACTGAAGAAATCACTTCTGTCCGTTTATCTGAAACATCGTATACATTACAAATCTAAAACTTTATTGATTAGAATTTTTTTCTCATTAATCAAAAACAGTTAACTGTGGTTTACTATGAGATACAGTATATATACCCCAAATGTCACTTACTGTACATCACAGTTACGCTCAACTTATGAACATGCTGTTTAATCCTGTCCTGAATAATACCCGATCCTAACAACAGCATCGTCTAAATGACCTATGGCCTCTTACTTTGTCAAGCAAATCAGGTCTGTGGTAAAGCCC
This sequence comes from Monopterus albus, assembly GCF_001952655.1. Classification (NCBI taxonomy): domain Eukaryota; kingdom Metazoa; phylum Chordata; class Actinopteri; order Synbranchiformes; family Synbranchidae; genus Monopterus; species Monopterus albus. Next base: position 2,517,058 of record NW_018127949.1, read on the forward strand.
AGAAAAGATTTTATTTTTTCCAGTTTCACCTTATCAATTTATAAAATCCTGATCAGGTTTATTCCCAGAAAAGCCTTCAAATACTTGTGCAGAAATGTTGCTACATCCATAAAGCAGGCTTATAGTAAATCAACCTTGTATAATTGTGTTTGTTGGAAAGAGGGAGGGGAGTCAGGAGGGTGGAGCCACCTGAAACCGCAGCAGTTTTATAGTTAACAAATGTAAAACCTCACAAATGTTCTACGTCATTCAAGTAAACAGTAAAACAAATGTTCAACATGATACATTAATAAATTACACAATAGTGCAGACAACTCATATAATACATGACATGCTACATACTGTGAAGTGGTGAGCCACATATACACTGCAGTGTAAACAGTGTCCTGATGTTTGCTAACACCTGCCACAGTGTGATGACTGGTTGCATGGAGAATTTTAAGCGGGAATAGGTAATGAGTGGGATTTTTACCAAACCACCAAGGATGAAGAAGACCATGAACAGGCGGCCCAGAGTGGTTTTTGCATAAACATCCCCATAGCCAACAGTGGACATCGTAACCATGAGTAAGTAGACACATTCCCAGTAGGAAAGTGCCTGGTAATTTGTGAAGTTTTCCCAAGGATCCCCTGAGTTTTCCACCTGGAACAGAGGTCAAGATTTATACAATCATGAAAACAAACACAGTACAACACCACTTTTAACTATGACTTCAATAATAAACATATAATTAAATTTATACATTTATGACAACTTCACGTGTACCTAATAAAGTGGCGGGTGAATGTATATCTCACTAACTTACCAAATGAATGAAGCCTGCTGCAGTTAGCCATGTGCTTATGAAGATTGAACACAAGTTCACCAGCTTTATTGAGTTGCTATTAAGAAAAAGAAGAGCCAGAAAACAATGTTTGGGTTGCTTCACTGGTCTCAGAAAAACACCCAGTCCAAGATGATAAAACACATGATTCAAGATTTAGACATAGACATATGCTCTAACATGCGTCATGTCGAGTTCATTCATTCATAATGGAGCAAAGAGTACAATGTGAGAAAATGTTAAAAATGATAAAATGTCATTATCCGCAGTCCGAGTGTGAGGCAGCACAAACACAACTACGTGCAACACAAACCAGTGCTCTTGATGTTACTAAAACTGCAGCATCTACACTATTTTCACATATCATCATTAATGTGTATGGAATTACAATACAGTGCATGCTTTGCTCGTATTGTGGACAGCCATAAAAGATATCGTAACGTGGCTCTATTTACATTTCCACAAAAAACTTTCATTACAGGCCATTAAAATATCATTAATGCCAATGTACACACATGCTCTTTGCACTCTGTATTTAGGATGTTTAGATGCAGGGTTGTTTACTGTATATAATACTGTATACAGTATATTTCCTACTGTGGAATGAGTCCCTGCATGACCTCTGTCTTTACCTTCATCCGAATGGGTGAGACAGATTATTCTACTGTAACCTTTTCCTGACATCTGTGCAAAAAGCTTTAATTCTAAGCTGTGAAGAAAGAAACAGAAAACTGTTTCATTCACGGTTGTATCATACTAATATAGTTTGCCCAGTGAACATACACGTTACTGCCTTGTAAATTAACTACAAGCTACGTCATCAAATTAAAGTTCTCATGCTGTGCTAATATTATGTCAAGCAAAATATTGCATATAAAGATCGATCTCCCCCTTCAAAGTATTGTAAACTTATGTCAATAAAATGAGTCACTGCGCTATTTCACATTGCCACAAACATTACAGCCTGCCACACTGACAAAGGGTATCAATACACTTACCTCGTCTTTAGGATATTCAGAAACTGTAAAATTTCTGAGAACTGTATCAGTCTTAAGGCCCTTAAAAACCTCAAGCCTGCGAGGAAAAAAAGACCATAAAGAAATGTGATTAATATCAGTTCAGACAGCATCAGGGGCATTTGACCGTGGTTTAACAAGAACATCGTACCTTTCATACTTTTATCCATGTTTATCAGCTTCATTGGACTCATATTGGTACAAAACCCCTCCAATTCAATATTAAATATACAGTGTATTATTTAAAAAAGCATTTTGGAAGAGACACACTCTACCATCACAAATCTCTCTTCCTGAACTCATAACACTGTTTTAATCTCAGACACCTCACAAAGTACCACCATCCACCTGATACATGTTTCATTTCTAAAGGGAAATAAACTTTGAATGTAGAAGAGTTGACAACCTGGATTAGAACACGGACAGGACACAACCACACAGGACTGAATGAGTAAACAGATGTGATGGTAAATCATAAATCTGAGGGTGTTCATGGGAAGACAAAATGAAGCCGGTGTCTGCTGCCAAGAGTTTAAGGACTGAATGATACTGACAAACATCTGCAGGTAGTGACATAACTAGCCTGAGCTTCTGAACATGATGACTACGTGTTAAACCACAACCTCATTATAACCAGTTTACAGCTGTTTCTGTCCAAACAGTTTAGACACTGATTATAGTAAATCACCACCTCTACAAAAAACAGCAAAATAACATTTTTTTCTTTATGTTTAGTCACATTGGTTAATGTGATTAATTTATAAAACTAGGTGCTGAAAGAAACATCCCAATTGGGTATAAAAACCAAATGATTCACAGGCCCAGCTCAGTTTGAAAAAAAGCTGCATCCACTACAGTGTCTGTGCTGCACAGACTATTAAAAACCACATGTGAGTGAACAATCAAGTAAAATCCATCCTGACAGGCATTTATCAGGCAGACAAATTTTCCTACTGGAATAGATTTGTGTGAAGACCAAACGATACGAATCGAAGGTGTCACAGGCAATCATTCAGTAAAAGGCTTGCAAATAATCTTTTTTTTGAAATGACGTGAATTGTGGTGTGCCTCACCAAAGCGAGCGCTTGCCAGATGGGGAGCATAATGCAAAGCAAATCCTGAACCTGAACCTGCTCCAGCTGACACACACTACAGAGTCCAACGAGTTCTGGACACACCAGCCTTCACCTTGTTCCCACACCCTGCAGATCTTACCCCAGTAGGAGATTACATGGAAGCATGCACCAAAACTGTAGCTGATGCCATCCTGGTCCTCTTTGATGCTGATGTGCCTATGGCCAGTCCTGACCCTGTAACCCTTCTGGAATAGCTCCCCAGTCGATTTCTTGCGCCTTCTTGTGTTAGAAATCATATGAGTCTGTGCGTCTCCATCAGGCCTCCGGTACACTAACATTTTAGTGGGAATCATGTCTGAAAATCACTTTCCAATGTAAAGTCCAAAACCTGCTTCACATACACGCCAACTACTCTGCATCCAAAAAGCCAAAAAACTAATAAAAAAATAATCAGGCACTTTTATGATATTTGAACCCAACAGGTTGGCATCAAAATGTGTCATCAGACCGTCACAGTACCCTTGGGGCAATCGAATGCATCCAGCGAGCTTAAAGCAAACCCATTTCCCATCAGGATATTAGAGTGTAAGCTCCTTTAGGATTCATCCAGGGAAAGGAAGGGGCCAGACAGCGAGTCTGTCCATCAGCTGGCTTCACAATGTAACGTACATCTCATCCCTATACACCCACAAACGCTCTTGACAAACCAAATTTCATCCTCTAATCTCAAACAAGACCAGTGTGTATCTCTGTCTCACATTTATGGCAGAAAACAAGTCATGTGAACAGCCAGTGGGACTGCGTATGAAAAAAAAGAGAAGCTTTGGCAATCATTGTGTTTTTCTATGGGTTTAGTGATTCGGGAATAATCCCTAAATTAATCACAGCTGATGTAATAACCGCTATTTTATTTGCTGTTTAAACCAACTGTGCAGCACGAAAAATGTCACGGCAAAGGGAATAAAAAATTCACAGCTCACCAAGATCTAAATCTGCAAAGTCCATTAAATCTGAAATGTGAATTCAAGTTACTCACTCCTGTTATCAAAATACCTTTATAGCAGTGGTTCAAACAAAATATCTTTTCCTTCTTTCAGAGTTTTATTTGAAAATTTTAGATCTTAAGTTTAAGCAATGATTAAGGAAAAGTATGAAAAATGTACATTATGTCAGAATGTCTCATATATTCATACAATTTCCTAAAAATAGCAAGTATAAATGCAATTATAAATTCTTATGAAGGTTTGTGGTATATATACTGAAAATTGAGACTGAATTTTCAGGATTTTTCAGGATTAATGTAACAAGAAAGCTGAAAAACAACTGTCTCTGCAACACAAAGTCACATTAATCTAGTCAGACTGTCCTCTGATTTTTTCCCCTTGTTTTGCTTATTCAGAATTCTACCAGGCCTTCAAATGACAAATAAATAGAACTGATCACCACTGGTTAACCTGCATCCAGTGACATGGAGCCGTGAGGAGACACTGATTGAACTGGTCACGAGTCAAAACGAGATGGGAGGTCAGCTAAACAAAAAAAACTACATTACATCTGAACATATATTGAGTTTAAGGTCTAGAAGCTGCTAGCATGTTTATTAGCTGCTGCATATTGTTTCTACACAACATCCTAAATGTGTCATGCTTACGTCCACAAGCTGGTCATGCATCTGTGAGCGTGTTAGTTGAAGAGAATATTAGAGCACATTATGTGTATGTGTGTCAAAATGTTCTGACTGGAGGATTGGCAGCTTCGCTGAGTGTCCTGCAGGAGTGTTGATCAGAATTGGGAGCTCAACAGCTGTGAGCGGACGCTGCTGAGCTGGTTTTGACCTTATCACCCAGTAAATCAGTTACTAAACCTCCACCTCCATTGCTTACTCACCACACTGGCTGGGATGATGTGTGACAGAGAATGATTTCCACTGACATTTGCTCAAAATGTTGTAAACTTGGATACAACATCATTCTTTTTAAACTTGTGCTTTTGCTTCTGTGCTATGTAAAAACAAATGATTTCACTCTATAAATTATGTGAAAGCCTGTACTGTATATGTGCTGCTCTCTCTGACAGCTATTTTGATTTCTGTGGAATAGAGTAGACAGAAGAACTGCACAGTAAACATGAGCAGTGAGAGCCACATGAGCAACACCTACACAAGTGGTACAAACAGAATGACATTACAGCACACTGCGTTCGAGTTGGGAACTCTGCCAAAATCTCTTAGAGCACAATTTTAAGAGTAACATTTTAAGAATAATGGAGAAGTAGATCTCTAATACCTTGTTTTGACTAAACTCCATCCTCTGTAATATAACATCAATGAACTAAAACCAAAACCAGCATTACACTCTGCAGCTGAATTCACCCTCAACTTACACCTTTTGTGTACACTTTTATTTTTTGGCTGGTTTTATATCATTATATTTCTGTCTCTGAATCCAAACATTATGGAAACACAAAACCAAAATATAGTTATAGTGCTTGAGCAGAAATGAAAGAAAAGCACCATCTCTGCAGTACAGCAAACACACCATGCCTGCAAATCATCCAAAAATGTTGAAAACCAGACACATAAAAACTCAGAAATTTGGAACTTTGCATTACAAATGTCCACAAGAAAATACAGAGATTAGACGCAATAACAAAAATAACCACTCTTTACCACAAACAACAAGTACTGTTATTTGCACCAGTTACTATCAGAATAATGTCTAACAATGCAACTGCCAGTGATGTAAACGCCCCACACTGCTGCACCAATCTACAACATGTATATTAATAACAAAACCTCTAAAATAATTTGTGAACTCGAAACGCCAGCCACACTGAGGTCATGTCCACTAGATGGCACTAGCAACCAACATTAACCTCTACTTAGTGTATTTTCACACCACAATTTGCAGTATATCATCCCAGGGAAAACACACAGACACATTATGCACCTGTACGTATCATCTTGTAATTACACAGAGGCTGTTCACTACTGAAAGAGGTCCTGGTTGGCTACATGGCAGGTTCGTACCTTGGTTGACAGGAGAAATAAAAACAGCTATAAAAAACCTGTAATGCAGCAAAAAGAATTATTCCCCTTAATCCTCTAATTCCTCCCAGACCTCTCTGAGCGATGAGCCTCACACATTTAGCAGATTGACTTCTATTCTAGCACCTGAGGCCCCAACAAAGCCTATTACCTTTTCATATCCACTCATGTGCTTTTCAATCAGAGAGCACGATTTCATTTGAATGTTAATGCAGGTTTGCTGCAGAGGTGAAGAGCAGCACCAATAATGCAAAAACACATGGCCAAAGACAAAACTAACTTTCAAAAATAGCACACTATCAACAGCTGTACACTTTTGGACAATGCTGCCAAACAAGCATTATTTCAATAGGCAAAGCTCATAAAGCTTTTCAGTCACTGTGCTCATCAGTTTGCAAGCTGTGCTGTTTTTAATTTGAGCCACCATTTCCACGGTAATAGTGAGGATCATTCAAACTTCTCTTGCATGATGTGCAACATCCCAACATACTGTAAAGTTAATTTCTGGGCAAAATTATCAGACTTATATGGCTACTATTACAGGTGTGCCAGTGTAAATAGCTACAAAAAAGCCAGATGTTCAGTTTTTGCAGCTTTGGCAACGTGCTGAGATTATCTGGTGCGTTCACTGACAACAGTTACACACAGTAAATCCACTGGGTGGCACCACAGGCAGTCGGGAAACATCCACTGTACATTGTGAAGTCTGTTAATCAGCCTGTGCATGTGTGTGAAGTGAGCATCCTTACCAAGCCAGCTCCTGTTCAAGTACACTGACACAAACACTGGAGGAACAGTGAAGAAGTCCACCACTGAGTTCACCTCCAGCCAGAACCACAGCTTGTCATTGGCAGCAATAAACTGTGGAAATGAATGGTTAAAGATGACATTCACCCCTTTTAGGTATAGAGGTAAGAGCACAAATCAACAACTTTAGTTTTACTTACACGGAGGCCGAAGTACAGCAGGAAGAATATATTGAACGCCATGTCGATCTGCAAGGTGAAGTCTTTGTAGAAGTTCTGACAGGACTCAATAGGACTGTTAGACAGAAACAAAGGATGCTAAAGTCCAAGAACAAGAATTGATAGCAAAGTAAAGAAAGTTGTACTAAAAATGAACATACAACAATAGTATTTCATGAAAAATGAAGCATAAAAGATGCATTCTTCTTTTCCTGAAAATGCATTTTTAAGATTTCCAAAGGAAGTGGAACATAAGTGTTCAAAATAAATTGCAATAGTTGAAACTTTCCAATGACTTTTTTTTCTGTTGAGAAAAAACATGCAATTATTGTCACACAAGCAATAGCGTGTTAATATATCTGATTAACCCTTAAATACTGTAACTGCAAAACAGTCTCTCTGAGAACATGTCGTATTCCAGGTGCATTATTACTGCATGTAATAAATTGTGCTGATTTCCTTTCAGGCTTGCATTTCCCATCTTACAGACAACATTTCAGGTAAATATTGAGTCAAACTTTATGGAAATGCAGAGCCAAAGCAGTAGTTTAAGGGTTAAAAGCATGCAGGGTTCAAGTCTTCTTTTATGAAATCAGGCAGCCATAGCAAATGCTAGCAATGCAGTGGAGTCTCACCCTCAAAAAGCTCGTATCTGGCACGAATAATTCAAATAAAGAGAGATAATTCACCAAGTAAATGGGAATGTAATAGGTTAGTATGATGCTGTAATAATATTCATGACCTGAAATATAAAAAATATCCTCTCAAAATATTACACACTCCTAAAATGAAAACACAGCTTTACATCCAAAATTCAACAAGGTTTATTAATAAATCATTTGAATGAATAACTGAGTAAAATGAATACAAATTAAAAGTACAGTAGGTTAGTGCTGAGGAGGTCGCTGCCACCCCTTTACAGTGGGTAGTGTGTTTTTCATGTTAGTCCTCCACCTGCAGGATCCCTACACTCACAAAAAATTCACTAATACGCTCCATATCACTCAACAGCTATCATCTCCCCTGTGCTGTTTAATACCACTCAGATTAAAGCAATTTGCTTTTGTTATGTAAAAAAAAAAAATCTAATAAACTTCCACTGATAAAACACTGCCCTCACAGAGTTCACAAGGTGACATTAAAATAACTCAGGGATTATTTTGAACTGATCTTAAGTGCAGCAATAACACTTGATCTTCTGGCTGATGATGGGTGGCTGATGTGATGAGGCACAAAGCTTCACATCTCTTCCTGAGGCAGTAGTTCTAGAAATCCTCACAGACTCCAGCTAGGCTGCGTTATTTTAACCCTAAAGTATAACCTGGACTTGTTGGTTGTTCCACTGCATCTGGCGGTTACTGTAAAAGGGCTTGAAGTGAATTGGTCAGATTTTGGGTAATGGAGCATGTATGTAGAGACACCAATATTTTTTACATTTCCTTTTACTTGCTAAGTTGCCAGAAATGCCACACTGATAATGTTGCTCAGTATCTGTGGGATGTGTAAATGAGCAACTGTTGCTCACAGGTTTGCCATTTAAACTTTAACAGTGATGTCACAAATGGTTTCCGCTTCCCCCAAGTGGCCAAAAAGCCAGCTATTGCAGCTTTAAGACAATCAAGACTTTGGATTTGTGCGCTTGTTGTGGAGTTATGACCCCTAGAGGCCAAAGAAACCAGTTCAATCTTTAACGATAAAAAATATCTGATTAACTGAACAAGTCTGACCAAATACTTCAGCTCCTGTGCTACGGGCACAATTTGTTCAGTGCTCACTGTTGAAGTTTGAAACCCAGTTCTACTTTAACACTGATGAAAGAACCGTGTGGCACTTCTTGTGCTCTTGACGTGCAAATTATATGGCACTACATGGAAGCACAGAGTCCAAAGTAAGACACAACTAAAGCTTTAATGAAGTAAAGCTCCTTGGGGATCTAACGAGCTTCTTCACCTCAGTGCAGCTCTTCACAGTGAATCTAAGTGGGCCTACTGTGTTGATATCTCTCTCTGTGTTGCTTCCAACCAGGTCATCCTCAGCAGCACCACAAGATTAATTACAGGAAGGGCTGTATCTGTTACAGCCTGCTGCCTCTCAGGCACATGCAAGAGCAACTAACTGGCCACTCTTTGGGTTTAGGTACTGAGCTTGATGAAATGACAGCTGGCCAAAAAACCTGTCTGGATGATAGAATAACTTGGATAAGACTGAATGAAAACACAGGGTCTTCTACTGTAGGATGGATATGAATATATTGTAAGTCACCAAGCAGGTGCATCATTCCTCATTGTGTATTTAACACTGCCCTTTCTTATACATTAAAAAGTTAAAGAGAGAGATCGAAGGTCACCCTTCAACAGGTGAAAAGAGATTAGGTGCAGTTACAAGCAGGTTCTGAGAACAGCAGGCCACAGATGGCACTGGTGAGGATGTAACTCTACCCGAGCTTGTTCAGATAATGAAATGAGATCATGCTCGCAAAGCACATCAGAACAGGCCCAGCCCTCAGCTGTACGTGGCCTTATGAAATAACAAATAACCTGCATGCTTGCCTCCAGGACCATGAGCCAGATTACATAAATTTACAGCCTATCTTCTTTTCTCTGCCTTAACATTACTCCCAGCAGGGACTCTCTTTGGGCTTAATAAAAGCTTTTATCCCGGTCTATTTTGCGCTGTGACTTAATGGCACGTCCTACCCAAACACCACAGGCAGCAGTAACAGTGTACTGTGGCACACGAGGCTAAAAGGGTCTTCCGCTTCCTGTGGTTTGATGAGCGATGGTGATTGTTTTCAACTAGAACTTTGGTCTTTCCTGCCTGTTAGAACATCTGCTCTGCTTACTACAAAGATTAAGAACATTTTATCTGTGAGGACTAGCTGTTTGTCAGCAAAGATCACCAGTAAGCAAGTCGATTGGATTAAAAACAACCAGCATGTACATATTCTCAAACACTACTAAACTCCATAGAGCACAAAACACTCAGTGTCATTGAGGCTGCACTGCATACATGCAGTAAATAAGGATTTATGAGTGCAGGAACCAGTTAATGCCTGAGGTCTCTGATGTCAATATAAATCATATAATGATTGAAATACATACAATTTTCACATCAACTGTAACCTTTTTAACTGAAACAATATCATTTTATCTGCAAGATTTCTGAGCTTTAAACTTCATGCATACAGCAAAAACGGTAGATTACTGCTTCTCTGCGAGAGAACTGACAAAAATAATATTAACGAAGCCACTGTAAGATCTGCACTAAAGGACTCAGAACAGGGGCAGAAAAACCGACTCAAGGACACTTGAGCTCTCTGTTTCATCCATCCATCTTCAGACCTGTTCTGTTTGGGTCTGTCGCTACATGCTAGATTCCTGGGAATTCAGTGTTGATGTTTTACCCAGCCACATCTCCAGGATAAATCTGGTCAAATAAGACATTTCAGTTTTAATCTGGTCACTGACAAATAATAAGAGTCAACCTATCATTCCAAATATTCTGCAGTGGAACAGGTTAAAACAGTTAATTGTGACCTCAAATGTAAGACAGAGGCGCATAAGTGATGGAGTATGATGATTTTTTTTTTAGTTATAAGGGGAAAAGTACTTACTCAGAGGAATCTATGAAGTATATTACAAGGGCTCCAATGCTGAGAGCAAACACGAGCACCACCTGAAAAATAAAGACCATTTTATTTTAGTTAAAGTGGTACAGTTATATCATACACAAAAGTACTTTAGAACAGTTACACGTTTAATCTTTAGATGCTCTGCGCGCTAGGATAGGGAAAAAAGAAAAGGACACCTGCTTTATGCATCTGACATGTGGCAGGCAACATTCATTTACTGTAAAGTTTAAAATGATCTGTGGGATGAGCAGGAGCCTAGGAACCTTTAACTTATGATGATGATAGTGCAAAATAACCTGCAGACAACAATAATGAAAATAATCATGAATTGTAGGTGTAGATCTTTTATTCTATAACTTATTTTCTCAGAAGCATAAACAAATGGACAGCCTCAAAGTTATTTTAGATATAATGAAATAATGTGTTTCAAGGTGTGTAGCTAATGTTTATTAGCTAATAATGAGCATCAATAGACCTTGATACATCTCGTCAGCCTGTTTTAATTGTGTTATATAAACCAAATGAAAGCGTCACAATTTTGAACAGCAGTGTCACAGTCAGACTTGTCAGTTATTGTACATCTGACAGTGTAAATAAATACAAATCAGTCCTGTTCATCATGAAAACTGGCAGTGGAGGAGTGGGTGAGGCGACAGGACATGGTTTGACAAACACAAACATGGCGGGATTCAGCCGAGGCCAGAGCATCGGGGGCCACAGTGAAGCAGCGTGATAACAAAACCCACGGCATCGCTTTTATTCTGCCACTTTCTGCAGGGGGAATGATACTGCTCAATAACCCTAAGCCTGAAGTAAGCTGACAGACTTTCAGAGTAAACTGGGAGGAAACTTGCAGGGTAAAAGATCCAAAGGTGTTAGTGAACAAAGCAAGAGTTGTCAGGTGACAGCCCTGACACTGGTAGATCTCAGGAGAAACTTAATCACTGGTGCAAACGCCAAGGAAATCAGGCTAAACTGTTAACACATGGGTAAGAAACGGCAACAGTTAGCATGCTGAGATATTAAGAGAACAAACTGAGCTTGAGGTGGCCAGTGTTAGTGTTCTTTAAACAGTTATTGTACAATAGTTGACATGACAAAGGTCAAAAACCATAGCAGCCCATTGCTAATGTAGATAAGGGCTCGACCCAGAGAGGCACATAAGAACTGTTAGCAGAACAAATATTTTACATCTTGACATACACTACCAGGTTAGCTGTGACCTTACCTGGCTTTCATCTAAATGACACAATAGCCATCTGAACAAAGAAACCGCAGGGTATCCATAATTAACGAGCCCGGCTTAATTAACTTCCATGAGGTGAAATTGTACTGTCAAGCTGCAACCACTGAAGGTTCTGAAATGACAAAAAGCACCAATCGACCCTTCCCTTTTGAAAGCCAGGAAAATCTCTTTAAGCCCCTGATGAGTCTAGTTTAGAGACAGGAAACAATGCTGGTGCAACCCTAGAAATGCTAATACCACTGGCAAAAAATAAAACACACTGGCTGTAACAAAGAGTGGGCAATCATGACTGAGATTATCAATGAGGTGTCAGACAGTGGTCATTATTCATCTCAGTCACCTGATAACGATGCATCACATCTGTATCACCAGCCACCCTCTGGCCATCTGTCTGGCATATGGCTCCACCCACAAGGGGGCACAGTGAGCTCAGTCTCATAACAGACCGACCTCGGCATGATGACCAAGATCTGCCAAGACACACTCAGTCCAATATATTTCTGCCAACGATATCATTTCCAAGATGAGAAATTGTAATTCAATTAAATAAAGCATCAAATATTGTCTCTAAAATGCTTTAACAACAATCATTCAGTGCTGGGAAGGTAGTGGTAAAGAACAATTTTTAATGAAACAGATTTAAAAAATTCTTGATTGTGGCAGAACAAGTCTCAAGTCAAATTTGAAGTCATTTGAAACAAGTCAAGGCCAAGTCAAATCAAGCCCATGAGGGCAAGTCAAAGCCAAATTTTAATGAGCTAATAGCATTAAGATGAACATTATTCATGTCTATTTGAACTATTTGTGTTGCTCTGTGAGCTGCTACAATCTTAAAACATTTTCTAAAATGTCTTCTTCATATCTGAGAGCATGTCCTTTCAATTTGTAGCCTAAAAATTAAATATTCACGTTTTAAGGTTGTTAGTCTTGTTTTGTTATTGGTGCAGGTCTTTGAGGGTAAAGACTGACTGAATTGAGGGGTCAATGGACAGAGGGCCATGTATGTAGTATAGATCAGAAAAATCTGTAATTTTTAGCATTACAGATAAATAAAACTGACTTGAGCATCTTTGCTTATAAGTCTAAAAATATACTAAGTCAAGTTTTGTTTCACAGCAGTCTAGTCCAAGTCAAATGTCTTCTGTTTTTTTTTTTTTTACTAAAGTGTGATAAATCTCATGTCTACAATCACTGAACACAATCGCTAAAACTGGAAAATGAGGCTACCTGAAAAAAAAAAGCCTTTTGCAGAAATCTCAAAGCTGAAGTGCTGAAAATTTTACTCAAAAATATTTGTATGGCTTTTTAATGTAATAATACATAATTATATATAAGAAAAAATGATGAATCTGAATCATGTACATCCATTTTCACAGATTACAGTTACTTGACAAATTAAAATAAATGATTTACAAAGTCCAGTCCAGTAGTTCACTGCCTGGCAGAGTGCACCTGCAGGTCTCAAGCATTCACAAGTCAGACTATAAACATCCCACTCATGCTCTTCCTCTGCGCCTCGAGTGTGACTCACTATCGACCAGTGTGAAGAACCTGCCAAAGAAACAGGAACTTCACCTGGGCAGAACATTTACTTTTGCAGCAAGTGAGGAAATCCCGGGGGAGGGGGAGGGGTGGGGCACCATCCTCACTGACATGTCAGAAAAAAATGTTCTTTTTGTTTGTAGCTGAGGAAAGAGAGGCTGACAAATGTCTTCTGGCAAGGAAAAAACATCATCATTAGTTAATATAATGTTATTGCAGCAGTCCAGTTAAAAGATGATTTGGTATCTGAGGGCTCATTGAGATTCTTTTCAAATCCTGCAGGAGGAGGTTGTGTTGCTCTGTGAGCTGCTACAATCTTAAAACAGGACTGGGAAAAACCAGGAGTTAGGTTGTTCAGTATTTCCTTAAAGCCTGAAGTCACTGTGGGATCAAAACTGCCACTGGTAGCAGGACAGAGATATGTGTGTGTGTGTGTGTGTGTGTGTGCGTATTCAGCTGACTTTAGTTCAGTAAACCTGTCCCATCTGAGCTCCTTATTCCTATGTGTCACATCCACTCACTTTAACTGTGTGCAACTTCCCTGCTCACTGGAGCTCAAGGCCCTGACTCATTTGTCTGCCCTCAAATGCCACAGGGATTAATAAAGCATCTTGAAGATAATGTACTCATAAACCAAAGCCCGGCCCTACATAACAGAAGAGATAAAATAAAATTCATAATAATTTGCCAGCCGTAAACTGAATGGTACAATTATAGACTTTGATATAAATTATAACATAAGTGGATCTAAAGTTTTTTTAAACTTCAGTTTACAGTTTCAACCAACAAACAATTATTCTCTTGTATAAAAATTGATTTGGTCAGGTCATAAATTCTATGCAGCAAAAGCTTTATAAACTACAGTACAGTCTTGTAAAGTATAATGCTGTAATCAGTAATCCTTTGTATTATTTTGTTTTTGGCTGCATAGACATCAGTGATCCTACTCATTAGCTTTACCACAAAATAATTTAATTACACATGATTTGTTTTGACAATTGTGTGCCTGTATTAGATTTAAAGCCACTGTAAAGGTTTGTGTGGTGGGCCTTGAATTGTGCGAGACACCTTTGGACATTGTGACTGTCCTCACTAACCAGACATTGCTTACAAGGCTCCTGCACTGTTTATCCTTTGCCCAGAGTGATAACAGCAAACTAGCATGTTTACAACAGCCATAAACATGGACTGCAGCCCTGACAAACATAGTGAATGAGCATGTGAGACAGTTACACTGTTATTGCTGTTAAACTTCTACTTTACAGCTGAACATAACATCTGTAACATACGATGCAACTTCAGCCCTACAATCTCAAGCTATTGTTTTTAATGTATCCATGCACACAGTTTGCAAAAGCAGTAGGCTACTGGCTGCAAAACCACTATGATAGATGACGATGACAGCCGACCTTATGACCTTTTAACACTTGGAGCTCATAACATAAACACCCAGTGTTTGTCAGGCCTTATATACAGCTACACTATTATGGCTAATGTTAATCCTGATTATATTTTTTGAGTGACATGCAACTGCTAACATCACATACCTTTAATTTACACTTTGAGAAAAGACTGAGAGGAGAATAAGTGAGTTGTCTTCATTGTATTTATCAGAGTTGGAAGCTTTATTCACAGTGTTGTACCAAGATATACGACTGAATTCGATGTAAATGACCACCTAAATCTCATTTTAGTTGAAAGTGCGAAATTGCTCTTCATGAGACAAGACAATAAGAGGCTGCAGTCACTGACAACACCAGCAGAAGGATGTTAAATATTATACAATCTGTAGAATATGGTAAGAAATGGGCTCATTGTGTGCCAGTCTGATGTACAAGTTGCTTTGATAATCTAGTGATTCTTGGCTGAGGCGAAGCTGAAGGACACAGACGGGTTCATTGTAGGCGTAAGATGCAGGATCAATGACTGTGCTACAGATGGCCTGGTTTATCAAGGACACAAGAATGATCAGTAGCAGCAGTGGGGTTGAATGACCATGTTTAGCCATGTTGGGTCATTAGTACTAATGTGCTAAGAAAAGAGGAAATAAAGCACAAAAAACCCCAAGTATGCCTTTTTTTGAAGTATGTAACAGCATTACATTGGTTTCATGACCCTGTGGCTCCTGTGCTTGTTGCCAGTGTTCAGAAACCACAAATCATAGTCATAATGTTAATAATACCACATACTGACACAGAAAAATAAATAAGAATAAACAAACTGGAAATAATACTGAAGTGTAGACTAGCTGTGATGCTGAGTGTGGTCAAAGCAAAGAAGAACACTGCTTTTCAGTCTGGTGTGTTATTTACTCTTAAAAAAAACAAGGACAAGAGAATGAAGAAAAAGAAAAGGTCATTTGCCATACAGAAAACATTACTTCTGTTAGGTATTTTTAGTCAGATAGAAATTGGATAGATACTTTATGTATTAGAAATGTTTAGTGGAGATAGGATGTCTAGTTAGACTGTTAAATGCTTAGGCCTGCTTATGAGTTTCTACAGGGTACATCTGGTCAAGGATAACTAGAGAGAAGAGTTGATGACTGTCAGCAGACAGGATGTTTAATATTATTATTATGACGTGTATAACTGTAGCCTTAGCCATAATATGTTCTTATGTTTAAGCCACGACATGTTACTAGAGGTCGTGAGAATGTTTTTAGCTACACACCACTTAACCAACAGACACACACA
>NW_018127949.1:2539642-2544975 GCF_001952655.1 Monopterus albus
GGGATATAATGTATAGGCCTGGTGGGTTCAGGGGCTTTCATCTTACATCTGCCTGCGTGCAGGTTGGAGGTGCAAGATAACTGAGCGTGTAATGTTAATTTTACCTGTGATCCTTTGAATAAATCAGCACTGTTTTGAAGTTACTTGGACTGTCTCGTCTCTCAGAGTTAGCAATGGTAACAAGAACCATATCCTGCACTTCATTTAACGGGTGTCGGCCAATCAAATATACACACACACAAATTCCTGGGAGCTTACTTTGAACAAAGAAAGCGGGATTTCTGTTACTAGGATAAATAAAAACATTATTATTGTGATAGTTGCTGTCAGTTGTAAACACCTGAGGCATTCTGGCCAGCAGTAAATATTTAACGTGCAACATAAAAAAAACATTTAACATGTGAAGTGATTTTTGTCACTCTTATTATAACACTAATGCCAAGCCATTTGTGTGATTTGACTGTGTTAGTGACTCCATAGAGGAGAAAGAAGATTTCTGATGGAAATGCATTAAAGCAAGCTTTGTCACAGCAAATGCTGCAGATCCAGCTGCTGACTGTGCTGATAAGTGGCCCAGATTACCCAGCCAAACTACAATAACCAAGTTCCCATTGATTTTAGGACACCAGCTGGCACCTGTCCCTTCCACCTCACAGAGTGGTTTTGTTTCACTTTGCTCCATTCGCCCCCCCCGGGGACGGCACACGTCGCAGTTTGGAAACCTCTTTGTTACTCTGAGTGGACTTCCTGCATCATATTTCATTGGCTCATCAACACTTGCAAGGGCCGTCTTGGCAGGGACGTGGTGCTTCATATTTATTTTCATGTCATAGATCCACTGCACACTCAAAGCGCTTTCACATTATTGGGCCATTCACCCATTTGCACTCCCAAGCACTCACGCATTCACACACCTGTGACATCACCGGGAGCAACTGGGGGTTCAGTGTCTTGCTCAAGGACACCTCGACATGTTGACCGGACAAGCCGGGAATTGAACCACTGATCCTCCGGTTAGGAAACGACCCGCTCTACCTCCTGAGCCACAGCCACCAGCAAGACCCCAGAGACCAGAAGCATTCACAGGCACTGTGACCGTCAGCGACAACTGCAGCATAAATGGGACTTGGACAAAGCCAGTTAGATTAAAAATGTTTAAGGTGTAGCATTGTGCTTGTTATTTTGCAAACTATGTACATGATGTTGGTCTAAAAGCCACCGAGGATGTACTTAAATTTAAATACTTTCCAGGCCTAATTTAAGGTTTTGCACATTTCCTTTAAAGACTTTTTGAGTGTTGTTGTGAGCATTTCCATATTCTCTAACACACATTGTCAGAAAGAGTGGATGTCGATGACAGTGTAATTATTAGGTGTTGAAAATAGTGGGTCAAAAATAACCGGTGAACTTTCCCAACAGCTGCTGTCCAGATTACAGTATGTGACAGCTTGATACACAGAGATTTACAATGTTGTATATATAATACCTTCTCCAAATGTGTCGTGTGTCCAACATGACTG
The DNA here is from genome assembly GCF_001952655.1 of Monopterus albus. Lineage (NCBI taxonomy): Eukaryota > Metazoa > Chordata > Actinopteri > Synbranchiformes > Synbranchidae > Monopterus > Monopterus albus. Next base: position 2,541,163 of record NW_018127949.1, read on the forward strand.
CAATTGTTTGAAATCTCTAAAATAAAATCAGTGATGTATATTTCACTTTGTACATGTTGTCAAAGTTAGTAGAGAATTGGAGAGCAGTGATAAACATAAAAGGCAGTATGAGAAGGGACAGGGATGATAACAGGCTACATCAAGAAAACCATCAAAGGAACATTGGCCATGTTCCTCTCCTAGTGAAAGGAAAAAGGCTGTTGAGTGGTATCCTCCTGGGAGCTGAAGTTTGCCTGGGGAAGAACCTGCACGTCCTCTACAGTGACTCATATTTCCTGATTTAATCTGTAACCCAACATCAGCACACCAAGGTCTAATCTGTGCTGCTTCAGAACACACAACGTCTAGCAAAAGGCTCCTGCAAGTTTCTATTGGAGTCTAAAGTTTAAGAATCCACCATGAACATGTCGGAAGAAAGAGACTGAATGAGTAATATGTTCAGGGGGTTGTAAATGCATGATTAGACTAAAAAAAATAACAGTTTAAAAGCGATGCTCATCAGCCAGGTGTAACGAGTAAATGTCTACTATGCCGAGAACACAACTTTCAAACAATAAACTACACTTCATACACAATGGCAACCGGGGAAAGGTGGAAAATTGGAGTGTGGCTTTGAAAGCAATGAGTCAGAGTTCGGCTGAGGACACATGACTAATGCTGTAGGCATAATGGGGGATACACCTTTAAACAGTTTACATAGCATGTGAAATAAGTAGTGAGGAGCCTTTTTATGTTCGGATGAACCAACCCAATTATTTTTATGTTTGGAATCTGAACTGATTCTCAGGTGGAAACAGTTCTTCCAGCCCCAACTGATGAAATACTTAACCCATTAAAGATTACAAAAAGATACTTGATTTTTATGAGCAATGTCACAAATGGTTACAGGATAACATTTTTCCAATTGTGTTTGTCCTCAAGACACAGTGGGAAGATATCTACTAATATATTTGTATCACAAGTTTGCAACAATTCAGTGTGGTATTTAGGAAGACTGAAGATGTAACAGCCCATCTTCAGTTCATCTGATTTGCATAAAGAGGCAGCGATGCTCTTGTCTGAACATGCCGTGCATCTGAGAAGCAACAGAACATAAAAGAAAATGTTTACTGATGCTCAACTCGAAATATTGTTTTAAGAGTGGACAACATTGCAATCACAAGTTCAAAATCAAATGAAGGCTAAAAGCATCAGGCACTGAATAAGTCAGATATTTCTAGCAAAACTTTAAAGCTGTGTAACTGCTGTAAAACATAAAATAGTGAAAATAACAGGTCCACTATTACTTCTGACCATTACTGCAGAGATATTAAAAAACAATGGAGGTTAAAAAAGTCAGAAACTGGATCCTCCCTTAACCTACACACAAGTCAGCTACACACAAGTTCTTAGTTTGTGTTTCATGTTGCATTGTAACTACCCAAATTCTGAAACCTGATCCTGTTTGTTTGACCCCTGTAACTGTATACAGGGGGAGATCTAATCCATGAGCACTGACAATGTCTTCTCTGCGCTGTGAAAACAATGCTGCTATCCTGGAACGCTTTGGGACGAGCTTGTTGGAACTCAACTTTAAAGTCTGTTTAGGATTTTCTTAACTCTCTGATGTGACAATTGATCCAAAAATCTGCTCTCATTAGACCAAAATGGCCTGTTGTGCTGTTATATGTAAGAGAACTATACGCATTTTACTGCAGTTCAGCAATTAAACCACCCACAATCAAAACATGCAGTGTAATACTACAAATCCTGCAGTGGCTTAGCCATGATTTAAGCCATCTTGGAAGCAGCCCAACCGCTCACAGTGAGGCTTAAGGCTTAGAATGGAGATAATAGATGGGTCTCCTCCCTGCCTTTTGCTGTTTGCCTCATCTAAAATATAAAGCTGATAATTCACTTGTTTGAGTCTTGAAAACAAGAGAAAGCAGCTGACACCTAAGAAAAATGGACAAAAAAATAATAGTTCAATCTGAAAAAATCATTTCTAATATTTCTCGATGTGACAGAAAAGAAATCTGGTTAGCTGGAATGCAGCAGATGACTCACCTCTCTGGCAGTTCTCACTGAGATGCAAAAACTCCACCCTGTGCTAACAACAGAAATTCCTATCATGTTCAAATGTTCTGTACCTGAGAAGGTGAACATACTGTACCATAGCTGTAGTAACCCCATGTATTTTGAAGGGTTGAGGAGGTACAGCATACATGAGGGGTGAACATCTACAGTGGTGTAGAACGCACTGAGAAACCTGGATTGCAATTAAGCACAAAACCATTCAAGTTATAACCTATCATGTGACAACCTTGCAAGCTTTAGTAACCTCCAAACATTTTGTTTTTCTAAGTGGCATTGTTAACTGAAACGGAACTTGCCAAAGTAAAACCTGTTTCATGTAAATGCCAGTGGCACCTCCTTTATATCTGCCTTAACTGTGAGAGGAAAACGAGGACCATGTTAACTCTTATACAGTGGCAGTCACCGGGTCATTTTATAGCGGATGATTTTGAGTAAAACCTGCAAAACCTAGCTAATTCCTGATGGTTGAGAACTTCTTATCATAGTACTGCTACTCCATCAGTTTAGTTACACAGTACTCCAACTGTTTGTGGCAAATAAAAAAAATGTAAAATGTGGCTGGCCAACACGGATGTTCCAAATTAGAAATGCTTCCTCTGGGGCTATGGTAATTATCACCTGATACTTGCTGGTGTCCAAAACCATTGGTGTGATTGCTGCAAGAATTCAGCTGCCATGGGCACAAACAGTGTAGGATCAAGCAACTGTCAATCTGCACACTCTCTAGGCACAGATGGCCCCAGGTCAAGACAACCTCAAATAAATGTCAAAGCAACACCGAGATTTGTCTCAGGGCAAATGTTAATGATGTTATAAATCTAGACTGACTCCCGATACTTCAGACACCATATAAAGGAAACCAGTAAAGAAGACAACCTCATCCCTAGCAGGTTTCTAATTTCAGTGCAATTACCACATGCATAATATATATATGGTAAAAGGCTCATCTTTTTTTAACCAGTTTCTAACAAAAAATACTGCACTGCTTTTAAAGAAGCAGACTGATTTAAACTAAAGGGTATGTTTCCTGCTGTTTAAAGTGAACAATGATGTCTCACAACATGCACAGCTCAGAAAATGACTGTTTATAAAGAAAAATGAGATGAGCTGCTGATATGCACCAGGATCAGACAGAGTTCAGTAAGGAGACAGCTGTGGGGAAGAAGCTGTTCCCGAGTCTACTGGTTTTAGTCTGGAGGCTCCTGAAGCACCTCCCAGAGGGCAGGAGGTCAAACAGTTTGTGGACACCCTCAATGGAAGGAAGGGGAGTCCCTGTGATGCGTTGGGCAGTTTTCACCACACACTGCAACGCCTTGCGGTCGGAGACAGAGCAGTTTCCATACCAGACTGTGATACAAAGTACTGACTACTGTCACTACTTTTGCAGGTTTTGGTTAGAAACCCAGTTATTTTGGCATGATGATATGACATCAGATGAAAAGTTAACAGATCACCAAAAGTCATTAGGACTCCTGATGAAAACTACACAGCAATCGGAGAGCGCAGGCCTCCACCAAAGCAGCTCACCGTCTCCATAATGCTGTTACCTCTTCAAAATATCATTCCTTGATCATGAAAATGGGGCAGCACGGTGGCGCAGTGGTTAGCACCGTTGCCTCACAGCGAGAAGGTTCGGGCCCCACCCAGGACCTTTCTGTGTGGAGTTTGCATGTTCTCCCCGTGCTTGCATGGGTTCTCTCCGGGTACTCCGGCTTCCTCCCACAGTCCAAAGACATG
>NW_018127949.1:2544985-2552803 GCF_001952655.1 Monopterus albus
CCCCCGTGACCCCGTTCAGGGACTAAGCGGTAGAAAATGGATGGATGGATGGATGGATCATGAAAATCTGCCCCTAGTATTTGGAATCACATTGATACCATTGTTAGCTTAAGTAATTCATTCTTCAGGATCGAGCTCAGTAACTCTTGAAAATACACTACATCAAATCTGTTGACACCGCACTGAATCAGCAAAGTTCCAGCTAGTAGCAAGTCTGTATCATTATTCTCAGAGCAGCAAATTTTCCATGAGCCTTATAAATATTAACATTCTGGATGACTGCATACAGAGCATTACTTGGATCCAGCTCATACTTTAGTGTGTGGTAGATCTTATATGGATGGTGTTTGAAACAAAAATGAAATTGGCCCTGTGTCACAGTGGTGAACAATCCTTCAAAAAAACTTCCTGACTTGTTTTGTGGGTCATACCCTCCATCTCCAATACATTTAATCAGAATCCCTTCATGACCTTTTGAGTTATGCTGTGAACAAACACCAGTAAGGCAGAGGTAATAAAATCTGTAATGATCAACATAACAACAACCTTTAATTCACAGCTTAACTTAAACAAGAAATTGTTAAACTAAAGAGTGCTTGAACAATTTTAAAATTCATTTAGCATGCTTTTTTTTAAATAATCACTTTTCCATTTGTACATAACTAAAATAAAGATTAATAGGTTCCTGAATTATTTTAAGAATCCAATTTTGCAAAAATATTCCAACAGTAAGATTATTTCATCTAACCATAAATCAGCTTATTATAAGTGCTGTGTGTAAAGCGCTATATAAATAAAGTTGTTGAGTTGAGTTAAGTATTAGTTGTAGTATTTTAACAGTTCTTGATTCTAGTGCACTGACCTGCTTTATTATTTCTCATTTCATGTTAGACAAAATGAATCCTGACAAAAATTTGAATCACATTGTAAATTAGTTGGACTTTTACTGCAGTGACCTTTATATTTTCAGAAAATAATGGTAAGACTAAATAACTGACAAAACTAAGTTAGTAAGTTCTTTGTTTTGACTGCAGACAACAAAAGCAACGAAAGTAACTGTAGTCTCACATGGCATCGCTTCCTTCTGGAAGGTCCTGGCAAAACACACCTGGCAGCTGTTGTCACCCAAAAATAGTGGCAGACTTCGATGCGGGCAGAGAGCCGAGAGCTGAGCGACGCTACCACGTTGTTCACTCTGTTGCACTGGACGTTGTCAAAGTCACACACAATCCCATTGGCACCAGATTCCAGAGGTGGCTCACAGCCTCCTGTCTTCTACACACACTCACAAATGTTAGTAGAATATCTGCTACAGTAATAAATAATGCTGATGCACTGATGTGAAACTCAAAGTCAAATGAGAATGTCAAGAAAGGGGCACATACAGTGAACTGTTGTTTGAATCATTTCATGCTAAGCTCAAAGCTTTAGAAAATGTCCTAATAAAGCAGCACAACGCTGTATTCTCAGTCATGTAAAGTGTTTCCATCACTACTGATTGACATTATTTGGGTATTTCTGCTGCTACAGCATCATGATGGCCTCTGAGAGAAGTAAGCAACTGTTGCTCTTTGTCTTTCTTTCCCCTTTTTCGCCCCACTGTCATTGGATATAAAGCTTTTAGTGGTACAGTTGGCGCTGTTTACCAAACCTCTCCGAGGAGGAGGAGGAGGAGGAGGAGGAGGAGAGTTTGGCCGCCTGATGAAAATGCCCTTCTGGCCCGCCTATAATTTTACTCATAGCTTCCTTCTACCCCTGCGGCTGCTCTTGGGGAACATCAGATCTAGACCACTGCGGTCAAGCCAGAAGATGCCTCTGTCACCCAGTCACCCAATAGGAATGTCTCCACCCTGGTGATCCTAGACAATTATGAATCCACAGCACTTTTGGTTTGACAGCTGGTAATGATGAACTCAAAATAAATTTGTTTGCACACTATACTTATAAAAATCAGGATAGAAAAAAAAAACCTGCCATTACAGACACCTCTTTGCTCCCTTACTGATCAGGAACCCTGTCTCCTATTTGTCTTTGCAATATATAGTGTTAATACGGTATATCATACAAATGGGACAGACACAGGCTTTGACAAAGCTGCTCATCTAAGGCATTCATTGTTGCACTCGCTTGTTCAAACAAAAAGATTTCAATAAAGTCAGGCATATTTTGCCAAAAAAACTACTATTCTCAGTCATAACATGACACAAACCACAACGCACAAACGTTTTACACATATTACTGGAATCAGTGGGGCGTACACGTTAAGTGGTCAATCGTGGAAAAATATTCATCATCTGCTTGGGAATCATATTTTAAAAAGTGCTTTTTGCAGCTTCAGATTTTCCCCCGTAATCATAATGTTTATATGTTGCCTCAGCATCGCATGTAATCCAGGTGACTGTCACTATTTGTTGTCTCAAATAAAGGGAGTTAACACTGAGGGTAAACAGCCTGGAGTTAACCTACAAGGCTCAACACCAAGACAAGTCATCCAAGTCTGACTTTAATACCACTGACTGTGTTCAACCTGTGACTATGATTGGGGTTAGAGGGCAAAGACTGCAAACTGAACAGGGCCAGAGGGCAGCCCAGTGTTTCCATTAATAGAAGGCCTTTCTATAGCCAGACTAATAGCTTTGCAACATCCCAGCTCCCCATGGACAGTGAACACTGAGCACACGTGGTCTAAATGTCACTCTGCAAGGTTCCATCATTTATGAGAAACCATTTTTTCCCCAGAATACACTAACCTCAGGCTCGCTCTATCACATACTCCCCATCTCAATTTCTTTACACTTACATTGTCAAGGGAAGTGACCAGGAAACAGACACATGACATTACAGGGGGGCCTGCTGGGTTTTTTTGGCAGAGGTACAACCTACAGCCACCTGTTCAGCCCCCAGAGTGAGTTTTTTTTTTGTTTGTTTTGACACGTGCAAACAGTAACGTGATGACATGTTTGATGAATAGGGAGGGCGGTCTTGTATGATGCGAAAGTGAATGGGGGGAGAGGAGGGAGGGGGGACGCAGACGCAATAATGCACAAACTGACAGATTGGATCCTTCTGTGTCCCCAGTGTGGGGGAAACCATGTCCTTACATCTCGCGTGCTGCTCACTTGAAATTAGAAAAGTAGACATCAGGCCTCATCATCATCATTTATTAATAGTTGAGCAGGAGTAGATGGTAATGTAGATGATAATGTTCTATGTTCACTGGGATTCCTACTACTTTGTATAATCTTTATAACTCTAGCACAGCTAAATCAAATCAAATTTTATTTGTATAGTGCCAAATCACAACAAAAGTCATCTCAGGACACTTTACAAAGTAAGGTCTAGACCGTACTAGCTACTGGCATTATTAATAAGTGGCTTCATATAAATTCATTCCATTTATTTTTAAAAGCAATTTGGTAGAAGGCAGACTTTGAAAACTCAGAGGAATCATTTAAGAGCCAGGCACACTTTGAGTGGCTCGACAAACAATGTTGTTTCCCAGGTTTTCTGCATTACTAAGTGTTTATAAGAAACTGCCACTAATTGGAAATGTCAGTGAAATTCACATGGCTCATAATAAGAGGTGCTAACAGTCCACTTAATTAAATTATTCACTCCTAACTACAGCCAAACAGTACTAGAATACCATCTATAATCTGAGCAATAGAATACTGCATGTCTTATGATCATCACTCTGATCATTACTGTAATTAAGTGGGTCACTTGCATAACAATGACATCTATAGGTGAATGGAATCCCTTTTGACCACAAAAAAACTTGATTATCTTGTTTACACTGGACAGACCTGCTCCTGAGTAATGCTGAGATTTCAGATATGTCACCTTTACAAGTTACAAGTACAACTTGTACTTGAAAGAACCAACAGATCCGGGATCATGTCCTCTCGTTATCAGGACCAAGCTTTTATTATCCAGCAAAAACATGTTCAAGGACAGGTGTCTCCAGTAAGTGTACTGCCTACTAACCAAACAGCCTTAAAGTCCATGTTTGATGTTTTTACAATCTGCAGAGATGCAAGGCCAGTCAGGTAAATGTACGTTGGGGGGGGGCTGGGCTTTCAACAAGGCAGCCTGCACCTGTTAATCACTCAACATCCACCAGAGGTAAACATTCAGCTCTGTGTGCAGAAAGGATCATTGTGCAAAATGAAACGTATAGTGTGTCATTCAGCAGTTGTGGCATGAGATAGATTTATACCATGTCCATTTAGATTCCCATTAGCTACAGCTTAATAACAGCTACTCCTCCTGGGGTCTCTAAACGGACATGCGTTTCACTTATAATATCTAGCATTTTCCACTCTGTGGGTATAAAGAGTTAAATACCACTCTACCCACCCTGTACTGGCCTTTATTAATGAACACAAGTATAAACAGGTACTGTATAATATCCAGAATAAAATCTACTTGAGGATATTTCAATAATAAAACTCTCTGCTTCCACAAATTACATTTTTAAAGATAAAATGGGGTGGGTGAAGATGTGAGAATAGCAGCTCACTCCTACTCAGCAGATAGATACATAAAATAAGACACACACACGTTGTGTTTCCATAATTTCGGGGGGAATTACACTGACTTACGTTCATTTCCTGGAGACTCACGCTAATGCTAGCTGCCTAACCATACACTTGCCCTAACCTTAAGCCAACACCCTAAAACTTAATGACTTACGGCCCCACAAAGTGAGTAATACCAGTCATGAGAGCACACACACAAAGCCACACCCAGCCATGATGTTACTGTGCAGTAAAATTCTCTTCCAAATGATCTAGAAATAGGCTTTAATGTGGCCCCTGCACAGGCTGACATAAAAACACACATCTGGCCTGTTTAGGCAAGCTGCAGTTGCCATGGTGACAGACGAGCACACACTAAACAGTTGTTGTCAAGCCATCCAGACAGAGCACTTGAGCTGCATGCACATACACACACACACACACACACACACACACACACACACACACACACACCCACACACACACACACACAAATAAATGAGATGAGAGGAGCGTTGGTGGTTCAAAGTAAAAAAACAAGGAAATAGAGCAGATGCCACGCTGCTGTTAGCAGTACATGGCTGTTATCTTTTTATTATTTTATTAAAGCATGCATATAATTCAGCTGAATGGTCAGAATGACCCAGAATAGAAGACAGTCTCAAACTTTATAGGCACAGCATGGACCAAAAATGATGTTATGAACTAAAGATGATGATTGCCCAGACAGCCAAATGAACACGTTTCATCCTGAATGCGCAACTTAGAAATTTTAACTTCCTATTCTTGAAGTCTGACCTTTATTTTCTAGTGCACTCCCCAAATACTGCCGCCTCACCCTGTGAAAGTTTTGCTATTACAAGACAGAAATACACTGTAAATATTGAATGCAGCCATATACAGTATCTATATATTTAGCAGTTAATTACCTTTAATTAAGGCACTTGCCTCGACATCACCATTAACTGACACTAGCGTCCATGCCCAGGAAAAACAGAGAAGATGCTGTGGGGACGAGGCGATTTCCGATTTCAGCCTGAGTCATCGTGTGACATTTGGAGGAAAATGAAGAAAATGTGTTGTTTATAGGACAAACCAAGAGCAAATCAAGTGTTTTATCCCATTCCTGGTATTCATCACCACCTTGCAGAAGCTTGCAGCTACACACATCATCCTAAAAAAGCACAGTGTTTCATTTCATAATATTTTAAATGACAGCAGCCACCAGGAATGCTGTCACATAAAATTATATTTGTATTTTTATGACTAAAGCACTTGATATGAAGTGTTTGTCACAATGAGAGAGTGGATAGGCTTATAAATAAATCATTTTTGTTCACAACAACTATGGATAGATTTCAGATAAGATTTCAGTTTTAAAAGTAGCTGGCACCATAAAGACTTATCCTTACAACATGGTCAGTAGCTCTGTTTTCCAATTTTTGTTTTATGAACATGAATTAAGCTTGTTCCCCATTAAACCACAAACCGTGAGTGTAGCTGCCCACCTAGCATTCGTGACTAACATCTTCCACATGCTGAGACAAATGGCAACACTGCACCATATTTAAGTGGGTGGATGAAAGTGGGAATAAACCCCATGCACTGTGACAAGCCTTGGTATGTCACCCCCCCTCAGTCCTACTAGCACCGCCATGCACTTATAGCCAAAATCAACCACTCTGTAATAAAAATCAGAAACAACCAAGGGGAACCTCCACCATATCAACACTCTCTCACTAGATGCTTAGATCCCATCTCATAACATGTGACCAAAGAGGCATGTGTTCTCCACATGACACTGTCAACAGACACACCAGGTGTCATGGCAACCACTTGACCTGACCAAATGCAATTGGTAAATGGTACTTTCCCTCCACCCTCCCTTCTGGATGCATCTCTGTCCACTGTCTAAGGGTATTATGGGGTATATGACCTTAATACACTGTATAAATCTCTCCTTTTTGCTGCCCTGCTTGCTTTGTTTTGATATTTCTGCCTTCCTGTGTGAGAGATGCAATTCAGAACAATATATTTATACGTCAAAGAAGCAGGAATAAATTCAAGGAACATTCTTAATTTGTGACTTGTGAGATCCTCCCGAGGAGTGTTTTCTGGCTGGTCTAACTACTAATATTTTTCACAAAGCTTCCTCAGACACAAATGCACTATGAGGGGTGTTTAAGCCAAGTGCCTGGCTGTCATGATGGAGGTCTGAGGGTGACCATGATATGCTGTCATGCTGCACCTCACTGACATCTTAACCTGCTACATATAGGCTAAAGTAAGCCAAGATATCAATCAACTGAAAATTGATGACAGAGCGTGAACTCACCAGAACTCTTCCCGTTAGTGTCTGAGCAGATATCATGACTCCAGCCCAATCTTTGACCGAGGTCATCCAGCCCACCTCATTGGCCGCCCCATCGTCCTTGTCAGCGCGTTTGATGCCATCGCCTGTGGTGATGCGATGCACCTCCTGAAGTTAAAAATAAAATACAGAAGGTGACATCAGACAGTTCAACAGAGTTAAACAGTACATGACCCATTTAGAAACTGCAAGTACAACAAATACTTGATTCAAAAATAATTACATCTTCATTATAACAGCACTGCCCTTGAACATCAACCTACAGCCACTACATGAACCATATATGGTTAATGATGTGAACATGAAAGCATGCAAACACAGACCACAGGTTAATGTAAATCTACATCAACCGAAGTGGAACCTGCTCATAAAAAACACCGGAACCTGAAAGGACTAGCGCAAATAGCGGTGCCAGTGACATCGTCAACTTTACTCCTCAGGGTGCTCAGACAGGGGAATGATAAGGTTACAAAGATGAAGCAGCAGTCCAAAGACGTTTCAGTCTAACGGGCTCAGAATACAGTTGTGGCTTGAACTTAACAATGATGAGATGAGCTGCTTGATTTGTAAAATGTACAGTGCTGCACCTTTTTTACCTGCCAATGTTACAAAACTTCAACTTGAAGTCACAATTTGGCTTTGAAAATTTCATTTCAGTGCTTGGCCCTCACCAAGGGCAGTTTTTTCAAGTTAAAGTGGAAAGTGGAGGAGACAGAGGACAGAGGAAAAATAGAGCATTGGTGACGAGAGAAAAGGGAGCCACCAAAAGAAAGACTAAGGACACTGATGCAGCTCAAAAGAGGAGAAGGAGAAAGAAACAAATTACAGTAATGGTTCAGAGAACTCCGGGTATGAAGAGGACTAGGTAAGACCTGCAGTTAAGTTCACAGATATTTCCTCCCCTCCAAAAGTATAGAACCCCCCTTA
>NW_018127949.1:2552829-2557452 GCF_001952655.1 Monopterus albus
AGAACCCCCCCCCCCAATTTTGAAAAATGAATTTCAAGCTCTGGAGAACAGAGAGGAACTGTGCCTATATGGATTTCTCATGATAAGCTGTTAGATTAACAATTTTAGATTGTTAATAAAAAAACTGACTAGATCAGCTTTACCACCAAACGAAACCAAAACTTTGCTAATACAAAGTACCACCAAAGGTTTTTGTGTGGATGAGAACATGAGCAACCGCTCAATACTAAGATTTCCACTTAAAAACATAACTACATCATTCTCAATATAATGACCAGGATCAAGGCTTCCAAAACAAACCCACACACACGCATGCACACAGTAAATATACAGGACGAGAGCAGCAAAGAGACTCTAGGAGTGTATCCATGGCAGCCACTGAGCTCCTGGTGTTTCTGCTCCACTGAGTGGGCTGCCTGCCTGTCTGTCTGCTGGGACTGGCATGATTCATAGAGCAGGAAATCGAGACAGGATGCAGAGGTTAGTCAGGCTCCCTGATGAAACACCCCACAGCCTAGATGCTTAAGCGACTCGGACTCTCTACCCCGTGACAACCTCCTTCTCCTCCACCTTAATGGTGTCACACATCCTCTCTCTTTCTCTGAGGCCTTTGTCCTCCAGCTCCGCTTGTCATAAGGAATTAGATGATGCACTAGAAGGCATTTAAGTCGTCAAGTCAATGAATATGGGATCGGCTCAAGATAAACTAGTGTCTATGTTCACCATTAGGAGCATACAGGGCACTGCAGAAAATGTGTTGTTTTTTTTTTTGGTCAACAAATCCCATGAAAAGACCAAAATCAGCAATAAATTGATACTTCTAACAAGTACCGTATTGCCCATGTAGCCCCATCCTGACACACCTTATTCCTCTGAACAGTACACCTTCAATGTAAATGACTAGCTAACCTGAACATGTACAGTACATGCACATTTCCAGAAGTACTGAGGACAGATATTTATTATCAAGAATCAATTAAACATTTAGTAACTGCAATTTACTTTTTACACCATTACATATTAATATAATGGAGTAAAAAGGTACAATATGTCCCTCATATAGTGGAGAAAAATAACCTATAGAAAATCAAGAAATACAGTAGTTGGCTTGTATAAAATAAGTTATTTACTTTACACCATTTAAGTAAAGCTGGCTTTTGCCCACCCACACAGCACAGATTTTAGCCATTCAAACTCCATTATTACTACTAAATAGCTTGCTGCACAAAGAAATTCAATCATGTTCAGAGCCATTAGTCAGAGACAAGCAGACCACCAGCAGGCCACGTTAGACTACAGCTTGTCCAGAGCCCTGCAGCACTAACCTCATAACACTGTGTAATAAGATGTCCACTTCACTTACTAGCTAACACAACCCACGAGATACAGGAACAGAAAATCCTGTAAAACAGCAATTTATAAATTAAAGGCAAGAGGTATCAGCCGTTTCCGGTAAGAGACAAGGTGTCTTATTATTTATGTGTGAATTGCACAGTGTTGTTTTAAGTTGGGAACAGTGTAGTGCGTTTGTCTCGTATAAAATGGGCAAATAGACAGTTTTTCCTACAATGAACCAAACCACAGAGACCTTCTAAGATTGCATAATTTATTTTGAAACAAAAACTTATCAGACTGCCCTTGAAACAGCCTCTGGGGGAAATTCAAGAAATACATTAGACACGACCGATAGGAACTTTGGCTTATGTTGATGGATATGAAAATTTAATTTGTTGAATGAGCCAATTAAATTCTAAAATAGCTTAGTGGATACATTTAGTTATTGATAATGATGATGGAGTGAGTGTCCCTCAGTTTTCTGTCAGGAGATGTGGTTAAATGTTTATCTCAATCTCACTGGTGAGTTCTGCAAGGATGTGAGGCTGAGTCACATCTTTAAGAAACATTTGGTTCTACAAGTGAGTGTAGGCAATCAGCCACGTGGTTAAGCATCTAAGATGATGAAAAGCATTCTTGACATTTAATGAAGTATTGTAATAGTGAAAAACAAGAGCTGCATCTTTTGTGAGGAAACACACTAAGTTCACATCGCTGTTATTGTCTAATTTAGCATTTAGAGAAATGTTATTTTAAAATAACCATGGCATTTGTAGTGATTGTCTTTATTTGAATAAGCACTACACTGTAGTAGTACAACCTGTAAAATCAGTTCTATAAATGAAATGCTACTATTCATTCTCAGTTGCTCATTGCCAGTGGTGGAAAGCAACTACATACACTTAAGTACAATTTTGATATATGTGTGTACTCAAGTATTTTCATTTTGTGCTTCTTCATACTTTGACTTCACTACATTTGAGGCAAGTATTGTACTGTTTACTCCACCATATTTTATAATTTGAGTTACTTTTCAGAATCAGATTAATTCAAAGATTCAAAGAGTTTATTGTCATATGGACAGTAAGGAAACAGGTTTCCATGGACAATGAAATTCTTCCTTTGCTGTCCACAATGAATGCCAAACAAAATAAAGTCTAAATATAAAATAGATAAATAATACAAAGTAAAGGCAATTTAAAAACAGCTGGTGAAAAATATAACAAAAATATAAGAATATATGCTACATCAGCTCTATGTGCAACAGTAAGCAGTGAACGTGCAATTACATGTGTGCAAAATGAGAATGTAAACAGTCGGGTGGAATTACATGAAGTAATTCCTGATTTTAAACTCCTGTCAGTTGTTTAGGAGTTTGATGGCAGAGGGAAAGAAAGAGTTCTTTAGTCTAGACGCCCTGTATTTCACACTTCTGTACCTCTGGCCTGAGGGTAGAGGACAGAGGTAAAACAGTCTGTGCTGGGGGTGGGTGGGAACCTGGTAATCTTCTCCGCAGTCTTTACCACTCACTGCAGGCATTTGTGGTTCATAGAAGTAGTGCTGCTATACCACATGGTGATACAGCTGGTCAAGATGCTCTCAACAATGCAGATGTAGAAGTTGCTGAGGATCCTAGGCAACATGCCAAACCTCCTCAGCCTCCTCCGGAAGTACAGCCGCTTTTGGACCTGTTTGACCAGCTCTGTGGTGTTAACTGTCCAAGTGAGGTCCTTACTGATGTAGACGCCCTGGTATTTAAAGCTGCTCACCCTTTCCACTTCAAGCTCAAAGCTTAATACAAAAATTACAGCATAATCATAAGACTTTATTGATCTTTGGTGGCAAATTCACAAGCTACCCAGCAGCATGTAAAGTGCATCCAATTATATACATAAAAGGTAGTTAAAACTACAGTAGTTCCCCCTTTATCAACTGTAACATTAAATATGTACACAATAATGCACTAGTAACTATAATTCAATATGAAGTACATTAAAATAAATGTGCCATTCTGAACAATGAGTACTTTTACTATTAGTACTTTGTTTTGATGCTAATAGTTGAGTGCTTAATATAGCCTATATACTATGGGTGTTGCTGTTTGTATGAACTCTGATGAAGTAAAAATGAAGCTCACTAGTAAAATACACGTGATAAATATCATTGGGGATGCTTTGTTTTCTTTCCAGAACTCTGAACAATGCCCCTTCTCATGTGAAAGTGTTCCATCTATTTCAGCTAACACAACGCTCTGGTCTGATGTGATTTTCTGAGAGTGCACGTCCCTATTTTAATGAATGAAGAAACACCGGTTGTGTCAGGAATGTTACAGCCATTAAACAGGCTTAATTGGCATCATGCTGTTATCCCCCAGCACTTTAATGACCATGTCTAAAAATGTATGCTGGACACACACTGGCCATGACAGTTTACTGCCAGTTAAGTCAGAGTTCAAAGATTAAAGATTTGCTATTCATGACATTCCTGTGTCCAATTATTTTTCAGAAGGCTCAGATGGCTGATTTCATCTTAAGGTCACATGCAAATAGATGCCTTCAATGAAGACGTAGAGCTGCATTTTAATTCCTTTCTGTATGAAAAAAAGCGTATTCAGTTATAATCATTAAGTGTATTGTTGATATTTATTTTTATAAAAGTTTGTTTTAGTTAGCCACCTACACATAGAGGGTTAATCTTCTTCCACTGGACTATTTTAATGACATTAAATAAAGATGGGATACATTTTTAATAAGTTCAGACACCAGAAAAGTACATGTAGGCATTATAGCACATTTCTTTTGTGCCACTTTGATCAATAGTCAGTCTCCAAATTTAGGTTTCACTACCTAATCTGGTCCTCCTGACACCACAGGTCATTGATCAACACCGTTAGCCTATTCTATGATCATTTCTCACAGAGGCAGTATATTAAACCAGAATAGTTTGTGACACAATTTCTGCAAAAGTGAATAAATTATTAAAACATATTAATATAGATCACATTCAAAATGAATCACTTTCTCAGATGAGGAAAAACTTCCCAAAATATCCAAGTCTCATATCTGATCTACGGCACCTTGGGAATACAAAATAACACTAATGGTATCACACATCATATTTAGCTATACTTCCTTCTAATCAATGAATCACCGACTGAATTACCACAATTATTTAGTTAACACTGACATAAATGTATAATCATCAAATGGGGTAGTAAACTGAACCTCCCATCCATCCATTTTCCTCCGCTTATCCGGGACCGGGTCGCGGAGGCCGCAGTCACTTCCT
>NW_018127949.1:2560236-2589893 GCF_001952655.1 Monopterus albus
TGGCCACCAGGCGCTCGCATTCGAGCCCCAACCCCAGGCCTGGCTCCAGGGTGGGGCCCCGGCTGCGCCATGCCAGGCGACGTCACGGTCCTTGATTTTAATCTATTCATAAAGGGCTTTTGAACCACTCTTAGTCTGACCCATCACCCAGGACCTGTTTGCCTTGGGAAACCCTACCAGGGACATATAGCCCCCGACAACATAGCTCCTAGGATCACTCAGGTACTCAAACCCCTCCACCACAATAAGGTGGTGGTTCAAGGAGGGAACTGAACCTCCCATCAGCAGCTAAACTCAGCTCAGATGTGAGGACACAAATGCTACGTGGAATCAGAAGCTGAAACTGAACTCTAGTATCATGTGTTGTTATTAATGAGTTACTCAGTTGTTCAAGGACATTATCACAACATATGTGACGCAGTAGGAATACAACAGTAAAATGCAAAATGTGGCTGGGAAAACTACTGAAAATGACAGTAATGGCTGTTTACACAACCTATCAGAGACATTTTGTCCCCCCAAAAGTACCAACACATTAATACTGTACATATGTAAGACAAACACTACCCAACCTGTTTTACAACAGCATCAAGTGTGTCATTTGTCTGTCTGAAAAAAAGCAGCAGGGTCTGGTGCAGCTAAGATGTTTAACATTTTGGAGTTGTTGGATCCCAGATGGTGCAACGACAGCCAAAACTGCAGCATGCTGCTTATATTATGCAATGCGAGTAGCTAATACTTGCTTAACTAATTACACAGCCAATTAAACAGACATTACTAGTAATGTATATGCTTACTATATAAAGAATGACAAACGGCTGAAGCTGTTGTGAACTGCTCTCCCGAAGTGCTTCTTCAACAGGTGATACGTTTTCCTGGCTACAGATAAACCAAATCAAGCTCCTGTATTTTCTTTACTCAAATCGTGTATAAGGGAACGTGCTTGTGCTTTAGAAAGAGTGAACAAAAATAGCTCATTTCAAACGTTTTTTTATGACCACTGTTGTGCTGGCATTTGGTGTGCATGCGTGCTCATCTCTGTGTATGTGTGAGAGAGAGACGAAAGCAAAGTGCCACTCAGCTGTTCCAACTTTGATTTGTAATTACCACCGTTCGATCTGGAGCACTTGTTTCATAATTACAATATTTCAGACAGCACTTAGAGCACCATGAGAGTGACTCTCCATCTCAACCATCCAATCACCCTCAACCCCCATACACCCTGTTCACCCAACACAAAGGACTGAGTCACTGCCTGAAGACGCACAAGGTGCCCTATAACCTGCCTTTGTATGTAGAGATAATAAAAACCATTCAATGATAAAGCCTGGTAACGCTTTACCCCATCTCTCCCCATTCAACACTTCTGAACTGTTCGTGTTTATAATAGTGTTATAAGCACTATAGAGTTGTAAAGCGATATAAATGTTAATGTATTTGTCAAAAGCTACAACTCCACCTGGAGACAGCAGTGATTTGAACTACATGCCAACATTAGGATGCCAACATGACATTTAGCAGGTATGTTTACCATGTTCATCACCTTAATTTAACGTTAGCATGCTGCCGCTTGCTGATTAGGGACAATAGAAGTGCTTAGATACTTTAAATGTACTAATGCTACAATGTAAAAATACTATTACATATAAAAATCCCAACTTCAAAATCATGCTCAAGTACAATACATCATAATTGATATTGGAGAAATTAGTTTTATTATAGACCATGAATGCACTACGGCATTTGCATTCATTTTTTCCAGTTGTGTTGCTGTGGCCTACATGGCATGATTCGACTCAGTGGGGGGACCACTGTGCAGCAGCGATGTGCCCATTTGGAGGAAATAAGGAGCACTGCCAAAGTTAGCTAAAGAAAATACTGATTTTGATCAACAAATAATTTGATTCTTACTGTATTAATGCATTTTTTTCATAAAACTAGGGGTTTGATTTGTTTTTTTTTACATGCATTTCAAATGTGCCACCCCCCTCTGAGTCTGTGCCCCAGCCTGACCACTCCATCCAGAATTTCCTAGATCCGTCCCTGGATGTTAGCTCTTTGCTGGCAACCCCCATGGGCTCCTTCCCGGAATCATTGGGCTGCAGTCCTTACTGGACATAATATAAATGGAGATATCTGTAGTAAGGATGCATATTGCCAAACACTAATTAACATTAATTTCAAGTTTCAAAATCGATCGAACAGTTGTCAAGAAATTTTACTCAAAAGCAAAACCATCAGCCTAATGATGGCATTAAAGGAAAAGTCAGGGGAACTTTTTACAATTCATCCTGTGGAGAAACATGAATGCATATAATAAATTTTAATGGCGGTACCTCCATTAATCAGTCTGAACAACCAGCCAACATTGCCATCAGAGGGTGAAGGGCCTTTTATCTTGAACAAGCAACAAATTGGCTACTGACCCTTTTACTTTTGGACATTTGGGGCCTCTCAAACCTTCAGCAACTCTACTGAATATATACACTCAAAAACTTAACACATTCCTTCAGTGAAACTTGCACACTGCGAGTCTGAAACATGTCTGAGGAGCTGTGACAGCTCGTCTACTTACAACAAACACGATTTCTTTATTCCTTCCAGACAGATAATAGCCACCATTCTTCAAAAACATCACAAACAAGCAGTTTCATTGATTACCCTCAATCTAAGGAGGCAGAGCCACAGAGATGATGGCTCAGTCTTGGAGACATGAGAGCTGTCAGAAGAGAGGAATGGGGAAAGCACACATCCCACAGAGAAGAAATGCAAACTCAAAAGGAGGAAACAGATCATCATCTCCCATCTATGAACAGTGTACTGAAAGCTCCATGTTTGGGCTGGTAATGACATGCACAGACTAGGAGGGGGTGGGGAGGTGTTCCTCCAACACAACCTGCCACATCTCACAGCCTAGACAACTGCATAACAGAGAGATTTACTTTTATGATGAAACCCTTTACTTGTTAGTTGCTTAGCAACAAAAATACTGATTTATATGGCACATACCGTATGCACCTAACACTGCATTTCTGACACTTTGGAGGAAGGTTGACTCTTGGAATTGAGAAAACATTGAGGACAAGACCAGAGGTAAGCTACAAAAATGAATGCCACGAGAGACCAGAAAGGCAGAGGGGAATACTGGGAATGAAAGGATGACCTGGCCGACTGCCACAGAGTAGCACAACAGGTTGGTGGAGCTTAGCAGCTTCACTTGTCAATAGCTGACGAAAAGCAAAATCTGACTGCTCTCTTGTATTCACACTGCTCAACACGGTACAACTGTGGACTCTAAAAGAAGCAACCGCATCCTGATCTTTTCAGATATGTCTGTTCCATTTCTCCTCATCTATAAATAAAATTTTAAATACTGTACCTAACTAGAGCTGAAACTCTTTGTATAATTCCTTTATTAAGAAAAAATATTCTAAACATTTTCAGGTTTCTGCTTCTCAGATAAGCAGAACTGCTGTTTTCTCTTATTTGGGTTTAGAATTGTTGGTCATATAAAACAATCTAGGGACTGAGACCTGGAAAGTCACAATAGTGATTTTTTTTTTTTTCAAATTTTTTTCTGGCATATTAGAGACCAAGCATCAAATTATGTAACTCAAAATCAATTAGTAGAATAAACACTGATGAAAGTAAACGTTAGATGTAGCCCCAACTGTAACCAGCTAAAACCAAACCATGGAAATGATACTGACGTCTTTCTTCCAAAGGTCACCACCTCCCTGCATGCAGCCTTGGTCAATTCTCTTCTTCATCAATGCATGTCTAACAGATGAATGCACATATATAAAGTGCTCTCTCACTAGCACCTTGATCAGCTGCTCCATCTTTATCATTCAGCACGAGAAGTGATACAAACCTTTTTACCAAAAAAAAAAAGTTTACACACAGAGACTGAAAAATGATCAACAGAAAAACAGCACATTTTTTGTAATGCAGGACTGTGGTCGGCCTCAGCTGTGAAGCAGGAACTCTAATGGCAGTGTGCCTTAAATTTTATGAACATTATTTCTGGAGATTACACTGCAGCTTGAGTGTTAACTTGCATGCAGGCACACCAGTAGTGAGAGAACTGGACATCAACAGTGCCTGGTCCATGTAGGATCAGTTGGCGATCTGCGTGTCCTGAACATAAAACTATTGCTGGCTTCTAGAAATGAGTCAAACAAATGATGCCGAGCAGTTCACCTGAAACTATGTTAAGGTGTAGCCAACATTTTGTCTACTAAGCAACCGGTTCTTGAATTAAAAACCCTTTCTCAACATTTATGCTATTTAAATCCTTAAGTTTGATTTAGTGTCTTGAAATCTTGAAAGGTTGGTCCATCCAGACTAAAAAAAAAAAATTCTCCTGGAACCCAACCCTGTATCCTGTTTGTGGTTTGGCTCATTATGAACCTGACAGAACCAAACACATAAGATGGGCCACCAACAAGTGTCAGCTGCACTTCTAACTATATACATTCAGCAAGACGCTGTGCGTCACCTGTTCACCTGTATCTAGTTCAGGGGCGAAATCATAATATTATTAAAAGGTATGTAATTAATATTGCATGCAACATCAAGCCAGGAGTGGCAGAGTTCATTATTCGAACTCGGCGCTCGCTTTCGTTGGGACCTTGGAACAGATTTAATCAGGAGCCCATTTCATAAATCTCACTGGCTGTTAAGACTGGTGTTGCGCATTGGCTGTTATACAAAAGGCCTAGAATAAAATAAGCCATTTCACCGATAGGATGTTTACGAAATGACCTAACTTACCTTCTTTTTGGCGTTACAGTGGCAGCACACAGTCCACAGGTATTTGAGAGTTCTCCACAGGAGGATTATGAAGAGACCCCCAAAGAAAGTGACCATGGAGGAGGCGAGGAAAGCCCACCACATCCGCTGGCCGTTGTTGTCACAGGGCACATCTGGTGTAAACGGAATGATAACATTCATCTTGGATATGTGGATGGACGGATCCGGGTTGAATTTCTCTCTGTTTTTCGCCATTATCGCCTTCTGGTCATCTGCCAGCTCCGAAACAAACAACCCAAGTGGGATTCAGGCGCTTCAGGGAGCTCCAGCCAGCGCCCCCTGATGCCACAGCGGCTCAGCCATGTTGAGTCAACCACCTTTCGCTCCTGAGCCTTCTCATCTGGCTTAAAGCTAGGGCGTGAAAGTTAAGTCGACAGCACACACGAGCACCTCAATCAAGCTTCCTTTGAAACCGAGATATCAGTGATCCGCCTCACGATGCGCGTTCATGGCGGGAAGTGCGCGCCATTCGTTTGATCAATTTGATAAAATTCAAATTTCTGTTTTAACAAACTCCTCAAAATGTCCTTGATAGTCCGGATGAATAAAGCTATGCAAGCACTAATATCATAGCGATGAGGGACGTTTCGCTCGTCAGTCGATGGATTCACTCACTCATCCACCTTGTTCAACAGCGCAGCCTTCAGCAGGTCCGCTACTTCAGCTCCGCGCCGCGCACTGTTGAATGCGCTCCTCACGTTAAAGACCGCAGTTTGTCGATATCCTTGCGGGTGTATCGTGTCAAAAAACGGTTGTTTGTTGTGCTGAGGAGCGGTTTTAGTAATCTTTCGCTGTCCGATCTCCAACTGTCGTGTGTCAAATTCAATTGTTGAAAGATGGCATCGCAGATTTACAGGTAGCGGGGGAGGAGCCATCAATATCAGACGTCGATGCTTATCTGGATGTCTGGTTATTTTTAGTGATCGCTTCATCAAATTTTAAATGATTGCAGCTTTGTGGTTATAGCCACAGACACTCTTAGTTCTGCATGTTCTGAAATTAAAAACAAGTTCCAAAGAGTCTTTTGTAACAACCTTTCACAAGCTCGATTTGTCCTCTTCAGGCTGGTGTCACACCGTTGCTGTCAGGTGTTAGAAACACATTATAGGCTCTACGCCTTTATAATTTATGGGATTCATGATTTACTCGGCGCCTGATTAAAAAAAAAAAAGACTCATGTAGTCAAACGTATTTTATAATCTGAGGCAGCAAAGAATAAACTGTGGACATTTTCATTATACGTTGAGAGTTTGCATGGTGTATTAAAGCTTTGGAAAAAAATAAACTATGAATTTTAGGACAGCAGCATCGTCAACACAGTTTAGCTCTTACAGTTTAAAAACAGCACATTATTGATCAGCAATGCGAAACAATATATACAGTAAACTGCTTAAGAGTCCACGAAAAGGAGCACTTCTCTGTGAAAAGCAGCTATGATGAGGTGGCACGCCAAGTGAGGAGATCTTAACAGTTCTCACATGCAGTGGTGTTTCCTCCCTCTAGTGGGCAAATAGAACTTGACATTTTCATTATTAACAAACAAACAAACAAACAAAACAAAACAGAAAGCTTCTAAAGCTGAGGAAACTATCTGCTAAACATGAATTAAATTTCTATAGTAGACACAGACAACATGTATTCCATTAAGCATATCCTGGTTTCATATTTTCTTATAGAAATATTAACCTTCAATGGGAGAAATTCTGAGGGTGCCTTCTATGAGAGTTTAAATTAAATGCCAATACAGTGATCTGCTAAAAATCTAAGAGGTGTATGTAGTTGATATTCTACCACGAACCGGAAATAAAATATCATCCACCTGACAAAGGGGAACAGTATTGGCAATTCCAGCAGAATATACAGACTGTGGTGAAACTACCATATTTGCAGTATAATTCATTATAGAAGTTAGTGCTACCAAATAAATAAAAAGTAGAACCAATACATTTATCTTGGAACTACACTATTTTTGAGGAATTAAATGTCTGCAGAAAAAAGATGAACAGAAGGCTGCAACATACTGTAAAGGAAGCAAAATTTGTCTCAATTCTTCCTCCATCAGTAAGAAGATGAACTGGAGAAATATCCTTCCTATTACCTAGACTACATTTGCATAACAGAAGGTTTATAACCAAACATTTTGATTTGTTTAAATTCATCAAATGGCAGAACTGTGTATAAATACAGATAAGGGAAAACAGTGGTCCTGTCAACGTTCACTTCAGTAATGAAGTCCTGTTTTGCTCGAGGCAGACTTCCTGTGGGTTTAAACTGGGTTGCTACTATATATAAGGGAAAATTAAGAGTATTTCAAGTATTAAACACTAGTGTAAACAAACCTATCTGTAGTACAGTACATCACTATTTTAGTGGGAGTATTATATAATATCATCAGTGCAGATATTGCTATATGTGAAGAATTGGCGCTAACCATGATGTCTTTTAAAAAGGTACCGATTCACTGTGTATCCCATAATAAAAATAAACATCCTCTCTAAGGTTCCCAAGTGACATGAGGTGAAATTTCTATGATGCTCCATCTGGAATCCACAGTACTTTACTCTGTTCCTGCTCCACGATGGTCATGATCTGAGTGCAAATGTAGGAGACGCTGCCTCCTTGGACAACGTCTGCAACACAGCAAGGGTGGGGAGGAATATTTACAGGAGTTTAGAGTTGATTGATATTTTTGTATATAAGCAAAGCTATGTCAGTGATTTATATTATCAAGAAACTTTAGTTTATTAAAATGTCAAAATTCTTAAAAAAAAAAGCCTGAAACTATTATTTACAGACCCTACAAACTTTGTCAAGAAAATGTCATCACAAGGTCTTCAAACTGTTCTATCAGTAATTTTGCTTGAAACATGACAAGCGATAATTGATTATCAAATAGGTTCTAGTCATTTTCTTTCAGTTCACTCAATTGTATTTTTTCAGCTCAGGAAAACTGCACATTACAAGTTCCCAGAGCCAACACAATGTGTTCATATTTTGTTTTCTCTGACCAACAGTTAAAATCCAACGATATTCTATTTACAGTGCTGTAACACAGAAGAGTAGCAAAGTCCAGCATCAGCTAAAGAGATTTTTGGTGCTCATCTACTCATTTATGAGCTACAAATAGTGTTTTCATGGACAAAGAGGACAGTGCAGCCGAAACTATTTCAGTGCTAGAATTGGGAGTGCACAGAAGTTTGCCGGACACTTCAATAAGCCCTTTTTCACCATAATTACCTGTTTTTATAAAGTCATTAATCAGCTGGACAGCTGGGTGTGTGAAACCGGCTGTTGTTCCAGATCCAAAAACAGGACCACAGAGGTACTGTTTTCCAAAAACAAGTGCTGCTAGAGGCTTGGGGTTAAACGAGACCATATAGAAACAGGATTACATTTGTTACTGTGGCTGATTGCACATGGTTTGCTGGATGGCTTTTGTATGTTTTCTCAGGTATTCTGGTTTGTTACAGGATCTTTTCTATGCAACACAGCCCGTCTGTGCAACTGTGCACTGACAGTCTGCAAGTAAGATTTCAACTGACACTTTGGGGGGGGAGATCTGGTTTCATTTGATTTCTGTCTGCTGAAGTTTGTGTCTTTTTCGGATGCTGGGCTGATTGTTAACCCCCAGGCTTGTATTGAAAGACTCAAATCTGACTACCTTTACACTGACCCCTCTTTACTGATATGGCTCTTCCAACAGCCTCTGTTCGAAGTGCAATGTTTTGGCCAGGTAACAGCCGGGCTTTACCATAATCATCTGACCGAGTGGCCATCTTCAAAAGATAAAAACGTGTTATATAATCACAGTATTTCACAGAATCTCAGTGTAACTGGATTATTTTAAGTAGGACACAGATATTGTTTTGTTTTTCAAAATGAACATTTTCAAGGCTTTGACTATCAACAAACTTCCATTCACCTCCACCATACTGAAGTCATTCAAGTCTCAGTATCTGATATATATAATGTAGCATATAAAACAATTTGCATGCATAGATATAACTAGGGGTCGATTCAGAAACACATTTTATGTGACTGGGGTGAAATGGCCTTTATAATAGACCTGAGGTCACAAAATGACAAAGAAAAACTTCTATTCACAAACTCATGTTCAGCCGTGATGCAACACTCAAACTGGTCATAATAAACACATATCATGATACACCCATATTATAGACACATTTACAGACCACTGTAGATGTCTCTAGGACCTCAAAATAACTTGTGTATTCATGTATCCATACTAGCTTTAGTATGTCTAAGCGAAAACAAGTTATTTCCACCAACCTGTGAAGAAGCAACTGTACTCCTGCTCTATTTTCTGTGCCAGTTCAAACTGCTCCTTGGAATGTTTCTGAGAGAGTTTATCCCGCAGGTAGAGAGGGTCCTTCTGCTCTCTGAAAAGACAACAACAGGACCTGTCAGCATCCAATGAAATCTTTTCACAGAATCCAATGAAATCTTTTCACGGATTCATAACATGGCATAAAACCACCTCTACATAACGTTTAGGAACCAGATTTTCAGATTACACTAAATGTCCATACTTTATTAAAATTATGGTTGCACAGTATTGCTTTAGATATTTTGCTCCATTCACTCCCCCAAACTGCACATTTCCATTTATGTACATTTTGCTTAGAAATTGTACTAAAAACACCTGGGAATGTCTCTTTTTAAGATACGCTGGTGAAATCTGTCCTTTATCATATTGAAGCAAACATCCTGTAAAATCCATAAAAACAATGTCAGTACACTGCAATATTTCCCACAATGACCTAAACCAATCACCGATACCGCAGTACAGGGAAATTCTTATATATGGTATAGCAACATCTCAGAATTGTTCATCAAACTGCACAACCCACTCAGGTACTACCTACAGTAGGTCTAACAGGCAAGCCACTGATTCACTCCATAGCTGCACAGTCTTAAAAGTTTCCATCGTCTTCAACCACTGGGAGCTTTTGACCTAACCTAGGATCACACTCACTGGCACTCAGTCAACATTTTGGCCTGCTGAAGCACTGCAAAGGATAAAACACGTGAAAAAGCTTGAGCTCTATCAGTTCCTGCAGCAGGCAGGCAGTGGGAGGTGTGTTTGTGTGTATGTGGTGGTTGCAGGGTATGTGTGGGCAGTGAGTGTTTTAGCCACCCACACCACAATGCGGAGTCACAGGCCCTGCAAGCTCTCCCCAGACAGCTGGCACTCAGCTGATGACAGCAAGGGCTTAAGAATCCATCTCTGCCATGTTTGCCTGCTGCTTCATGGATTTGTAGGCGTGGGTGTGTACATGTCGCAGAGAGAGCTTGCTCCCACCAGATCTGAGTGTGTCTTTAGTAGTGTGTATCTGCACGTGCATGAAGTACCATGCAGCAGATTTAATCTTCTCAAGCAATTACAAATGAAAAAGCAGAGACTTCTGAGATACTGCAATTATCCTATCAAAATCCCAGCAGGTGGTGGAAGAGAGCAGGCTGTGGTTTTTGAACTAATGACACTGATCACATCAGGCTGATCAATTAGTTGTGTTATGTCTGCAGTATGAATAGGATTACAAAAGCAACAAGACTTCTGCAGATGTCAATTTCCTGAGTATGTGTCTCAACAGACAGAAATTAAAGGGAGTAATCAAGAATTATATTTCCTGGATGTAGAACTGGCATCAATATACAGTCATGTGAAAAAATTAGGACACTCTTTGAAAGCATGTGTATTTTGTAACATTTTTTAATATATGGTTATTTAATCTCAATTTTAACAATACAGAGAGATTCAAGTAATACAACTAAATCAAAACTGAAGTCTTCAAGATCTTCTGTAAATGTAATTCTACAAAAATGCCTATTCTGAGGAAAAGTTTTCTTCAGTGTTACTTGTCTAGTTGTATTACTTTAATCTCTCTGTATTGCTAAAACTGAGATTAAATAACCATATATTAAAACATGTTACAAAATACACATGTTTTCAAAGGATGTCCTATTTTTTTCCCACAGGACTGTAAATGAGCTTTGTTTGGTTTTTTTTGTAGGAATGTCCAGCTCAGTCATTCCAACATCTGTGTTCTTGACCAGAAGACTGTCCTGACTGGAAAAGCATGCAAAGATGTCATTTATTCCAATACATCTGTGTGCATCTGTTCCATTTTATAACTTAGGGTGTACCCACCCTAGGTAACCTGTACCATGCCCGACCACGTTCCAACCCCAAAGTCCAGTTTGTTTGACTAGTGTGATCACTTTGTGTTGTGCCTGGACACAATTCAGCATAGAGTGCCCAAGCACACTTGGAAATGGTGGACCCAAGCACGATGCACATAGTGTGGTCTCTAACCATGCACGGAACACCAATGCTATGTGCTATATGACAGGGCTTCTCCTCCTTTGCACTGTGGTGATCATTTCAAGTGCAGTGTGAGTCAGCGAGGGGGAGAGACAATTGAGCTCGAGCACATTATGAAGCAAACATACCTAATATGAGCATGACCTCACTATCAGTTAACTGCAAAATAAGAACTGATTAAATTAGATTCTACAAACTTAAGTGTGGGTTGGTGATTTTACATCTTGATATTCATACTTACTTTCTCATTTCTGTATAGTCACATTTTCTAAACATTACATTCTCAGATAGCCTCTAGAACCAAAAGCCTTGGATGAATGATTTCCTCAGTATGCCAAGGATCCCAGCTTGGTGAAACTGGATAAACAGCAGTGGCACCAAAACGCAAAACACTTGACGTCTTCAGCCAAGAAAAATCAAGAAGGAATGGAAACAAACATCTTTAAAAGGATGGGGTTACTCACTTTATCTGCTTGGCATTTTTGTAGTGAATGAATATGACGATTGGGTAGATGTGAACACTGTGAAGACGTTCAATGGCGTGAGGGGCAATGTCAAGTAAACAGTGACAGTCCTATGAGAGAAAATGACAGCAAAAGGCTGCATGAGAAATGGGGGATGGTTCAAAACAATGCTGAGAAAAAAAAAAAAAAAAAAAAAGCCAAAAATCTAGCATTTGCTTTTGAGACTTTGCAATGGTTTTGGATCATTCATATCCAACATAAATTTGCATTTTAGATTTTACAGTAGATTGGAAGATATATAGTTCACACAGCTGCTTGAATCTTAATTTGGGCTGGGAAAAAAAAAAAAAAAAAAATCCTTTGAGCACCCACCAGTTAGTTAAATTTTGACCACACTGGTATTTCAGGAATATTGCACTTGCAATTACAGACAGAATACAACTGAACACCTTTAAGATGAATTCACTTCCAATTTGCAGTATGAGGTTGTAAAACCAGCAGTACAACAAACTTGGCAGTTACACTGAAAGACTGCTATTGTTTTAACGCTCATAGCCCTGGTATGGAGCATCACCCACACACAGATTAACTTACCTTCTCCGTGATCTCTTTTATCGATGCAACAGTTGTCACATCAAAATGGCCGCTCCTCCGTTTATAGTCAATAAACACACCGTCTTTAACTCCTCGCTCTATTGCCTGCTGAGATGCCTTCATAATCTCTGGAAGTAAAATGAACTCAATTAAGAACTAGAGTAAATTAGTTCAGTTTCCTATATGCATTACATTAAATGGCTCTTAGTAAAACCCCTCTCTACAGCATGAGATGCCTAACACAAAGCTGATGGACAAATAAATGTTATTTACACACCAAGTATAACGCGTGTATATGCTTACCAGGGAGACAACGACAGAACTTGCCTGGAGCCTCCTTCACCAGAACATCCTTAATGAGCTCCACCAAAGGACCCAAGATCAGCACTGGTCTGGGGGATGAGCACTCCACTTTCTGAACCCGCTGGTACATCAGGCTCAAACCATCTGAGCAGAAAATAAAGAAAAACAAATTCATTCCAAAACAGAACAGGCAACATAGAGATACAGCTTCCCCTTCAGTAGCCACAGTTATGATTTTCTGTATCCTGGGAAGGGTTCTGTTGAGCAAGCCTGCTTTTTATAGTACCATTCTATTTTTTAATCACACGTTGAAACCTGAAAAACAGAGGTAGGGTGCTGAAGAAATGTTCCTAAAATTATGCTAAAATACCGGTAGTATATTGCAATATTTGCATTATCTTAGTTTTATATTTTTACTTCAGGCAAATTTTTTTACATTAATCTGGAAATCACTTGCTGCTAAGTATGCATATTAACTTTTATATTAACTTTTCTTTTCTCCACTGGGAGAAGTCTTTTATCCCCAGATGCCAACTCTTTAGTAAAAGAAAAACTGCCCTGAGGTTTAGGAGTGGGAGAGCTTTGTAAAACAAAGGCAATTTGTTACACAATGTCATTTTCTTTACAACTTTTTTTTTCCTCTGTGCCTCTTTTCTTTCCATTCTTTCCTTTGTATCACAAGACACGGGGTATGCTACTCATGAGTGTCAGGATCTAAACTTTACCTGCTAATGTACGCTGCATCAAACATGAATATTATTTATTGGTCAATATTTTATCCCAAGGCTCAGGAATAGGCTACTTCCACTGCCGCTGTGCTGAACTTTGCTCTCCATTCTCTTTCACTCATTATG
Source organism: Monopterus albus (assembly GCF_001952655.1). Classification (NCBI taxonomy): domain Eukaryota; kingdom Metazoa; phylum Chordata; class Actinopteri; order Synbranchiformes; family Synbranchidae; genus Monopterus; species Monopterus albus. The sequence goes on from NW_018127949.1 coordinate 2,573,613, forward strand.
CTGCTTGCCTTGTGCATTTCTGATAAAGCTGCCTCAGTAGATGTTTTCTCACCCTCAGTGATGGGTAAAGAGTCTGCGCTTATGCCATCTAGCGTTATCAGGTCCTTCCCATCCTTGGATCCACTGCGCTTGTGCTTCAGTCTCCGACGGAAAAAGGACCTCCGTGCAGCAGGAGACAGGGTCTTGTTGGTGCCGTTATCGTCTTTCATATCAGCCATGCAATGTCTTCTGTACAGCTCCTGATCCATCCTGTATGGATGGAAATATATTAGTGTGTTCACATGGACACGATTGCATCTACTGCACGCTCCCTGTTACTTACAGTAACATCCAAGCTTGCTGAATATTGACGTGCCCTCCCAGATTTATAACTGAACCAGACTAGATAACTACAAATCATGTGTTTAACTGTGGTAATTACATAAACTCCAGTATGTAAAAGTAAAACTACAAGCTGGACTTACATGTATTTACTTGGAATTTGCCCTGTCTTTAGCTTCTGTGCATTCTCATCAAGTTGCCAGGCCACCCAGTAGCCAAAATTGCCATTTGGTAGTGTGTCTTCAACATAGAGGATGTCGTCTTTTTTAAAGCTCAGTTCCTGCTCCACCTCTGCCACCCGCTCATAAAGTGCTCTGACAGGAGATGAACAATAAATCAGTTACCATGTGTAAGAGATGTATTCAAGGCCTTTCATGGGTTCGGGCTTGACTAAAAACTGAACCAGCAAAACATAGCATGAGAATTCTTTTAAGCCCTTTTTGTTTGGTCTCTTCAATAACGCTAAACATGTTAATGGGGTTAGTACCACTTTGGACTGTTTGCTACAATAAAATGTTTGGGTACCTTATGAAAAATCCATCTCCAGGAAATTCCTTAATCAAGGCAAGGTCATCTGTATAGCTCTGGACCTTGAATGTGATGGTTTCAGCTGGTTTCAACATTTCCAGGTATGCTTCCTCTTTAGTTCTGTTCTTCATGCTGATGCCATTGTACTGTTTGAAAACAATAATGCAGTTAACAAAAGGACACTGGGCTTCACTGCCAACATAAAATGACTCATCAGTTTCAGTGAAATTAAGCAATTATTATTCCCAAAAGGTGTCCTAGAATGTATTCACACCAACTGCCTGAATAACTTTCATTGTGCACATGATGATCTTACAGAGTTAAAATAACTGATAAACACTATGGATACCTCCATTATCAAGTCTCCAGGCAGCAGACCATCCGGACCCTTGACAGGGCTGTCATCTTCCAGACTCTCTACAAAGATGCCGCAAAGGTTTCCTCCACAGATCTGAAGTCCTAGTTCCACCTGGATCCTCTTCAGCCTCACCAGCCGAGGTGCCGCAGCCCTACGGGAACTTGAACCAGGACATCTGAAGGGAAAAAAGAAAAGAAAAGAAAAGAAAAGAAAAGAAAAAAGAAAAAAAAAAAAAACTATGAATTTCCTTTCACACATTCAATTCATGCGCAACAGCTCTGGTGGACATTCCTGCAGTCAACATGCCAATTGCATGCTCCCTCAAAACTTGCGACATCTGTGGCATTGTGCTGTGTGATAAAACTGCACATTTTAGAGTGGCCTTTTATTGTGGCCAGCCTAAGGCACACCTGTGCAATAACCATGCTGTCTAATCAGCATCTTGATATGCCACACCTGTGAGGTGGATGGATTATCTTGGCAAAGGAGAAGTGCTCACTAACAGATTTAGACAGATTTGTAAACAATATTTGAGAGAAATAGGCCTTTTGTGTACATAGAACAAGTCGTAGATCTTTGAGTTCGGCTCATGAAAAATGGGGGCAAACACAAAAGTGTTGTTTATAATTTTGTTCAGTGTATTTAAAATGGTCCTTTATCACCACACAAACAGGAAATCAATGTCAGTAGTGAAAGAAACTAAATATGAAAAGGCATTGGACATAAACCTAGCAAGACCAAGGGAATGGAGAAACATTACAGTTCTACCTGAAGGAGTTGTAAGGGCTGGTGGCAGGAGTCATCTGTCTGGACGGCGGTGTCATGGTGCCCTCATCCTGCTCACTCAATGTATCAGTGGTGGAATGACTGTCTGGGGTCATGGCTCTGCTGTCCTGGGGTGTTGGCTGGTTGCTGATGGCCTCCATATGAGAACTGAGGAAAACAGAAGTGGAGTCAATCTTTTCAAATTGCTCCTTATTTAAAACAAAGTTGTTTAGTTTCAGCAACAATGTTGGAAAAACAAATACACACCTGTGCCGTTTTGAATATTTGTGTTATACATCACTTATTTTGCTTTTTTGGCACTACAGTACGTCATCTGACGCAACTTGCTCTATACACAGCTTTACGTGTTCATGAATTAACTGTGTGCAGCAGGACTAGTAAATTCATTTTCTCATATTATACTAAACACGTCCCCATGGTTCATTTTATGGTCTGAAACCAGTGGACAAGTTATTACTGTGGTGTTCTCTCCTCTTCCTTACCCTGTACGAGAGTGGTTACCCAGATGAAACATGTGAGGATTATACTGAGCCAGAATGGTGACAGTGTCACATTGCTGTCCGATCACCAGCCGTGCTTGCTGCTCATTGGCGTTGCGAAGGTTGATTCCATTGAACTGGAAACAGCAGCAATTCATTAAAAACAATGTAATGATAAGCCACGGTTATGTTTAAGTGTAGTGGCTTCTGTACCTCCAGGAGTTGGTCTCCATATGTTAAATGAGCTTTGTGTGCAATGCTGCCTGCTGTCACTTTGGACACAAATACTCCGCCGTTCTCTCCGCTCACAATGGAGATCCCCAGTGGTTCTGCTCCTTTCTGTACTGTCACATTACGTGGTTCCTCCAAGTATGGCCTTCAAGGGGGAAAAGAGGAACATTTTATACTGTGGTATTCTGTCATGCGTGGGGAACAATGAAGATTGTTGGTAGGATGCAACATCCAAGTCTGAACAATACAAACTTTATTGCAATAAAAATTCAGAAAGAAACTTGCCTGCAATCTGTTTCAGTTTATTGTAGCTCACTTCTAATGTGTTCATTAAAGCAAAGATGATTTACTATCTTTTGAAAGGTCTCAGCAATAATTTACGGGAACGCGTCATGCAATCATACTAAATTCATCAGTATCCTGAATAAGTAACATGCAGACTACCCATCCATTAGCGTTCATTACAAACCTAGGACCTCTAACTTTTATATCTGCAGTGTGTCCACAGAAGGTCGTGAGATTACTGGTCTTGAAGATGGTGCATATATTGTGTGCTATAAGCAGCACAGGACCAACCTCAAGCTTCTTAAAGAGAAGAATCTGGGCTTAACTGCCCATGGAAGTCTGACAGAGGAAGTATTATAAGAAATAAATCTGAGGAGATTGAGAGAAGAAAGAGAAAGACTGATCACCCAAAACAGGAGAGAAAGATTTCAGGTTACAGTATACTGAACAGCAGCAGAAAGAGATTAGGATAAAATGATGGATGGTGATTCAGCATTCTGACAATTTGAGATGGGAGGCCCACAGCCTTGTTTACTGCTTCACAAGTACTTAATCATTATGAAGCAGACAGAAGTACAGACAAATGGTGGAAAACAAGTCATGCTCTGCTGAATGATGACAGCGTAATGACCTGGACGAGGCACTGGCTTACCCATCCTTCCGCCTGTCGCCAACTGGAGCACTGCTGACTGATATCCTGGGCTGGGTGGAAAAGGAGCTTTGTGATTGGTTGCTGGTGAAAGACGATGTCTCCAGGTTGACTGGGAAAACTGGAGGTGTCAGGCTGCTATACTCTGAATGTGTGAGAAAGCCTGGAGTGGCAAAAGGGAAAAGGTATGTATTCAGACTTGCTGTTTACTAGTGCAATACATGCCATCGGACGATGTAGCTACCAAACTGAAACACACCTCTGTCAGATCCAGTGGAGCGAGGATAATGACTTGGAGGCATCCTAATGCGTTCTGCCCTAAATGGTGAAGTACTGGAGAAGCCTAAAGAGCACCACAAAGGGTCAAGTTCACCAAAATTAGGAGGAGAACACATTCACTTTTCACTTGCCTGTGTAGTTATCAACCCATGCAAATACAGGATTCCCTCCACAGAAACTGCTTAGTGAATGTACTGAAGCAATTTTTCCTTGCATTGTGATAGACTTGCTCTGATCAGTTACCACAAAACAAATGTCTGCTGTCACTAATCAGTCATCGTCACCTCCTGGCAATTTATCAGATTTCATACAAGTTTTTTCACATATGCAGTAGTACGTACATATAAACAAACTATGATGTGTAAAATGGGTGGAGTTCAGGGCATGCCAACCCAGTTTTACTTGTATATTGTTTGAAACCCTGAGATATTGGCCAGGTTTTGAAATAGTCAAATATTTTTGACGTGTGTTACTTACAGCACTGAAAATTATACAAAAATGTCTACAGCAACATGGCTTTCCTGAAACAATGTCCTGATTATTTACTACTAAAAACAATTTCTAATAAAACTGTTCACACTGAGACCTGTAAATTCATGCAGAGAAACCAGGATATTTTTTCTAAGCTGTCAAAACCGGTAATATAGAGGCAATATTATATATGCTATGATTTGTCCAGAAATAGGACTCTTACGTACCCATTCTGCTCCCAGCAGGCAGGGAGTGAGTGTTCTGTGGTGCTTGGCTGCAGCTCATCTCAGTCAGTTCTCCAGCACTCTTGTGGCCGAGGTCCAGGCTGAGGCAACCTTGATGCTGGGGGCTAAGGGAGAAGAAAAAGACCTCAGCAAGTCAATTATTTAACTCAGAGCAAGACGTAACTTGGTACACGTCATGTGTTCATCAGATCTGGGGCAGGGTAAACAGTTTTGCAAAAGAAATGCATCATCACAAGATTTATCAAATAACATCATGCTGTGAATGCTGAATGAAACTGCTTTAACTAATGACTAATATTTCATCACTGATTAATCAAAAATAGTTTTATCTATACAATAAAAAAAAGCCATCATCACAAGCTACTGGAGCCTAAGACATCTTCAGTTTGCCTGTTTTGTTCAAACACCACCTTATAAACAGCAAAACATTTGAGAAAACGAAGAGAATGTTTGTTTAATGAAAACTATTAATCAAATATCAAAATAATTTTATTTCATTTTAAACAATATACTGCAGCCTAAAGGTGAAAATAGTTTTGATTACTCACAGGAGGATCTGGACTATGTAATGACTTGATATACAGATTTTTTTTTCCATTAAAGATTTTCTGACATGTCAAAGCAAGAAGAGCACAGAGGTAAACAAAATGAGTGACGGCTGATTTTCTGTTCACTGCTTCACTTTCAGGGCCTGTGCATGTTGGCTCACTGTCATGATTTACTGAGACACTTAATAGAACAAACCATTGTTATTGCTATTGGTAACAACTGTGCTTTTCCTCCAATGATCCTTCAAAATATCTGATGTGAAAAAGGTCTGTTACTGTAAACAAAGAAATGGACTGACAGATGTTAGCAGCACCTTGTATGTGAATGTGAGTGGACTCCTGAGCTGGAAGCTGGAAGACACTTATTGCTCTGGATCTCATGGCTCCAGGCAGTGTAGACTGGGTTCCTCATCACAGCAGTCACAGAGGTACATGGGGCTAATCCAGGGTCTGGAGGAACACAAATGATAAAAAGAGCAGTCAGATCAAATCCAATACAGTCATGATAAAAACAACTCTTACACGTGTATATAATTATATGCAAATAACTCATCAAAATGACAAGTGTACATCTCTGTTCCCAAAGAAATATCACCCTGCTTACACACCAAACAAACCAGGTGTGAAGTACCGTTAACATCCTTCTATCCACAAACGCATTCAGAAGATGGCGAAAACTAACTGATAACACATGAGAATATCACAACTGAATAGGGGATGCTTGTTCAGATGACTTACGTCCTGTGATGCTCCTGTAGCCGGGTGGAGCAAAAGGCGCGCAGTACCGATTAGTTCTTATAGGAGAAAAGCGTAACAATTCCATTGGCTCTGGGGAGTGCTCTTCATTAGAGAAACTCTGCAACTGCAAAAGGCAAACACACTGCTAATAAGACTTGTGCTGCAACTGATTATTTTTTTACTAATCTATAAAATGTCAGAAAATAGTAAACTTCCCACAACAAATCTAGTAGCCCAAGGTGACTATAATTGTGCATTTTGTTGGTCCAATAGTAGATCAAATAAACCAGCCATCTGTTTCACCACTACTAAAACATGTACATCAGAAAGGATGCCACATCCGATGAGAGCAGCATCCTGGTTACCTGCATGGGAAGAGGGATGTGTAATGGAGTCACATTTCGTCGCAATGCCGGTGCAGATTTTGGCCGATACCTCCTCTTCTCCCGCTCCTCTGCCCTGTGCCGGCTCTCCTCCACCTCAGCAGGTTTCTTAGAGCCACTCTTCATTCCTGGAGTAGTGTCGGTGTAGTAGAGGTGGTTACCTGGCTCTTGCTCATCCTGTAGGCTCGTAGCTTGGGTCGGAGAAGCCGAGGGAGTGCCAGTAGTGACGGTGGAGTCTGATGCCGAGCTGCTCTGCTGTCGATGTTTGAACCTGAACGAGTCGCTCCTGGTTGGTGGTATGGGAGGGGCCTGAGCAGATTCAGATATCAAGCTCTGCGGTGAGTGCTCAGGCAACTGGGACAGAGATATGTAGTCCAAATTTGGGGTGGCCTCAGGTCTCCTGAAAGTGTTCGCATCAAAGATGGACTTCCTCTGTTTGGGTTTCTTGTAGATGGACAGTTGGGCATACTGAGGACTAGATGCTCCTATGACTTTAGGCCATGTGCCTCCAGTGGGTTTAGCTACAGAACTCAAATGGTCCCCAGCTGTCTGAGGTGAGCTGCAATCAGACAGCACAGTGGTGAAGGTGAAAGGGTGTTGGCGAAGTTCCTGCCTCCTGTAGCAGAAGTCTGGGTGGGGTTCTAAGGGAGCGTGAGAAGCGGAAAGGGAGCGCGAATGTAGAGAGCTGCTGGAAAAGGGCTTATGATGGGAGTGACTGGTGCTGCTGCTGTCTAAAGAGTCACCTGTATCCTTGCACTCTTCCTCCCCTCTGCCACCCAAGTCACAACTGCAAATTTCTGTTTGTGTAGAACAGTTATGCATGGAGTTCTTGCAGCTCCTGGTGTAGACCTCACAGGACTGGAGCCGAGAAAACCTTTCCGAGTCCTTCAAACTTTCAAATAAACTCTGACCAGAACAGCTTTGTGGGAGGAACTGTCAGAGAAGGGAGGTAAACACACACTTATTTTACTGCAGGTATTTTTCAATGTACAAGAATTTAAGAACCATCTTTGCTAGAGATGCAACACAGCAAGTACAAACTACACACATTTCAAAAAGTACTGTGTGCTCAGTGGTAACAGATATTCTTCTGCTTTCATTATTTGTTGCACCTGTTTATATTAGAAAAAGTACAAATATTGCACTTCATTTTTAGCTGAAGGTTTGTAAAAAGGAAAAGAAAGAAAGATGGAAATGTTAAACTTCAGTGTTTTATTTTTATTAGTTGTCATTAAAGAAAAGTTACAAAAGTGTGTGCACATGCTGTCAATTACAGAAATAAAATTGGAATTGGCCACAAGAACAGCAATCGTTGCATCTCTAATCTTTGCAAACAAAACCTCAGTGACCGTAGCATGTGAAACTGATGTTTAATGACAAAGCTAAAGACATTCCTCAGGCTAAAGGTTCTCTGTAGACATTTCCCCAGTAAAATGTACCATTTGTCTCTAAACATAATTTTCTGTCACTTGCACAAGTACTGTGCAATTAATATTTTTCCAATGCCAAGTCAGTGTACTGGGACTAGCTAAGGGGTAGTTTGTGTTGTACAGTATGTCAGAGGAATTCACCTTAATGAGGGAGACGCTGAGAGAATCGCAGCAGTTCCTCAGCAGTGACTCACATTCAGAGAGCGACTTGTTATCAAGTGCAATTCCATTAATCTGCAGTGCAAGAAGAAAACAAAAGTTCAGTAACCGATTATGGTCAGTCAGTCGGGACATACTGATGTGGATATATGGAGTGACTGCATACTAGTGTTAACCATGAATACCAGAAGATGCATACAAATTTGCTTGATTTTTGAGTGCAACCTCAATGGACATTACCTTAACTCCTGCCATGGTGGAAGAGCTGCTCTTAATATTGAGACAGCTTCATAAACATCTCAGAAAAAAAAACCTAATCTTGGTAAAATGTTTCTTTTCATACTCGTAGTTTGAGTGATGCTCTAAGACCTTGTGTCATTTCAAAATGACTTCAAAATGATAAAATGCATAGCTTCTCTACACTAAACCACCAAAACAGCATACTGTGAAAATAAGAACACATGTACACTTCTCCGTCTTAGTATACTGCATAGCGTAAACTTGGGACATGTTCAAATGTTGGTTAAAACACCATATGCCTACAGTCAGCAGAGGGCACTAGGGACCAATGAAACACCCAATAGCTGCCTTGTGGCTTTAACTGAGAATCATCACTTTCCATGTGACTTAAACTAAAGGTTTTGGCAACAAACTCACCGCTAGCAGTCTGTCCCCAACAGTCAGAGCACAGTCTCTGGCAGCTGGACTGCCTGGAGCCAAAGTAGCAACAAATACTCCACTTTCCAGGCCTAGGCCACTATCTGAGGAGGTAAGACAAAGAATAAGAAATCATTCTTTAACTTAAGTGACCTTTAAATGACAGGGGTGCCAATATTTTTGGCTATGACTGTATAAAGTTAAGCGACTGTCAGGTAGTCTTGTAGCAAGTAATATCTTTGTATCAGAAAGCCATTAGTTTCTTGTTAATAGCAGTGATTTAAACTATAAAAAGTATATTTCATCATTGGAACTTGAAGATGACCTTTGTGTCCAGCCAAGTTTATGTGGATCGCTGTGATGACCCGTCCTCCTAGTGATTTCCTTCTGCGAACCACCATATTGATTACTCCTTCTCCACTCAGCACTGCTTTGATCACCTGCTTCCTGTCCTTATTAGTCAGGTCTACATCATTAATTTTCAACAACCAATCATTCACCCTGTGCAGAGAGAAAAGAGGAATGATATGATTGATCAAAATCCCCATATGATAATTAAGACTGATAAAATGTAGGATTGGATATCAGTATAGGATATCATTACTTCCTGGGTACCAACCAAAAAGTGTCCATAGCATTTAGTATCAGAAAGTAATATGCGATATCTTTGAGTTGTTATCAAAAGGAATATGTATTAATGTTCTCCCACAGTTTAACTTCTCTCAAGCTGAACCCAGTGAACAGGATTTTAGTCAAAATGTGCGTAAATCCATCTTCTACGTCACTTGTTTCTCCGCAGAGCAGAGGCACACGGACAGTGAACAGTCTTTTCCACTGAGAACTAATGGAGGGGAAAAAAAAAACAACAACCCTGCAACCATGGCAACTATACACAATGATGGCGACAGGTGTAGCCTCAAAATACAAAACAAAAAGTGACACGTCTTTAGTTTTTAATTGACTAAATCTAACAAAACGCAAGACTAAAATTTGACTAAAACAAAATGTTTTTTCACCACAAGTCTAAGACACACAAAATCAAATTTAAGTAAAACAAAAAAAGTTAAACATTTACAAAGTAATAATAAAAGCTCTTATTTACAAGGGTGGTCAAGCAGTGAAAATTTACCTTAATCTTCCTTCAGCAATACTTCCTTTATCCACCTTACTGACAAATATCCCGCAGTCCCCTGGTAAATAAGGATCATTTACCCCTTCAGCAATATCAAACCCAAGTGCTTTCAAATCCATGTCCTGAAAACAGACAACACGTGAATAAAATTTTACTTGGTGACTGCAAATCAGAAACCACTTGGTTAGTTACCTGTAAAAGAAAATTTTGTGAATTTATATCTGAGCAAATGACAGCGGTTCTTACCCTATCCTTCTCAAATTCAACAACTTCCGTTTCCCACTCCATTGAGTCTGTGTCAATAGCTGAATCGTGTGAACTGTGAGCCATTAGCTGACGAAACCTTGCTTCCTTTTCTAACTGGTCCTCCATCTTTTCTCTGTAAAAAATATAAAATATATAATTGTTCAATATGTGCTTTCACCTTGAAGAGTAATCTGACCTTTGCTCAGTCAGTGACATATCACCACTACACCGTTGAAGTCCATTTACTAAACCTCGAGTCTGAATTCAGTCTGGAGTCCCCAGTGTTAGAGTCCGAGTCAAGTCCAACTGTGTGTGACACAACAGCCAAACAATCATTTATAGAAAGGTGGAGTGTATGCTTCGATAGAAGCGTGCCAATACATTCTAACTTCGGAGCCCAAATGCAGTCGATCCTCAAGTTCGAGTCACAAGTCCGAGTCCTGGGCTCGAGTACTACAACACTGTGCCACTGGGTGGAACCAAAGATCTTGTATGAAATCTACATCCTGGATCACCAAATCAGAGGAACACTCACATAAATGCAACAACTTTCAAGTTTTAGACCCAAAAAATGGTGCAAAAAAATGTGCATTAACCTGGCAGGAAGTACAATAAGAGAAACTGTGGAGAAATGTCTCACTTTAGTTCTTTGAGTTCCCGTGCAGAGTCATTCTTCTGCTTCCTCATGTCATCCAGATTCCTCAGAGATTCTGCCAGGTCACTCACAGCTCTGTCCCTCTCTCGCCTCAGTTTGTCACATAGCGTGCTGACAGATGCACACATTTTCATAAGGCAGCAGAAACATTTAAACAAACCTACTTTTGAACTGCCATAAGCAAAGATATCTTTTGAACCCACTCTTACCGTATGCTCTCCCTCTCTGCCACTATCTTGTCCCTCTCCTGAAAGGCCCAGTCCCGTCGACATTTGGCTACCTCGGCGTCCTGCGAGGCCTCCCTCAGCTCCTGAGAGATGGCCTCGTACTGCTTCCTCAGCATCTCGATCTCCTTGTTGGCTCGTTCCATATCCAGAGTGGCAGAGTCTTGTTTCTGAAGAAGTTGAAGGAAATGTAAGGTGGTATCAATGCTGGAGTATACACCAAACAGCCATAACGTTATGACCACTAACAGGTGCAGTGAATAACTTCCTCATGTTGGTGTGTGAGTAAAGTACAAATATTCTGCAGCTAGTCAAATCGCTGTCTTTGAATTGTATCATGATTGAACTGAATCGTACACACCATATCATGCACTGAATCGCATCAAGAAAAGGGTGGATCTTTGAATAATTGTTGAACAGTTCACAGCTAATATCAAAAAGCATTTTAGTGTGAAATGCCTGTCCCTAGTTTGAAGTGGGTCAGATATAGTATAATGAATGTACGCCTCACTGACGGACAGCTGGCGTATCTGTACATATGATTTCTTATGCTCTTTAAATAACTGCACAGGTCCATAGCTACATTAAATCCATTAGACCAGATTTATCAATTTCTGATACAGTGTATTATTTTTTAGCAGATCAAAGTCTTTTCACTGTAACTGCTAGTAATTTCCTAACAGAAATCTCAGGACTTTCATTGCAATTAATCTGACAGTCATAATGTGACGGTGTGATGGGTGATGCACACATTTCTCAACTAAATCAGTGTGGAAACCTGCCAGATGTTGGGGGAAAAAAAACAAAACATTCATTACCACTACACGAGATGGGATGGAGAGATTATTGTCAGAGGAATAAATCAACCCCACCATTTGTAATGGTAAATCTCCTGTCTGTCTGTCTACCTGTCTGGCCTGGTAATACTCTTGCAACAGCTGGTCCCTTTGGATGATGGCCTCTGTCCTCTCCTTACGGGCCACATCCCTCTCCTCTCGCACCATTTCAATGTCCTTGCAGGCCTGGCTCAGCTCCTTCTGGGCCTCAGCCTTGTCCTTCACCTCGTGGCAGTATTTCTCCAGCAGCTCATTCTTTTCACAGATAGCCCGGTCCCTGTCCACCAGTGCTGAAGACAGCTCCTTCAATTCACAAAAATATTTTACCAGAGGGTGACAGAGAATAAAACTGACTTCATCCTATGTAGTTAATAGTTAGTTTCTTGATGTAAACTGTTTAACCTAATTTTATTTGTATTATGAGACTTAAGGAGCCCTTGTTTCAGCTGTTACCTGTCGAAGAGCCTCCAGCTCTTCATTGGCCACCCGTCTCTCTGAGGAAGTGTTCTTCAGCTTGGCCTCTGCCATCTCCAGTCCGGTTTGAAGCCTGTCCACCTCTTTGATTACCTGATCCCGCTCGCTCATGATCAGACGATACTCACTAATCACAGAGTCCCGCTCCTCCTTGTATTTCTCGCAGTCCTTTACTGCCTTGAGTTGCTGGGTCTTGAGCCGTGTTGCCTCTGACTGCAGCCGCTCCATCTCTCGCTGAAGCTCCTGGTTCTGTGCTGCAGTCTTGGACAGCTCTTGCTGTGTGTTGTCAAACCTGTGCCAGATAGGGAATGTAGAAGGCTTTACTGCTCTGTATAGCATAACATGTCAAGAGTCATTAAAAATAAAATGGGAGAGCTCCTGCCTGTCTGCCTTGGATTAACTAGGTTTAATTCAGTGCACAGATTTGACCTTGACATTAAACTCAAGTGCTGAGTTTTTGGCAAACTTTGCTATAAATGTTGCTAATCATTAGACTTCTTACAGCTGCTGTGTGTGTGTGCACAGCTTGTAGTACTAGTTGTTTTGCATTTCTGTGATATTTCTGGGTTTACCTTCGTATAGATGTGGAATACTGCTGTTGGTAGTTGATAGCAGCATCTCTTTGCATCAGCAGCATGTCCATCTGTTTCTGTAACCGATGGTTCTCCTCTTCAGCCTGGTCCAGACGACTCAGATCTGCATTGTGACTTGCTGTCTTCTCATTGTATCGCTTCCTCAGAGCCTCATAGTCACTCTTCATGGCTTCCAATTTGTCCACAACTGTGTCATATAGCTTGTTGAGGACATCGGATGAGGCCTCTCTCATCACCTGGCAATGACATCGTTCAGGTTACTTACCCAATTACAGGGACACAATGGCACATCTCATTTTCACCTATTTGTGATGCATTGAAATAAGCAGAACACAACTGCTGCCAAACAATGCAATAGACTGCTTTAATACAGCTGTTTAAATAGTGTATATAAAAAAAAACTTTCTTTAAACTTTCTTTCTGAGTGCCATCAGACTTAACAGCTGACTCAGGAACTACTAACTACCTGTACTGTTTACACACTCAGTTTGCACATGCATAATTGCACACTTGATGCTTTGCTGCTGACTATTTGCACACACAGCTCCCACGTAGCATACATTCTCTCATCACTACATTGTGTTCTTGTTGTATTTTTCATTATGCTTCTTTCATTGGCTGTTTTAAAACACTTTAGATTTTGTGATCTAGCTTTTGCGTCACCGACGTATCTGCTTTATATTTCAATTATATTGTGCAGCATTCGTGCGGACAGCAAAGTAGGACTTTCGTTGTACGGGGAAAGACATTTCCTCACTGTGCACATGACAAACATTTGACTTGACTTATAAGCTTAGACCCTCCACTGCGTGGTAAGCAAGACCTAAAGCCAGATTCTGGTCACAGTTCAACTTTGGCTAGGACCTTTGTCATCACAGCCCTTTCTCTTCCCATGTTTCCTGTCTGCCTCTATACTACCAACTAAAGGTAAAATAACCTTAAAAACAAAGTACCACCCTGAGAAACAACACAACATCTACATAATTATGCAAGAGATTATTTCATTGATTGTTAGTTCCTCATTCAAAAGTCTGTATCTATCAGTCAATATTTATTGTACATAAGATCAAGTTGCAGACCTGACTAATAATAATGCTCATAACTACCAATATTTCTTTGATTCTTTTTCAGCATTAGAAAAGATTCAAGCTCATTTAGCACTGATGATATGGGATGGATATCACCAACACTGTTCACTCAACAAATGCCTTGATTTGTTTTGTAATATGGCAGCATGAAGACAAAACAGACGTGTTGTAAGGCTGGAGAAGTTACTATGTCTGCATTACGCCAGTTAAAATATGAGGTTTCTCAATTACCTGCTTTGTTTAGAGTGTTACACATCTCTTTTCATTGATACACATAGCACTGTTTACCCATCTATGGAGGTGAAATTCAAATTAGTTAATGCTGTTGCAGTTAGTCATGCTGTCCACTTTCATATTCTAGCACAAACATGTCAGGTAGGACTTCAGGTATTGTCAAAAACCCATCTCATTTGTCTACCATGTTTTTTGTTCCCCTGTCGAGATGCATTTCCTCTATTCAAAACGTAGTTTCATGTAGCAACCCCCTCAGTGGATAATGTTAGGGAAACAGATTTCGACAACACTGGCAACAGGAGTTGTGCATGCTCACAAACCATCTTCTCTTTTTTTTTTTTTTTTTAAGAAAAGGTTCTCGGGTTTTTTCTGAAATAATTACAGATTATTTGGAGTTATAATGTGCAAAACTAATCTAGAGGTACCAACATTAAATGGCTGGATATGAGCACGCCATGGGCTCTTTAATGATCTGACTGCAGTGAAGCTGAATATATGCAAGATGGACTAGACGTAGGTCATTTGTCTAATTTGAAAGAATGTTTTGATCAAAGGCAACATGTGAAGAACGAGAATGTCTGACCCTATTTCTCTCAACAATGTCCTCTTGGAAGTCATGGTCAGTGAGAAAGAAATCCACTGATTTCTGTCTCAAATGTCAGGATCCAAATAACTGGACCTGAAGGGTCAGGCATGCATGTCCCCATTACACTACCGTGTGTGCACCTGTTTGTGAGCCTACCTGTATTGTCATGTGAAGGTGTATAAGCATGAACATAGGTGAGATTGCCAGTTGGCACAGATACCTGCTGGTGCAGCGTCCTCATGTCCGTCACCTCTCGCTGGTCATCGTCATGCAGCCTCCTCAGCTCCTCACAGGCTCGCTTCACATGACTGTGATCCCTGACCAGCTGGATGTTGTCCTGTCTTACTGCCTCAAGCTCCTCTTTCAGCTGGGCGTGCTCGCTCACCAGACAGCTGTGCAGCGTACTGAGAATATACCACAAGTACCATTAGACTGTGGGCACTGCCAGCTATGCTTACAATCAGCATTACAGCACTTGGAGCCAGCAAAAAAAAAAAAAAAACATACAGCAAGTATGCCTTATTTGTCACAGAACCTACAAAGAGTTTAAACTTGTTGCTAATTAGTTTTTTTTTTACCAATATTAAACAGCAAAAACAGCATTATGTACTACTCTTTAACAGGTAACTGTACAAACATGACTCAGTAAGAGGACCAGT
This sequence comes from Monopterus albus, assembly GCF_001952655.1. Lineage (NCBI taxonomy): Eukaryota > Metazoa > Chordata > Actinopteri > Synbranchiformes > Synbranchidae > Monopterus > Monopterus albus. Next base: position 2,588,887 of record NW_018127949.1, read on the forward strand.
AAATCCTCCATAATTACAAAGTGCCAATACTTGCCTATGTGTTAAATGACTTCATTGGTCAGGCATGAATGTGATTCCCATTCACAGAGGACAAGCGCAGAATAGACAGAATAGTAATAAACAAAGACTTTTTCTGACATACAAACAGGGTCCAGAAGGAGAGGCTTACACACAGCAATAATCCTTCATCTGTGTGGTTGCACTGGGGCCAGATGTTGGTTTGCTACACTTTGGAGACAGTATGGCATCATTAAATCATACAGATAGACCAGCCTCTCTTCACATCAACTCAGCGGAGCTTATTTCACAGGACAACAAATGCTCTGTTCGTGGCATTATCCTCATGGCACAGATGCTGTTCCATGCACACAGGACTCAGATGATGATTACAGAGCATGCCTTGGCATGAATTCTTCAAGATGGCCATTGCTTATCAAAAAGTAATTCAGTTTGTGTTCTCAGCAAGAGCAGAGAAAGATGACTCTGGATTTATGCAACTAAGAAGAGTTTCTTTATCCAAAACACAAAGATAACTGATGAAGGCCTGCAAGGATTTTTTTTCCAAGGCTTAACACATCAGCTTTTGAACTGGTATAAAGGTTATACCCCTATTACTCTTGCAAAAATAAAATCCATTTTCTGCAATCTGCTGTGCTATGTCAGAAGAAGAACTGAATAGCAGATAAAACCCTGCAGGCTGAGCACAAATGCTTCAGCTGTTAAAAAAATTTTTTACAAAACCACATAGTAACTTTTTCCACTCACTGGTAGTAGTCTGCTTTCTTCACAGCCTCCTCACACCTTTTCAGGGTGGTGCTATGCTGGTTCTGCAGGGATTGCAGGTCTGCCATCGCCTTCATGCACTGCAGCTTCAGACGCTCATAGTCATGACCTGCTTTTGTAGGTGGTCTACTTTACAGAGGGAAGAAGAGATGGTGAAAATTTAAAATGGACTTTTAAGATGTCACTTGAAAGGAGATATGAGCAAGATAAGCATCATAAAACTT
>NW_018127949.1:2589916-2603485 GCF_001952655.1 Monopterus albus
GCATCGCTGAAACTAGTCATACCCCTTATTTTAAAGCGCTGAGCATATTTTAAAATAATTTTGTATTACATAAGACCTTAGCTCACTTGTATTTTTGGAACCATTGAAAAGCTGAACAGGGCAAAATGTCTCTATTCACCAAGCATGTATACACAGGATTACTGCACCTTTCTGAAAATGTTTGTTTTGGAAAATAGGCATTCAAGCGCATGAGATCAGAACGAGATTAGAACAGTACCTGCAGTCATCAAAGGTGGTTCCGGGTGAAGAGAGAGCCAGACGTTTACGTAGCTCATCTCTTTCACGGGTCACATGTCTGAGCTGGAAGAGAACCGTGTCCATCTTCTCGTTCACCTGGTGGCTGTCCATGTGGGCGGGCGGTGGGGAAGAGGCTTGAGCAGGCGTACCTGTGTCAGTCAACATGTCACTGGTGGCATGTGCCATTCACAAGCTCAAATGATAATTTAAATTTATTGAATGTATGTCATCTGTGTGTCTGTGTTGGTGCCATTTTATTTTTTGCACTGATCTTATTTATTCTATTTGTCATTTATTGTGATTTTATTTTGCTGTGTAGAGTAATTTGGTCAACTGGATGTTGTTTTTAAAGTGCTATATAAATAAATCTGATTAGGTATTAATACAATGCCATCAATTTCTTTAAAATGCTCACTCAAGCTATTGAATAAAAATGTATAATTGATTGAGTGATTTCACAAAACTGCAGCTCATTTTCTTCCAAAAAACAACAGCAAGTTACAAGTAAACACTTTAACCATCTTGTTTAATCACTGCTTTCATTGAAGCCAACACCTGTTCGCTATTCGACCTCACAGCTTTAATTAACGGTGCTTGTGACTACATCTCATATAAATCCCCCTGCTAATACAAATCAGTTTCCCTTTCAGTGGCATAGAACAGTCAAATCCTCTCTCTCGTCAGTGAATGACTAAATTAAACAGGTGTGCATGTGTTTGGAAATGAAGGGTTTCTAAATCCTTTACAGAGTCTAATTAGGCAGCAATCAATGATATTTTTCTATTTATTTAGAAAACTGTGGTTGGTTCCGTCGAACACACTGTCTTTTTTTGCCAGGAAGACAAGGTTTTTCTTTGACACTTCTACACCTGAACACCATCATGAACACCACACTCACCTAAGCTGCTGAGAGAGCTGCTGCTTTCCGAGTCCGAAGGCATGGTGGACAAGACGCTGCAAGTGGACCCTGTGAGACCAACAAAACCATTAAAGTCAGCTCCAAGTGTACTCGACCATGTCTGCATTATAGTCAGATGATTATCTCTAGCATTGTATGGTACATCAAGGCTCTGCAGCTTGGGTTACATTCATGGGCCTTTACTGAAAAAAGGCCAGCTGGAGGCATAATAAGGTGGGACTTTCCCCAACTTGGGATGACGCTAATTATCAGTTGGCCAGGGAACATGTATACTGACTATCCAAAGCCCCAAAAGAGGCTGCAGTCTCAAAGAGTCTCCTTTTATCTGCTCTGACAACATCTCACAGTCCCCCCCCCCCCCCACGGACACACCACCGATTCATAATTAACTGCACCAAAAGGAAGCTTCAATACAACACTAAGTATTATGAAGAAGACCCTACTGAAAAAAATCAACATAAACATAATTCCTGAATCTGTTTTCACAACCATTGTTAAAATCACTGCGTGTAGAATTTGTATTACATATTTTATATTGTTCTGATGGCAAACACCTTTGTTGTAGAAACTAAATACACTCAGATTATACTAGAAAACAACCAGTTCACATGAGATGTGAAGGTGTGAACTGACCGTTTCAGAAAGTCATAAAAAGTGTTGGACACCAAATTATATATTCTGACTTTTTAAAGGTGTGTGAGTGCAGGGATAACTGACTATAAGTGTGACATACACTTCTGCCTGCCAGTGTCTTTTCTGAATCTACTAGTGGGTCAGAAATACCATTTGTGAAACCAGCTGTGCTAAAACACTGCCCACTTTTTCCAAATATGTCAGTATGGCTGTGGAACGAACAGCTTATAGTTCAGTTACATCAGCAGTCAGTGGCTTCCACCCATGATATAAAGTCTAGAGCTCGACTCAGAGCAGGGGCATAACAAACGATTCTATTTACCCACATCCCTGTACTCGACATCAATCCCCAGCTGGCCGAGTTCCACTAGCTAAAGGAGACTATGAGTTTGATTAAGTTTGGAAGGAGCCCAGCTAACATTGCTCACTCTTTTTCCCAGCAAAGGACTGAAAGAGGGAAAAAAAAGACTGATGTGCCTCAGGAACCATGGCATCCCATGGATCAAGCTCTCTTTGTTCTCACTCTAGCTTAAGTTTCCCATGACTCTGATTGAGCACAGAGTGTCTCAATGGGCAAGGATCACTGTGTCATAGCTCACTCACTTTTCTGCTCTGTGAAGGTCGTGTGACCTGGGCCTCACTGTGATCTGACCCTCCCCACTCAAGTATCTCATTTAAGTTGATTTCTTTGCCACATTCAAATAAAGCCACTCACTCTTTGGACATTTTCTGACATCATCTAAAAATCACATTTGATACCCTGCTCCACTGGTAATGAGCGAGAAACAGTAAACACTGTGCCCTCTCTGCAAACATGAACGCATGATCTGGCTCAGAGCTGACAGCCAACAGTAAGCTCAATATATTACCTCATCTCAGGGGGGAGTGATCCTACAATGCAAAGCTGTGCTCCTAGATTTTCTCTAAATTTGAAACAGGAATGTATTATTGAATTTAAGAACTTGTATCATCTCATTGATCCGCTACAACGAAACACACCAAATCTGTGCAAATACTTTTACTGTGGTGATGAAACAGGCCTCGTTCACAGCAGAACCTCTGAAGTGCCATAGCAGGAAAAGCACAGGTTACTAATAGCATCAACGTTAATGCTGTTCAATTTCAATGTTCCAGTAATCCCATTATTATTATCCTACTGTGTCAAAGGCTCGGTTATAGCCTAGACTCAAAGAAACAAAAGTTGCATTTTTCAGTACTGCTCACCAGAATGAATGATAAGATACACTGGCATGTTACTTCTACTGGTAGATCACTGAAGTAGTGTGAAACACCACAGGCAACCTCTAAACAGCTAAACAACTATTGGATGGCTTGCCATGAAATTTGGTACAGATATTCATAGTGTCAGGAGGATGAATCTAGTGGCACCTGCAGGATTACATTTGTGGTTGAGTGTTAAATATCTCAGCCACTGTTGAATGAACCAACATGTACTTCGGTGCAGACAGACCCCCTGACTTTTCTACTAGCACCTATATAAACCTTAATGTAGCTCAAAAGTATGAACCAGCTAAAAACAGCAGTGAATGGTAAAAACTGCTTGTTGCACTTAAAAGTCCACTGTAATAGCTAAAGTCTATTGGAAATAAAGCTCTTTCCACCAATGAAGGCACCCATTTTGCTCTCCTGCTACTGAACACCCAGTCTTATTTTGCAGTGGCACGACACAACCAAGTGTCAGCCATGATACACACCCTTATGACATGGTGCCAAAACGTTACTGTTTGCTAGGAAAAGGTGAGAACAACCAGTAAACAAAAGGTTTCTGTCAACCCCTGGAGCTATGGTTATAAAATTATAGAACGTCTATATCTATTTTAAAAAAAAAAAAAAAAGCCCCCTCAGATACACACCTTTTTATGTCCTGTATATGTGTGCAGCTTATTCACTTTCTAGTGAAATCCTTGCAGCTCAGTGATCACTTCAATAAGTATTGCTGTTGTTGACATGGAGTTAATTAGCAAAGCTCGACTTCTTGACATTGTTTTGATTTCAGTGTTCATCTAGCTCTAGGTGAGTGGGGAGTAACAAGATCAGGCTCATCTCTCTGCATATTATTTAGAAAGTCCATAACGAGCTACTGCTTTCCTGCATAAAGGCCCTTTCAGCTGTGCAGTGGAAGAACTTGTCTGCCTGGTGGCAAACAGCAGCTCAGCTCATTTGTGTTACAGACTTAACAGGGAGCTGCAGACTACAAGCTACAAAGACCAGCCAAGTACAGCATAAAACCTATCAGTACTCCGTTTCAACCTGGGTGCATGACTGCAAAATGCAGCGCAAAAATGAAAACACTCAGGAAAAAAAGACCCATTCTACAGCTTTAGTTATAAATCATGAGGGCCAAATAAATACATAATTGAAACCTCACCACTCAACTCAGGGAGTATGACAATAGCTGAGTTAATAAAGTCGCTAGCAATGCAAATACTGCTTTTAAAATGCAAAGTTGCAGAAGAGGCACTAAGCAAGGACTATGTACATGTCTGAATGCATTACTGCAACCTTTTTTTTTTTTAAGACACACACACACACACACACTATAGGTGATGTGGCTATATGGCTGCACAGTGAGCCCTGGACATGCCCAATCTCATAAGCTAAGCAGGGCTGGTTCTGCTCTTGCATGGGGCTAGCAACACAGCCACATAAATCCTCTACTACTACAAGAAACAGCAGTCACTTGCCATATGGCGCCAGTAGTCCTACCACCACCACCATAAGTGAATGAAGGACTTGGTGCTCAAATGGATATTGAGAGGTTTTGGGAGATCAATGATGACACAAAATTTGAGGTGGCATTTATAAACATCATCGTTTTCATTTATGAAAACAATGTTTAAATGCATAAATGATCTTGCCCGATATAATATGTCAACTGATTCAAAAATATAATAGTGAAGCTGTCAAGACTAGAGGGATAGTCCAAGGGAACTGCAGAGTTCAAAGGTCTAGAACTACTTTTGGTCAATCTAGAAGGCTTACAACTATGGAATACTTTACCAACAAATTCCAAATCACAGTCAGGTCAAGAAGATGATTATGTTCAGTTTTTGTTTTAGAGATGCTGGTCAACTGCATGATCATTTTGAGAACCCTACTTTGTGCTGCATTTGAACTGTGTTTATACTGACAGGGGTTTCTATTATTTTGCACTCCCCATTTATATCAGTGCGACCAAGCTAAATAACAGCAACACATCTCTGTATAATGGAGTTAGAGCTAAAAAAAAAAAAAAAGAAGATAATCACCACACTGTTTGCATTAACACCCATTTGATTCTTCACCCAAGCGCTTGACACTGACAGTGGGTTATTGACCCTCCCCAACACAAACGCACCCCTCCTGGCTGGCTAGCATTGATTGAGTCTTTTTGGGTCCATTAAAAACGTTGACAAAAGGCTGTGCTTTTAGTGACATGGCAAAGAAAACAAGCACAGCGATATCAGTGTAAACAAGCATTAGGTCACATGATTGTGCAGCCCTCTCTCTTAACACTTGCCCAAAGGAAAAGTCATACCCTTCATCAAGCTGTCATATTGTCAATACCCCTCAGATTAGTTAGATCATGCTCTGAGCAGGGTCGAAAACAGATGGGATCATAACCCAAATAAAGGACATTAAACACCGCAGTAATAAAGATGCTTAGTAAAGTTATTTTATCCGTGATCCTTTGTTCTTACTTTCCAGCACACTGACGCAAAATGTCATTGTTAAAACCAGCTCAATAGAAACTAACACCATGATTGCAGTTCTCACCGGTTGTATGATCCACTGGTCCGATGCCATTCAGCAACACAGAGTGCAAGTGGGGGTGGGTCTTCTCCAGGACCGTGCAAAACTCTGCGAAATAGTCTCTGTCCTTACTTATCAGTATCTTCAGGAGAAGGTCCACTTTTTCCGAGTTGGATGAGCAGTTGTGTCCCAGCTCATAGCGTTCAGACTGGCTAAGGGTCCCGCAGTGTGCCAAAACATCCACAACTCGGTCAGCATCTGTTATCGACTCCACTAAATTCGGATAACATTTCTCCAACAACTCTTTATGCCTGGGTTCCATCTCTCCTACTTCTGTTCCTCCTCCCCCTTCGCTTTAACCGAACCAGATTCGGGACAAATCCAGCTTCTCAGTCTTTTTGGGAGCCAACTTAACTTCGGACCACTGTCGTGACTCCATGGAAACTATCCCGCTCGGCCCATGAGGGACGGTTTTTCAACCCGAATTTAAGGATACACAAGAAGTAGCCATATTTGTTGCTCAAGGCTGTTGACTGCGCGAAGATGACAACACGTTTTCCCAACCGCCGCTCCGTCCTTCCTGAAAAGAGACGTCTCTGCCTCGCCAAGCGCTGCTCTGCAGACGTTACAGAGGCATTGTCGCCCTAAAATTAAGTACTTTCTACATGTTCAAAAGTGTAAAAACTCTTCAGGAGACCTCTACGTGAGACCACAAACTCCGCCATGTCTCACTATCCAAGAAGCTGTAGCCCTGTGCCAATCATATTGACATGTTAGGTAAACGTGGGCGGGGCTTTGTTTGTAGACGCACCTGGCTCCCCTCTGCTCTAATTACTATTACAAAAATGACAGAATGGTCAGCTGCTTTAATATTAGATGTTGGTAATACTTCCACGATATTATTTCAGGGCATTATGGAGCATCTATGGTGTTCAGTCAGCATGAAGTACTCCATTACAAGTAAACAAGTTTTTAAAAGTATGCATTTAAAAGTAGCCTACTCATTCTGTATTAATATGGCCCCTTCCTTTATATGCCTGTTATGTTACTGGATTATTGTTACTTACATAAAGTTCAAGTAATTTGGGGTATTTTAAGAATTTAAGTACTTTTAACAGCACATTACATGTAATATGCTCATCATATGTTTTGTAGGATTATTCTGTGAAGTAACTAGGTCAGCAGCCCAACAAAAGCTGTCAGAAATTTAATGGAGTAAAAAATATTTCTGTCTGAATTATTGTGAAGTATAAAATAGCATGTCAAGTACATTAATATATGTACTGAACTACAGCACTTGAGTAAATGATTACAATAACATTAATGTGTTCAGTAGTCAGGTGAGACTAAATGTGTTAATGTACTTTGAGCTTGTTTGGCATAATTATTGACACTATGTTATTAAGGGGCTTCAGAGCATTGCCTTTATAATGATTGTGACTCATCAGGAGCTACTAGCTGGAGTACTCTGGACCTTGCTTTAAGGCTCTGGAAACCAAATGTTACTTAACAGCACATTCTTAATTGAACGGTTGAGGACAACCTACAGCAAATCAACAAAAAAGGTCAATACTGTTATAGATCATCTGTAAAACAGTGTTATCATTAGAGGCCAGTGATGGGGATGTAAATTAAGGTGAAATCTGAGCTGATCGCATCAAATTCACTGAACTGGATTTTTCATTCATATTATGTAGAATTTGTTATGAAACAAACCTTTCCTGGTCAAAGTGTTGGTGCTTCCTTTTGGTATTTAATTTTTTATTATTCATGCTTGTGAGTCTTCTTCCAATGCATATAAATAATTGAAATCTGAAAAACATCCCAAAACATACCCATATCTGATTTTATGAGATTTGTGTCACATTTTCATGAAATGAATTACTCAAAAGTCAAATCAAAATCCTTTGAATTGTCTTTTAACAGGAGAGAAAGCTCCAGAGATGTGATGGGAACTCTGAAGGCCAAGAGCCAATCTGTCTGACCTTCACAGCTCCCATCTCCCACTGGTACTGATGACATGGACAGATACTACTGATTGACACAACTCTCGTACACACTTGTCTAACATCTCCAATAAGACAGCATAACCACGTGTGTGCTTATTTAAATGTGGTCAAGTGCCATAAAGGGTACAGCATCATGCTGTCACATCCATGTTAATAATTAAAGCACTTTGGCTTGCTTTTACTTTTATACATAGAACACTTGCCTGACCTGATTTCTAGACAAATGGGAGGACCCTGATTTTCTGACCTGTATATTTCAGGAGGTTTTACAACAAACAGTTGCCACCAGAGAGGAAATGCACAAACATCAAATATTCATCCCTCTTTGTCCTCCAGAGCTTTTTATTTTGAGTATGGGTATGAGAAAGGTGCGTAAGGAGTGAAGCTGGGTGAAGTAACTTGTCTACCCATCGTGATCCCTCTGAGGTTGCACTTAGAGGCCAATGAACACTGCGTAAAGATGACTTTAGGACATCTGTTTCTCCAAAATGGACACTATTTATAGCATTAAGAAAAGCTCTCTGTGCCATATGACTCCAGCTGGAAGGCAAGCCTGAACATTTACTCCCCCTCTCAGATTATACAGCAAAGCACACTCATACATGTGAGCTACATTACTTGCAGCTCTAAGGATGCTCTGAGGATAGCGGGTGTTGTAATACAGACCAAGATGGTGTAAATGAGACTGGCTTTGAAATGCAATTTACTCATTGTGTGCTGGCTCAGAGCACAAAATCCAGTCAGTGTTTCATGCAAAAACTCATTATCCCATTCACAAAGACAACCCAGATATGCCAAAAAGTTTTATTGAAATGAGAAGTGGCTGGTTTTAAGTCTTGGCAAACAGCGGGAGTATCAAATGGCAAAATGTTAGAAAACTGAAGAGGCCACCATTGAATTTCAATTATCATCATGTTACATTGCAAACTAGAGTTAGTGCAGTAGATATTCAAAGACAAACTAAGTCAGCAGGCAATGTGAACCAAGAGCCCTCTATTGGCAGTAAACCAAACTAGTAAAGGACACTATGAAAGAAAATGTAAACTAAATATTTACAATCAGTCATTTGTGCAGCCATACAAGTATGATTAAAGATTGTCTGAGATAAACCACACTAACACAAACTATAGGTAATACAAAAGCACAAATGATCTGTGTCTAGGCTTTGGCTTTTCAATATGCAGATATGAAAATGCAGAGGCATGATTTGAAAGGTTTACATTTCAAGAGTAAAGTTCTATAAAGATTATATAAATGATATAAAGTGAACAGCTAATTTGCATAGACCTTCAAGCAGAAGTAAAACTGATAAGGGACAGGTTAAAGAGGAAATGCCCTCTGCAGATCTTTATTTCTTACATTCACAAATCACCTGGGATTTAACTGTGAGCAGTTACACACACATCAAATGATCATATCTGCTGGGTAAGTAGGTTTTAATTTGCTATAACATTTCATGAGTTTCACACACTTTTCTACTCTTTCACTTCCAAATAGTTAAAGTAACTGGTGGTGAGGTAAACCTTTATGATTCCTTTTACTGCATATATTACCTAAATTAGTCACTTGCCTTGTTCTGCATCTTTTATTTTATAAAATAAAAATTTACACCAAATGTGGTTTTCTTTAATTATGATTACAAACAAAATTAGACTAAGTTTAGCAGATTGTTTTATTTTAAATACTACTCTATATGAGGGGTTGCCGTGGCTCAGGAGGTACAGCAGATATAATCTACTAACTGTAGGTAGAAAGTGTCCTTGGGCAAGACACCGCCTCTGGTGAACGGCCAATGGGCTTTCAGTGTGCAGAAAAAGCTATATAAAGACCATTTATGATTGATAGTTATTTTAGTAATACAATACAGTTAGCTTTTAATTAAGTATAAAATTGTCAAGCACCCACATCTTTAGCACTCTACCATTTGTCCAATAACAATAAAGCAATCTACTGAAATTGTATATTCATATTAGTATAGATTACTATTTGGCAATTACACAATAGCAAAAAAGTAATGCAAATTTAACGTTGATTTCTTATTGTCACAGGAAGCGTTACAATAGCTGCATGCATCAGATAGTGGTGATATAAAGTACTATAACATTCTTCAGTGTGACCGTATATATAGCTTCCTTATGAGAGGCTGTCTTCCTTTCCTTTTAGTCATTGCCTCCACAGAGCTTCAGCAGCAGCTTCTCATAGTCCCCGGAGGTATCACCCTGAAACACAGACAAATGTATCACATAAAGAATAAACATGAATGAAAATGTGAGTATCTTAACAGCACGACTGGTTGGACTTACTGCGATGTCAGTGTACAGTGATTTTCCGTATTTCTTCTTATACTCCTGTCTGATGTCCAGCATGTCTATCTCAGAGCGGGACACCATGATGCGGATGAGGGTCTGATCCTTGGTCCCTGCGCCCTGTCAACACATCACAATATGGCACTTTATTTATTTATTCTCCTCTGTCCCTCCACAACATCTTAGCAGGAAAAATGTGGCTTTAATAATTAGAATAAAATGTGATTAACAACACCTGTACCTTCATGGCCTTATTGAGTCTTTCGGCAAAGAAGGCAGGGGCGTTCTTGATGCATTTCACTAGGAAATAGGAGCAGAAATTGATGTTAGTCACTGTAAACAAATAATATGCAAAGCCAGACAAATGCACCAGCTGATAAGTAAAAACATGAGATAAGAGCCGTTTTCACATATGAACTCAGCACCATGTCCACGGAATCAGGCCTAGATTCTGTCGAGAGTTTCCCTTTCATATATGTAGCACACAACAGGAGACAGTCAACGTCAGATGTGCTCTCTCCTACTGGAAACACTCCATCTGGTTTATGTGTGGGAGGCATAACATGCCGCAGTCACATAGCCAGTTCATAATTTGGACATAAACATCCCGAGTCTGTTGCCAGCTCTTAGTTCCCGAATCTTTTTGTTGGCATCTTCATTGTAAATGACAGTTTTTATTCACCATTGGATGTTTGTATTTTTCTGGTTTCGTGCTGGTCACACGATAAAATGTCATCAGAAAGCACACTAGCTCCATGTGATTACTCCAGACTGTTTTCTCACAAGGGCTCACTCAACCCTTACGCTGGAATTTGTACTAGAGAGCTGGCAGGGTAAAGTCAGCTTAAGGTCTGGGTCAGCTGAATCGGGACATTTGCATTCTCACATACCGCTCCTCCAAGTAATCCCTCAAGAATTTCAGGGTTCCACTGCATGTCTGAAAGGGGCTAAGGAGATTGGTGCAAAAGGTTGGTTAAAACTAAAAGGCTGACAGATCGATATGTGGTGGATTTTTTGAACATTTTCCATTTTTAGAATGACACAGAAATGTCCACCCTTAAGTATTCTAATCCATCAATTGCTTTTCAGGTCAAATGGCAGACTGTTTGCATCTGCAAGATATTTTAGCCCTTCCAGGAAATCCTTGCAAAATGAACATCTTGTTGAATGATTTCAATATATAATTTAAGACTCAACATGTCTTTGGAAAGCTGCTTCACTTTGTTTGAGCTCTGGAAAAGAACATACCCACAGACACCATGCCATGCTCCAAATCGCCATGCATTTCACTGCATATGCTCTTCTCAATGTCTTTCCCAGTCATTTTCTGGTACTCCTGGAAGACTTGGGGAGAAAAAAAGGCAAGCATTACAAGCAAAATAGTTAAAATATTTGAAAACGTATGTACTAAAATGTCAGTGGAGAAAAGGGAAAAGTCTCATGGGGAACAAAGAGATGGAGGATGATAAACTTTGTGGAAGTACAACAAAGTTGAAATAACACACCTGCCTGAAGGTGGCTCCTGCTGCGAGCACACAGGATAGCGTTAAACTGAGACTCATCAGTTCCCAGCTTATGTTCTCCAGCAGCATACAGTTTCTGTTACACACACACACACATACACACATCCATCAAAAAAAGAAACAGGATCAGACTTGCCTATTACTTTTCAAGAACGCTACAGCACTAGAGCCACTTTAAAGCAGTACCTGAGCATCCTGTTTGGCCAGGTTGCTGTCAACATTCTCCCTTTCATCACGACTTCCCTAGATGGAGAAAGACAATGTTAATGTACTAAACAAACATTAAATAGGTGGAGTACACTGGCAAAGTTAATACTTCAAAATTCCTTTGAGTTTTTGGAAGCATTCATTGTGAAATAAATATTTTGTGCGGCGGTTACCTGACAGAGAGAAACCAGAAGTCTTCGAAAGTGACCGGAAGTATCGTGCATGATGGAGTCCTCCAGGCTCTTCCCGTACTCTGGAAGGAAGGTGTGGCTTTTTAGGAAAATATCATTTGAATAATATTTGCATTTTGTTTAGATACCATTTTTCATTATTGAAGTGCAAATTAAAAGCTAGTCAGAGTGCCTAAAACAAAACAGACACACTGTAAACTGCTAACATATAATTAAAGCTACATTATGTAACATGGGGTAACAGTAGCATGAAACTCCAAATTAACCCACTCTATTCCGCCACGCTCTACCTAGCTCTTCAGTTATCTGTCAATATGAAATTAACAATAAATGAGAATGCAACAAAACTTATTGATCAAGCAGAAATAAGTGAAAATCTGATTGGTTAGAGAGGTCAATCCTATTCAAAACCTTTTAGAAGTTAATATCTCTACACTGCTGCCAATGCTGTTCAATGACTCTGGGTGACAGGAGGCTTTGACAGCACCTCTCCACATTAAGACAAGTTTTGGCAAATATTTATACAAGAAAATTATCTGACAAAAGTTACCTACTGTAGCTAAAGGTTTTTTTCTTTCAAACACTACACCCTTTTCTGAAGCTGTAAAATACCATTTCCATCAGCAATGGTTGTGAACACTGATGTAAAGCAATGGCCTATTTCTGAATTATGATCATATTGGAAAAGTTCTGTTTTCCTAACTCTTCAAGTCAGAGGAATTTGTCAAAGTTGCATGATATGAAAATAGTCTGAATTAATATATGTATTATACTCGGTGGTGGGCCGTCAGGGCAGCAAGGCCTTCTCTGCTGGCCTAAACACTATCAGAAGCACTGACCTACATTTACAACCTAAATATTTGTTCCATGAAATTGTACTAATTTATCCCCAACAGTCTATTCTCTTCATTTCGTAGCGTTTGTCTCGGCTGCACCGCTTCCAGTAGGTGTATGTGGATGTTAGATTTTTTTGTCCAATCAGATTTCAGCCTCTATGTGTTGCCATGTCAATCTAATCTGCCCAGGGCCTTCAGAATCAGAAGTGCTGAAGTCTTCCTGCGCAAAGAAAGGAGGATGAATTTCGTCTATAAATAAATAGTATCTCTGGTGAGTATGACATATTTTATTTCATTTTTATTATGTTTTTGTCATGTTATTAGATAAATATTGTTTCTGAACTGCTCCAGATGATGTACATGGCACAGTTGCGGTTGTAGTGTAGAGGTTTGGAGTTGTCTTAACTGGCTTTCTTGCTTTAGTAAAAATGGTATTCATCTTCAATACGCAAAATGCCTCTCTCTTTCTGTAATGCCACACTTTGTTATGCTGTGTTTTTGTATAATATTGGTGGTTTCTATAATTGTGACGTACAGTGGTGGTATTAAGAAGTGAATTAAGTTAGGTAAGTGCCCACTGAAGGCCCAGGTACCAAATGCACGGCCCGCCACTGATTATGCTTATACAACTAATTGTATACTATTTCAAAATATTTATAATGGGCCAAAGACAATGTCATACAATATAAGATGACATTACTAAAATTCAGTTGTGGAAAGCATAAGAACTCAAATTTCAATGTCACAATTCACAAATATTCTCTCACACTGGAGAACAGATAGTTACAGAGCCATTGTTCCTGTTACAAAAATTTGACTTGAGGTATTAAAATCTGCACTCACCGGCTTTGTAAATTCGGTTGATTTCTTGAATCTCCGCATTGGAACGCGAGGAAAGAATCTCAACCAGGCAGTTTTCATCGGTTCCTGCACC
>NW_018127949.1:2603560-2604848 GCF_001952655.1 Monopterus albus
TTAATGCACCTGCTAAAGCAATAGCTTAAGCTTCCCACCTTTATAGCTTCTCTGAGTTCAAATGCATCGTAGTGTGCAGGGCTCATCAACATGGCAAGAACCAGTTTCTCAAAGTTTCCAGTGAGCTCAGATTTCAGATCGTGTTTTAAATCCTAAGAGGGAAAAATGCAAAACAATAAAACATGAGAGGAAAGTCACATGGTACTCAGGAAAAGCAAGTTCATCTGTAAAAATTAAACATAAGATATGAGAAAATGTACCTTTCCATAAGTCGTTTTGTAGGCAACTACTATTGGAACCCTCTGTTTGTTTGAACGACTCCCCAGAAGTTCAATAATGGCCTTTTCATCGGTGCCTGTGCAATGTTTTTTATACTCAATTTATGATGTGTAACAAGCAAAATAAGCAAATAAACTGTTCACTAATGCTGAATGACAATACATTTGATGGGTTTAGCACATTCACAATTTACTGACCAAAACCCTTCATAGCTTTTCGAAGAACTTCAGCATCCCTCAGAGGATCTGCCCCTGGACAATCTTTAATAGCACCTCTCTGTCCTGTCTATAACAGGACAAACAAAAACGTTACAAAAACATTTTTATCACTGTGTGCATTGACACATGGTTTTAGAGAAGTCCTAGAATGGAGAAAATGGCATCTTACATAAGGTGCCCGAGGGGTGGACGGAAATCCACCACCATATCCAGGCATTGAGGGGTTAGCTGGAGGGGCTCCAGGGCAATTTGGCATGGGTTGGCCTGGAGCAGGCCCCCCTTGGTATCCTCCAGGCTGCAAACAGGGTACAGCTCTAAGTGCACAGTATACTGTAACAAACTTCATTTATATCAAGTAAGGTTCAAGTGAAGATCATTTAAAGAACAAATTTAGCTTATTTCAGTGATGTAGCACTACAGAGTTGGAAGAATTTAGATACCCCGCTATAGCCACCTGGTGCTCCACCTGGTGCTCCACCTGGTGCTCCACCCGGTGCTCCACCCCAGCCTCCACCTGTAAAGAAAATATTGACCTAACACTCAAAAAGCAGTTGATTTAAAAAAAAGGACAAATCTGAAAATCATCTAACAAAATATGTGATCATTTGCAGTCTCACCTCCTGGGGGCATGGATGGATAGCCTCCTGCCCCCGGTTGAGGGTATCCTCCTGCCCCTGGCTGAGGGTATCCTCCTGCTCCCGGCTGCGGGTATCCTCCTGCTCCCGGCTGCGGGTATCCTCCTGCTCCCGGCTGCGGGGTACCAACCTCCCCCCGCACAGGGTGTCCCACTC
>NW_018127949.1:2605037-2609659 GCF_001952655.1 Monopterus albus
GGGGTGTAGCCACCGGCTTGGGGTGGATATCCCCCTGGTTGAGATGGGTATCCTGGATAGCTCATCTTCAGAACCTGGAGGTGAAATTATGTTGTGGTTTGTTATTGTGATGTACACTTGAGAGCCACAAAATTATGATAAGATCCTTTTGGTGGGCTACCATTCATCTAAACATTTGTTGCTGGAATTACACAGCTGTTAAGGTGTCTTTGTGTTATCCCATAACTAAACAAAATACCCAGAGCTGCATGTCAGTCAGCTGTGATGAGGAAAACCCCAACAGGCAAATTGCCAGTTAAGTTCTTCCACACCGAATTCATCCAGCCATGTCTTTATGGACCTTGCTTTTTTGCACTGGGGCACAGCCATGCTGGAATAGAAAGGGCCCTTCCCCAAACTGTTTCCACAAAGTTGGAGGCATAGTGCTGTTCAAAATGTCTTGGTATGCTAAAGCATTAAGACTGCCCTTCGCTGGAAGTAAGGGGCCTAGCGCTCCTTCACCAAACTTCACAATGCAGTCAGGCAGGTAATGTTCTCCCAGCATCTGCCAAACCCAGGCTCACCCATCTGATTGCCAAACAGAGAAGTGTGATTTGTCACTCTACAGAACCCATTGCCACTGCTCCACAGTCCAGTGGCAGTGTGCTTTACACCAGTGGTCCCCAACCCCCGGGCCGCGGACCGGTACCGGTCCGTGGATCAATTGGTACCGGGCCGCACAAGAACTCATTAATTATTTCCGTTTTATTTATTATCTGAGTCTGAATGATCTTTTATTTTGAAAAATGACCGCATTCTCTCGGTTACACCTCGGTCACTTGAGCGCCAAAACTGTCGCCATGACTGTGCAAGAAGAAGATCAACTGCTGGAGATCGCAAATGACGGCGGCCTTAAAAGTATGTCTCGAACAACTCTACCGGTGTTCTGGATTAAAGTCATGAGCGCCAAAACTGTCTTACTTGTGCGACATATTCAGCCTGCTCAATGAACTCAATCTGTCACTTCAGGGGAAAATGACAACTGTCTTCAAGTTGGCAAATAAAGTAGCTGCATTTAAAGCCAAACTGGATTTGTGGGGACGGCGCGTCAACAGAGGCATTTTGGACATGTTTCAAACATTAGCGGGGATTTTGGGTGAGACTGAGCCTGAGCCTTCATTCTCCCAGCTGGTGCACGATCACCTGTCTTTGCTTTTAAAAGAGTTCGAGCGCTACTTCCCAACCACAAAGGACCCACGAACTGCCAAGGAATGGATCCGCAACCCATTTGTCAACAAACCAGGTGAATCCAGCAGGTCTGTGCAACAAGAAGATCAACTGCTGGAGATCGCAAATGACGGCGGCCTTAAAAGTATGTTCGAGACAACAACTCTGTCGGTGTTCTGGATTAAAGTCATGACAGAATACCCTGAGATCGCCACCACAGCACTGAAAACCCTGTTGCCATTTCCGACATCCTATTAATCACCCCCCCCCAAGTGATAAAAAGGTTGGGGACCACTGCTTTACACTATCCAAATCTTGGCATTGGACTTGGTGATGTGAGGTTTGTATGCAGCTACTCGGCCATGGAAACCAATTCATTGAAGCTCCCGCCACACAGTTTTTATGCTTATATTAATGCCAGTGGAAGTTTGGAACGCTTCAGCTATGGAATCAGAGCATTGGTGACTTTTACACACCATGCACCTTAGCAGTCATTGACCCTGCTCTGTGACTTTGCATCTATATCTTACAAATAGTATACTGAAAACTTTAAGCTTACAGCCAAAGATAATACTACTGAGCTGAGCTTTCCTAAGATTTTAGATTAATTACCCTGAAAATAAAACTGCCCGGATCTAAAACAATAACAAATTAATCACTTGAATCCGTCTTGATCCTTTCCATTGTTATGGCAAAGTTGTCTTATCATGATTCAGTGAATGCAAAATGAAACTTGATACCAATTCTGTAGGTTGATACACATTTATTCCTGCATAGGTTTAAGGAAACGTCTGTCACACAGGAAAGAAACTATCTGGTTCAACATCCATACAAGGACATACTTTTCATTAAAGACTTGAACACAGAAGTTTGTCTAGTTTTATAAGCACACAAATAACTATATAAAAAAAAACCTGCATGGCAACAATCAGTATATTAATAAGGCTTCCATCGCACCATTCACCGTGACTTTACTGCCTACTTAAATGTGACTTGCTGAAGGATGTTTGACTGGTAACACACCCCTGTGGCTACTCAGCTTTCTCAGCTGGACAGGATGCACAAGCGTTACCAGAAAAACCAGACTGTAGGGTGGAGTCAGCTAAAATGGGCCACTTTTTGGTCAATTGTTTTGAAGACTATAAACTATGCTATGGATAAAATGTAAAGATTTTCTAAACTGCCATGAAACTCAAATATTTATTTGTTAAAAATAAATTATTGGAAATTGGAATTATGAGTTAGAGTGTCAGCTGTTCAGCTAAAATGGGCCAATGTTAATGGAAACAGTTTTTTCAGCTAAAATAATTTTAACAGTAAACAATGTCTTTTGTGTGCCACAGTGACACTGTAAAACATTTGATGGAATAAAATGCTGAGCATATAATTTATTTAAGAATGCAATCAAACATGAACTAGTGTGTGTGCATGTCAGTGTGAGTGTGTGTGGGGGGCACTTGTGTGTGTGCCTGTCTGTGTCTCTGCTTTCCATGCCCACATCCAACATTTTTCAGATTTTCAAAGTATCAAAAATATTAGAACATCACTGACATAAAAAAAAAACTCAAGAACACCAAGCATGTCAACTTTCCTGGCTTAGTCTTAATATCTTATCTAGTTAAGTCTCTTGAGGTCTTGTTTTGCATTTCCTTTAAATGCAGTCGTCATGGATGTAACCACCTGCATCATAGCTGCTATTATGACTTTTTTCTCTCATCTATTCTCTCACTTTTCCCCTTCTCTGTCTGTCCTGCCATACAAATTTGCTATGCCATGCTCACTTACCATGCAATTTCTTTGAGAGACTAATCAACACTCTGCCCTGCCCACATCAGCAGCCGGAGACTAATCAAAACTGTTTACATGTCAAGTGGTGTTGCAGCAACAGTGAGAGGTCAGTCACTGTGACAGGCTGTAAAATTTTAAAGAACTAGGACACCCTAGTCTGATTTGGGTCATTTTAGCAGAATCCACCTTACACCAGGACCCACAAAAGGTATGAATGCATCCTTGTAAAAGTCCAGCTTTGTTTACTACTGACATAAGGATAATTCCAGAAAACACTGACATCTAATAATAGTATTTTCTTTGCATTTTCAAACATGACCCGTTCAAGTGTCCAACTGGCTTTTCATAATGTCCCCTATAAACTTCTTGGTTTATAAATTAAAATAGTAACCAAAGGACTGCTGCTGTTATTATACTGTGCATCATTTTTACAGTCTGACACGTTAAAGAACGCGCATGTGCACATCTAGTCTCCTGAACAGTGGAAAGCAGCAAAACCTCTAATATGTTTGAGGTTCAGGCCTGCGACTTCTCGACTCGCCAACTAGCTATGTAGCTACGACATTACAGTCTTCATATAGGCACCAGGAAAATAAGGCGTAACTATGTAATGCCCATCCGCTATCGAGCCTAATGTGCCATTTCACCCCAGCTTCACCTTTGATGCCCGAGCTTTGCCACCCTGCTGTACTTAGCTAGTTAAACGTTAACGACATAATCCTCTCAGAAGCTAACGTAAATGCTTAGTAATAGCGGTATTAACAGGTTAGATATTAACACGTTTGATAGGTTGGATATGATGCCATTTCAAGTATCAGTATGTTTGTAAGACTACATTTGAAAAGTCCAGTGCTTTTTGCTGTTGAGCCATCGTCAAACTGCTCATTTGGGGCCGTTTAATTAGGGGAAGCTTATTTCCTACATTCGATAGTCAGAGTAAATAAGCTAACAGACACCGAAAACTTTATGCGAACATACTGATTACCTTCGTAGTCACATGCAACGCAGAACCGGAGTATTATTTTGCGAACATTTAACGATACAACCTAAAAAGTAAAGACTGAAGCAACTTACTTAACAGACGCGGAGTTGAGATCGAGGAATAGACGAACCGAGGAAAGACTACGTGTGGGTGTGTTCTTCCGCCAATGCAGTTGGCAAACAGCTTTTACAGGACAGTGGGTGTGTCCTCGGCACTGTTCCTTCTTTTAACATTAAATAGGTGGACAGGATTTACACTTATGATATATGCAATTACATTTTGACTAGACAGACATACACACACACACACACACACACATATATATATATATGAGAAGAGGAAAGGCAGGAGTATAGGTCTGAGAATAGGGACTCCTAACGTTGGCACAATGACAGGGAAAGGTAGAAAGCTGGCGGACATGATGGAGAGATGGATGTGCTAAAAGAGGACATGAAGTTATTAATTGGGGTGAGAGTAGAGGATGCCGAGGAGAGAGTTAGGTGGAAACAGATGATTCGCTGTGGCGACCCCTAACGGGAACAGCCGAAAAAAGAAGAAGTACATATATACATATACTGTGTGTATACTGTATACATATATATATATATATATAGTGTGTGTGTGTGTGTGTGTGTGTAACATCACC
>NW_018127949.1:2615682-2649393 GCF_001952655.1 Monopterus albus
TATATATATGGTTCATTGTAAGCATAATCTGTAAACATTTGCATATGTTATGAAATTAACTAAATGAACCTGTTATGATGTATTGTTCACTCTCTGCCTAGAGGATAAATGTTAGAGACGCCCCCCTCCCCAGGTGGGTGAGGGAGAACAAAGGTACGCGGTTAAAACAAAACCACTGTACTGTGGGTACAAACTAGGTACATGTGGTATTTGTCCATTACCTGTCGCAATGATCCAGCCCAGGCGGAGCCTCTGCCCGAGGTATAAATAAGGCGGAAAACTAATCAGCGGGATGCACCCCAGCTGTGTGCACCGACAAACGAGTCGCCAATTACCAAGTGCAACACAGCTGGGGTGAAGAATCCCGCAGATCAAGAAAATAGAGGAGAGAAAGGTGGAGGAGAGGCAGCGGCCCTGACAATAAATGAGAAGGAAAGAAACAAACAATTTGCTATACAAGTTAGGAAAATGAAGTGAACTTTGCAAATAATAAGTTAACTGACTAATCATGTTCTTATGTTACTTGCCAACATGTAAGTGAGCTAACTCAGCCTTTTTCTATCCATACTATTTACATTTAGGGTGCATTGTGGCTCAGGCGGTAGAGCGAGTCATCTCCTAACTGGAAGGATGGCACTTTGATTCCCAGCTTCTCCAGTGCACATGTAAAAGTGTCCTTGAGCAAGACACTGAACCCTCAGTTGCTCTCAGTCATATCAATGGTGTTTGAATGTGGGAATGCGAATGGCTGAAAGGTGTGAAAGCACTTTGAGTGTGCTAAAAAGAAGAAAAGCGCTACACAAGTATAAGACCTGTCATTTGTTTATTCCTGGTGTCCTTGATGCTAACCCAGACTGCTGAATTAAGAAAAAATATTGCAGGAAGTTCAACCAGCCATCAGAAAATATTGTGAACTACAGTAACCCCAGGGTGTAGCTACACAGGAACCGAAGACAGAATAGTAAAATAACAATCCTGAAAAAATTAACATCCTTATGTTTGGCCAACAAGTATAATGCCAACATGAAAAGAAATCAGTAAATATCACCAAAAAGTAACATTAATTCACCCTGTCACAACATTTAGTTTGCTGACTACAGTTAATGTTAGCTACTATATAGTATACTATATATACTATACTATACTATATAGTACTATAACAGTAATGCCCAACTAGTTTTAGTGCTAACATTAGCAAGACTGGTGTGTATGCCCAGGACAACTGACTATGTCTTTAATATCTCAGAATAATTAACATGACATATTTGATAGTGTTACCATAACATTATAATCACAAAAGGCAAAGCACCTGCGACAGGCAGCCGCTTCAGCGAGCTCTCTTCTCCGACTGAGCACTGTGCCGTTTTCCCATCCAAAATGCACTTCAGCAATTGCATTACTCCAAATGTTGGCAGGACAAAGCAAGTTAAGCCCTTGTAGAGCCAAAATTGTACACATATGCAATTCATATCAAAAGAGTGTCGAGGACAATTTTAGGTAGTCAGAAAAGTGATAAGGACATGTCCCTACCATAAATTACATCTATGTAGTGAGGTAAACTTTTATTTATGATTCCTTTTACTGCATATATTGCCTAGATTAGTAATTTGCATTGTTCTACATCTTTAGTTTATTTTGTAAAAAAAACAAAAAAAACAAATGAGGTTTTGTTTAATTAGGATTACAAACTGAATGAGATTAAGTTTAGCAGATTATATTTGAATACTACTCTATATGAGGGGCTGTCTTGACTCAGGAGGTAGAGCAGGTATAATCTACCAGTTGTAGGGTCAGAGTGTCTTTGGGCAAGACACCAAACCCCAAGTTGCTCCCAGTGATATAATCAGTGTGTGAACAGGCAATGGGCTTTATAAAGACCATTTACGATTAGTTACTTCAGTCATACAATACAGTTAGATTTTAGTTAAATATAAAATTGTCAAGCGCCCTCTTCTTGCCCCAATAATAAAACAATTACTGAATTTTTATATTCATATTAGTATAGATTACTATTTGGCAATCACACAGTAGCAAAAAAGTAATGCAAAAAAAAAAAGAGAATGCAAATTTAACGTTGATTTCTTATTGTCACAGGAAGCGTTACAATAGCTGCATGCATCAGATAGTGGTGATATAAAGTACTATAACATTCTTCAGTGTGACCGTATATATAGCTTCCTTATGAGAGGCTGTCTTCCTTTCCTTTTAGTCATTGCCTCCACATAGCTTCAGCAGCAGCTTCTCGTAGTCCCCACCGGTATCACCCTGAAACACAGACAAATGTATCACATAAAGAAGAATAAACATGACTGAAAATGTGAGTATCTTAACAGCACGACTGGTTGGACTTACTGCGATGTCAGTGTACAGTGATTTTCCGTAGTTCTTCTTATACTCCTGTCTGATGTCCAGCATGTCTATCTCAGAGCGGGACACCATGATGCGGATGAGGGTCCGATCACTGGTCCCTGTACCCTGTCAACACATCACAATATGGCACTTTATTTATTTATTCTCCTCTGTCCCTCCACAACATCTTAGCTGGAAAAATGTGGCTATAATAATTAGAATAAAATGTGATTAACAACACGTGTACCTTAATAGCCTTATTGAGTACTTCGGCAAAGAAGGCAGGGATGTTCTTGATGCATTTCACTAGGAAATAGGAGCAGAAATTGATGTTAGTCACTGTAAACAAATAATATGCAAAGTCAGACAAATGCACCAGCTAATAAGTAAAAAGATAAGGATACTTATTTAAAAAGCTGATTAAAACTAAAAGGTCGACATTAATGTGTGCAGGATTTCTAAACATTTTAGAATGACACAGAATTGTCCAGTCTTAAGTACATCAGCTGCTTTTCAGGTCAAACAGCAGACTGTTTGCATCTGCAAGATATTGTTTAAAGCTTCAGCATGTTTTTTGGAAAGCTGCTTAACTTTGGTTGAGCTTCAGAAAAGAGGAAAGAACATACCCAGAGCCACCATGCCATGCTCCAAATTGCCATGCATTTCACTGCATATGCTCTTCTCGATGTCTTTCCCAGAAAGTTTCATGTACTCCTGGAAGACTTGGGGAGAATAAAGAAGACAAGAATTACAAGCAAAATAGTTAAAATATTTGAAAACATATGTCTTATGGGAAACACTGTGAAAAACTTTGTGGAAGTACAACAAAGTTGAAATAACACACCTGCCTGAAGGTGATTCTTGTTGCGAGCACACAGGATAGCGTTAAACTCATCGTCATCAGTTCCCCATTTACGTTCTCCAGCAGCATACAGTTTCTGTTAAACACACACACATCCATCAAAAAGAGAAACAGGATCAGACTTGTCTATTACTTTTAAAGAATGCTACAGCACTAGAGCCACTTTGAAGCAGTACCTGGGCATCCTGTTTGGCCAGGTTGGTGTCAACACTCCCCCCTTCATCACGACTTGCCTAGATGAAGGAAGACAATTTGAATGTACTAAACACACATTACATGGGTGGAGTACCCTGGCAGAGTTAATAATTCAAAATTCTTTTGAGCTTCTGAAAGCGTTCATTGTGAAATAGACTTCTTACAACAGCTACCTGACAGAGAGTAACCAGAAGATTGCGGAAGTCACCAGAAGTGTCGTTCTTGATGGCGTCCTCCAGGCTTTTCCCATGCTCTGGATGGAAGGTGTGGCTTTTTAGGAATGTACATTCATTTGCATAATACACTGTCTGGCAACTTTAGTCACTCCTGTACAGTTGCATGCACTTCAATGCAACATCTGTGTTTATGAAGCTCAAAATGTTTCAGGTTTTTCTGTAGTTGTCATAAACATATAAATTCAATTATATGTTTATTATTGAGGTCATAGTTAAATGTGGTGTTGTACTGGACTACATTATATTCAGAGGTGTTCCTAATATTGTGACCCTCTCATGTACGTAGCTGGGGAGGACAAAAATAGAGACACCTGAAAATATTGTAGCCCAGTGAGGCACCATCTTTAACAAAACTAAAACATTTTGAGCTTCATAAACACAGATGTTACCTTAAAGTGCATGCAGTTGTACAGGTAAGATTACACACACACACACACACACACACACACACTATATCAGCACTCACCAGCTTTGTAAACTTGGTTGATTTCGTTAATCTCTGCATTGGAGCGTGAGCACAAAATCTCACTTAGGCAGTTGTCATCAGTTCCTACACCCTGGGGAGGGGGATAGAAGTCACAGCGTGTTTTGGACTAAAAAATACAAACCAAAAAAAAAGCATGATTGCAACTGTTAAGGCAATAGCTGTAGCTTCCCACCCACCTGTATAGCCCCTTTGACTAAATATGCATCGTAGTTTGCAGGGCTCATCATCATGGCAACAACCAGTTTCTCCAGGGGTCCGTTGAGCTCAGACTTCAGCTCCTTTATTAAATCCTAAGAGGAAAATATGCAAAACAAAAAGGAACGTGAGAGCAAGTCACATGACACAAAAACAAGTTCATCTGTAAAAATTAAACATAAGAAATGAGAAAATGTACCTTTCCATAAGTCTTCTTGTAGGCAGTTACAATTGGAGCCCTCTGCTTGTTTGAACGATTCCCCAGAAGTTCAACAATGGCCTTTTCATCGGTGCCTGTACAATGTTTTTTTTTTGTTTTAAGATTCAATCTATGATGCGTAACAAGCAAAATAAGCAAATAAACTGCTCACTAATGCTGAATGACAATACATTTGATGGGTTTAGCACATTCATGCATTTACTGACCCAAACCCTTCATAGCCTTATGAAGAACTTCAGCATCCTTCTGAGGATCTGCCCCTGGACAATCTTTAATAGTTCCTCTCTGTCCCGTCTATAAAAAAGACATGAGAAATAAAAATAGGATTAAATACAACACATCCGGTTATAAAAGCATTTCTATCTGTGTGCACTGACACATAGTTTCAGAAAAGTCCTAGAATGGAGAAAATTGCATCTTACATAAGGTGGCCGAGCGCCGTATGGAAATCCAGCTCCACCTGGGATTCCTGGGTAACTCATCTTCAGAACCTGGAGGTGAAATTACATTGTGGTTTGTTACTGTGATATACACTTGAGAGCCATCATATAGCCCCCTTTTGACCCCAGGACATTTGGAACTCTTATTTTTATCTGAGAAATGCAAGACTAAATGTAGTTGCTGGACCATTCTGCCCCCTAAACTGTCCCATGTCAGTGGTACAGGAACTATTGGGGTGGACTTTGCTGTACTGGAGTGTTCCTGGAAAACCAAACAACAACAAAAACAGAACAAAAAAAAAAAAAAATCACAACTTCCATGTGCAGAACATTGTCAAACTGCAAACAAGTAATGGCTACTGCTGTCTCACACAGAGGCTTTCCTTCATTTGTTTAATTTGCTCAACCACCAGCACATTACATAGGCTGAATATAATACAATTAAAAGTATCAGTATGTTTTACACCTAAAAATAGGAAAAAACTTCTGTGTTTGTTGCTATTGAGCCACTGTCAAACTGCTCATTTCTGGCTGTTTGACACTGCAAACTTTATGCAAATACATTGATTTTGTAGTCCCATGTAATGCTGAGCTAGATTCATATTTTTCAAGCATTTACAACCTAAAAGAAAATACTTAAGCAACTTACTTGACAAACACGGACTAGAACAGAGGTGAACTGAGGGAAGACTGGATATGAGTTTGTCCTCTCCTTCTTTGTCTTCTTCTGTTGATAATGGCAGTTGGTGAACGGGTTTTTATATGACAGTGGGTGGGTCCTCACCATTGTTCCATCCTAAGGTAACAACCTTTTGTTCTGTTACTACCCCACCTACGATTTGTACTCAGTCTGGCTGTTGATGACTCACAACAGGTTACACTGGTATAGTGTCTACACGTAGCCAATTAGACGTTTCCTTGGTCAGCAGACAACATTGTGGATGCTTGTATGCCATTTCGCAAAAGTGGAAAGTTACTAAGCAGGCTATATTTACTCAAGTAGGTTAGATACTGTAGGTAAGTACAGTTCGAGGTATCTGTACTTGACTGTTTTTATTTTCTGCAACTTCATAGCTGGACTTCATTAGTTCTACATTTTAGAGGCAAATATTGTACCTTTTACTCCAAAACATTTATTTAATAATCTTTATTGATCTTTGGAAATTTACAAGATACCCAACAGTATTTCAGATTACAAGCATTTAACATAACTTAGTTAAAATTAGCTCCAAATGCAATGTGCACACTAATGTATCAGTAATTGTAATTCAATAATATGATATAATATGAAATGTGCCATTATGCATAATTAGTGGTTTTACTTTTGGAAATCTTCGTGTATTTTGATGCTAATGCTTTTGTACTTTAACATTTTGACTGCAGGACCATTACTTGTAACAAACTATTTTTATACTGTGGTCAGTGTGTGAAATTAGCTTGAATTCATTGTGTTCCCAGACATCCTGAGGAAGTGTACCTACATGAAGAATTTGTAATATGTTAGCCCATACTTAATAAAGGCATTTTTTTTTATCAACCATACACTTCATTGATATTTGTAATATGTTAGCCCATACTTATTAAAGGCATTTTTTTATCAACCATACACTTCATTGATTTATTTAAAATTGGTAAATGTTGATAAACAGGGCAGGGAGATGAGCTATAACATAGTCTTTATGATAAAGTGACACGTGAGCCACAATCACCAGGCCACAGTTTGTCAAATGTGTAAATTTGCACTTGTTCCCAAAGTATGAGAATTATTGCTGAATTACTCAGCACTATCAGCACAAAACACCAGATGGCAGCAGATTACTTAATGTGCACAGTGTAGCCTCAGAGTCTGATCAGTTTACCCTTGAATCTGATAGTGCAGTGAAGGCATCCTTAGTTAGATGTGAGTGGTTTGCCTGATTTTAAATCTTATTTTAATTTTTTCTTCTTTTTTTTGCTATGTATGCTAAATCTTCAATCTGAGGGAAGTGTAAATGTACTTTGTAGTGTCACTGCAGTCAAAAACAAAAAACTCTTCACAGCTTTCCTGAACAAAAACTAGATTTTACACCAGTTTAAGGAATTCAGGCTATAAACACGCACCAATTGTAACAGCAGACCTATAACAATTAAATAAACCCGAACTTCAACATTAATTTTGCCAGTAAATCTGAACTAAATTGGCAGATTAAGTAGGCAATACGTAATCTACAAATAATGCAATTTATCTCCATGAAGTTCAATGTTAAGCTTTTGTTTAAAGTAACCTATTTTAGAGAGATGTTGATTGAATTTGTCATTTTGGCATCTACAGCATACCCTACAGCAAAGTGTTGAGAAGTAATACTGAGAAGTATTTCATGTAGGCTATTTTGTCCACCACAAATATCAGTATCGCTCATCATAACGCAGTCCTGTACTTTACACCACAACCAAAGTGCCCACATTCATACTGGACCACCTCCTATTCGCTGTGACGCAGCCCGGTCAAAGTGCTGCTTCAACCTTCCCGCTGGCATTCACGCTTTTGCGCTTGATGCTTCCAGTGCGCCCTTCCTCGTAGATCTATGTCTGGTTACTGGGGTCCATCGGCGCTGCCCAGGTGAACACAAGGATTGCACCCAGTCAGAAGGAGCAAAGAGATGACTGGGAGAAATAGGGTGATTCAGAAAATCCAGCGGTTCTGACGGTGCTGTTCCAAAAAGGCGCGTCCTTCCAAAAACAAAATGATGTCTGCTATAGAGACTGGTACCCCTGTGTACCGACCTGCGCAGCTGCTCAACTGGTTCTATATGTCTTTGCAAGACACTCAGGGCAGCGCTTTTGACGTGTGCACAGCCGAGTCGGACACTTCGCCTCAGGACATGAACAACTCCAAGCGCAGAGCAGCTGACCTGAGCTCCAGCCATCTCAACAACTTCTTCCATCTGAGGACTGAGGTAGAATTACTGTGATGTTACGCGCTCATAGTGATTAACATTTAGCACGGCGGTTTGACAGTTTACAACATTCATGCTTCCTTGAAACTTTGATCCACGGATTGACATTTTTGCTGCATGTCACAAATCTTTCTCCTAAGAAGCCAGTGAATACTATATTGGCATATTAGACTCCATCTTATTTTTGTTACCCATACAGTACACTTTACCTGCATACCCTCACTGGGTCGCACAGTGGTGAGTGCCTAGTGTATGAATGTGTGTTTTATACTCTGGTATAGTGCCTGAGTGTGTTCAGACCGTTCTGGTATCAGTGTGCAGCTGGTGGAGGAATGGCAGGTTGAGAAAATCCTCTCACACAGCTTAAAGATGTTAAGGTTCACTGTGCTAGTATTCAGTGTTTAAGCAGTAGGGCTGGTTGTTGCATTATATAAAACTGGCCCATCCAGGAAAAGTAGGAAAACTTATACAAATCATTATAAAGTTAGTTTTTTTAAAGCACAGCCAGCTGTATTTTAACTGATAAACACTTTAAAATGATAAACTATAAATAAAACAACTCAGATTGTAACTGCACATGCCACAGATATGCAGTGGTTTCTTGCAGAACATTACCCAGTGCATTGTACAGCACATGTGCATCTGATTACAAATCTCTTTCTGTCTATGTGCAATTCTTCATGTTTGCCCCTTGGTGCCATAGCATCCATCTCCACCAGAGACACAATGATGCTGATTGTACAATGCCTATAGGACCAGTAGGAAGAGGGCATGACAAAGGCATTTTGTTCTGACAAGGAAATGGACAGTGCTGGCTCACAGAGTAAATGCAGTAAAGACAGTACATCTGCAGAAATGAAATAATGTCTGCTACTGTCATAGGGAATCAGTCAGCGTGATGGACTGACATATCAGCTGAAATGCCCTTTCATCGTTGACTTACAACGATGTTCCTCTGTGCTTTTATGAAATGAGAGATACTTTTGTGTAGAGCAAAAATGTCAATTAATCTGTCCATCCATCCATTATCTATACCGCTTATTCCTGAATAGGGTCATGGGGGAAGCTGGAGCCTATCCAGGCTGACACTGGGTGAGAGGCGGGGTCCACCCTGGACAGGTCACCAGTCTATCACAGGGCTGACATGTAGACGAACAACCGCATCTAATCTATTATTTTTGTTATCATTGATGTCATTAACCAAGCAAAAATAGCTAGAGTTTGCTATACCCCCATGTGCGAATATGCTGCTTTTTCTTTCCTTTACTGAATATCTTTGGTTGTTGGACTGTTGGTTGGACAAAACTAGGTCATCACCTTGGGCTTTGGGAAATTGTGATGGCAGTTTCTTACATTTTACTGACTACATATACAGTTAAGAGATTCATCAAATGATAATACTTCAAAGAAACTGTTGGCTGCAGCCCTGATTTAGTATATCAAGATATTTTTCAACTTTTAAATGTGCATGGTTCTGCAGCCAGCGATTACCATCCTGGTCTGTTTTTCTCTCCCAGGCCTTGAACAACAATTTCCCCAAGAGCTCCTCGCCCTATGGGTCACTCAACAATATTGTGGATGGCCTGAGCTCTCTGGCTGGCCATTTCTCGGACCTCTCCCTGTCCCCAGAGACACGCAAATCTAGCAAAAGGCCGCCACCCAACTACTTGTGCCACCTATGTTTCAACAAAGGACACTACATCAAAGACTGCCCTCAGGTGAGCCAGTCATTAATGCCATAACAGTCAGGCGCAGATCCACACAGGCTGTGGCCTAAACTGAAACAGCCGTGCTGTGTGTGGGCCATTTGAGCTGCCTTCCAATTGCATTAGTGTGTTCTGATTAATATGAAGTGTTGTCTGAGAAAAGGAAATTCATTAAGTGACTATGACATATTTGATCTGATTCGATCAGATCAAACTGGCAGATCACATCCACATTTGTTCATCACAGTTCAAGGTATATTGTCATCCCTCATTTTATTTAACAGTATTAACAACATAAATGCCAAGCCTGAATATTAAGTTTGTTTTTTTTTCTCAGCATGAAATAAGCTTCTCAGCACATATTTCATTACATATGGTAATGATCAGCAGATGCCAGATTGGATCTTGGAGCTGGCCTTAATGAAAGATGATAGGTTTCTCTGTGGAACCTCTACTAAACATGAAAGAACTGTTACCACTGCTTTATGAGCAGCTGCAGCTCTCCATCAGTCATGGTCAGAGGGAATTGCTTGACATTTATTAGGTGTAATGGAAGCAATCAAATTAATACAATAGTCCATCCATTCATTATCTATACCGCTTATCCTAATGAGGGTCGCAAGGGGGTCAGGGGGCTGGAGCCAATGCCAGCTGACATTGGCATAACAGTAAAAAGCATAAATTAAAAATAGCTTGTACATTTTTACTGGTAATTTATATGATATAACATTTTAATTTATGAGGTGGGGGTAGGTGGATTGTGCTACAGGCTAGCCCCTCATTTTCAGTCTTTATGCTAAGCTAAGCTAACTGGCTGCTGGCTCCAGCTAAACTACATATTTAAAATTGTCAGGAGTGTCATAGAGCTTCTCATCTAACTCTACAATAAAGTGAATGTGTATTTCCCAGAATATTCCTTTAACCCAGAAACAAGTAACAGAAATTTAAGGGAAGTCTGTCACTTAGCTCTGATCTGTCCTTACCGTGGTTTAGAACTTGAACCACCTTTTGATCGCTCAATCTGCTGTCTCTGAAAGCTCATCGCCTCTATCACCGCCGGCACAGAGGAGACTGGGGCAGCTCAGCTGTGAACAAAAGTAGTGGAGGAATGTGAAGAATGCAGAGAAAATAGTTTGCAGTAAGCTTATAACTCAACTTATTCACATCTGTGCCCACCTGGCAATCACTACAAGAGGTGGGTCTGACTGTCGGCTCCCCAGCTTCAGAAACACACCTCCCGGTCCAAACCAAAGAAGCTTTCAACCATTAACTGCACAACCAACACACTGGCACTTATTTTTGAGTATGTATTAGTCTTGAGGTTGAGCCTCTTTGATGTATAATCACACCAGGAAGGAAACTGTGTGCATCTTTGAAACACCAGTTTTTGCACAGCACATTTCTTTCAAATGAAGAATAGAAAGGTATAAATCAAAGCACTGAAAAAAATCTTTAAAAGCCATTTTTATGGAGTGATATAAAAAATCTTATCGGCATCGAGTTTCTTTGGACTGTGGAAAGGAAGAATATTACAGCTCAGTGAGATGAGAGAAGCATACAGGAAGTGTGTGTGTGCAGGGCCTTTAACAATCTTTAACTTGGAAAGTCTGCCACTTTGATAAAGAAGCACATGGTTCCCTCAGTGGAAGCCTTAAGTGGTAAAAATTATTTTAAAAAAGGACAAATGACAGTTCATGCATTTGGGCTACAGGTACTTAAAGGTTAGTATTTAAATATTGAAGCTTAAATATTGGATATTTAGATATAAAGTTCTTCTTTGTAGCCACGGCCCTTGTAGTTTGAAACATCTGGAATCCATCTCTGTTTTTTGGCTCTCTGTCGCACTTGCTCTGCTTTAGAAAAATGTCAGATTTTATCAGGTGTTGCTAATTTTTCAGACCAAAAACAATGATTATGGAGCTGTCATCATGACAAAAAGCCTCTTCGATTGAAACTGAGCTGAACATTCTTCTGAAGCTGTAACTAATGAACAAAGTGCTTTTTGTTCTTGTTGGCTGGAATCTAAGGCCTTTTTAGCTCAAGACAATTGAAAAAATCTACTTTTATTACATATCTTACTGTACACTGGGTAGCAGAAAAATGACTTTATTTCTAATTTATTAAGTTATTCTGTTCAGCTCAAAGTCCTTACATCGCTGTAATCATAAAACTACTCATAATTTAAGCCAAGTGACCAAAATATGGTTGTTAAACACTTTTTTAGCCCTTAACTCAGGACTGTGGCATGTTAAGGCTCCCTTGCCAATTAGGTGAACCTGGTTACTGTAAAGAGAGTACACAAGTGACAGTGTGCTGACAGTGAGTGGGGGTATGGTGGGAAGGACATGGGCTAAATAAGGAGAGCATTGTTTCTCCAGAGGGGCTGTGGAACCAAAGGTCAGGAAGTCAGGCTGTATTGTTCACTCAGCTTTGCTTGGCTGCAGTCATCTCCATCTCTCTCTCTCTGCATAGGAGCAGCTCTCGGACACTCATTTAAAGGGCCAGAGAGCAGCTGCCTGGAGATGTCTGTTAGGTTTCAGAGTCTAGTGTACAGTCAGGGAGCTACATAACAAAACTAGGGAGCCAAAACTAGCAAGCTCTAAAACAGGTGAAAAACAAAGAAGGCAGTCTTAGTCACAGGATCACAAAGTCCATAGATGAGGCAAGGATAAAGTCCAAAACTTACAAGTGTTACGCAGAAAATGAGAGCAAAGGAACTAACTGGGTGATCAGGCATGGAGCACAGGAAAACAGGAGTAAGAGTAGAGAACGACAGGAGCAACGAGGTATGGAGACCGGATGAACCAGCAAGAGACTGAGGGAAAGGAAAGAGTATAGATACACAGGCAACCAAGGGATAAAGAGGGACAGGTGAACACAATGAGTGGTGAGTAAAGCTGAGGCAGGTGAGGTGACACAGGACAGGAAACTAGCCAAAATAAAAGCACCAAACAGGAAGCAAGACCGCAAACCATAACAATGTCCGCAGCTAGAATGTATTTTCAGAAACAGTAGGTAGCACAGGAAGTGGGTGAAAGTCTTCACAGCTGCAGTTTAATCATGTTTGAATGGAAGGGAAAGTCTGTTTTGAAAAATACTTTAGGCAGAGGAACTATTGATAGCTGCAGGGTCTGCAGAAGGACTTTATATCTAGTCAGATACTTTTAGTCTTGAGTTGCTTCAGTTCTAACCATTGATTTTTTTTTTTTTATTGAAACAAAGTAACACATTAACAAAACAGTACCAAACATGGGAGACAAGACAACAGTTACATGACATTACAATAGGTTATAGAGTGTTTAATGAGGATGTAGTGTGTGAAGTGTGGGTATTTCCAACTTATGCAGTCTATGAAATGCAAGAAAGGGAAAAGGAGGGGAAGTAAATAAATAAAACATGACCAATAATAATGATGATAACAGTACAACTAATAAAAACAGCTTGTTTCTAGAGATTGTTGGGAATGTGCGTGGCCTCATCCCCAGGTATTTGGTTCAAGTTGAAATGTGTTAAAAATGGTTCCATGTGTCATAAAAAGCTGATGAACTATTCTTGTGAGTGGATGCCGTTTTCTCTAATGTGATGTATTCTGTCAGAAGGTTGGTCCAGTGGTTTATGTGTAGTGATTTTTTTAGAATTTATTTCTTCAACTTAAGAATCAGGGGTGTGCTGAAAAAAGTTTTGAAAGATTGTTTTCTTGGCAATAGCTAGAGAAATGAGGAGTGGGTTTCTGTATTTAATTGGTAGGTGGTCAACGTCTGTGAGTAAGCTATGTAATGGAGAAGGAGGGATTCTACAGCCCAAGATCGTGGAGAGTTTGTCACTGCTATCCAGAGAGAATAAACTGATTGGCAGGTCCAAGTAGCATGAAAATAAAGTAACTGTCGGTGCAAACTAGAGTGCATTGTGAGCAGATGTCTGTGTCAGTGAAACCCATTTTGAACATTTTACTTTCTGTAATAACCATTGATTTCCATGATTCAATATCATATTGCTTAGACTGTATAGTAACTAAAGGAATGGTTTGACATTTTACCAAGAAGTAGTCAGACACAATTAGTTTCTTCTTCTTCTTTTAAACCTAAATTCCTGTGAATTAGTTTGTGGAATCATTCTGGTAGTTTAAAGACTCTGCATGCTGTGAACAATGAGCCTGATGGAAGACTGAATATCTGGGGCAGCCTGTAAAAAAACAGATGAGCAGTTATCTGCTTTTTGGCCACCAGTTGTTTGTCTCTAATCACATTTATTTTGGAGAAGGAGAAGGTTAATCCATTCAGTATTTCAGATGTGCAAGATTTGTAGAGAGGCTGCATGGAAGCATTATAGCTCCGTGCCGTTAAATGACTCATTTGCTATGTGGATGTTTCTATAAGTGGAGCATTTGGCCCTGATAAATTCTGGAAAGGAGGAAGCACCATTGTGTAAAACAGGACATAAGGGTGCTTCCATTGGCCAGGGAGCGCCCCACATCTTGTTTCCTTGAATCACAACTCTGTGGTTTGTATTTTCATTGTGGTGAAACCAGCAGAGAGGTTTTATCTGCAATTAAACCTGCGTTAAAGGCAGGATGCTGAGTTCAGCACCAGTGACACAGTGAGAGCAGCTGTGCAACAACTAAACTGGCATGTCGGTATAGTTCCCAGCTTCAAGTGAAGTAATTACAGTGTGTCATAATCCATACAACAGCATCTCTCAAAGTCATACTTCAAATTATTATATACACAGGTATTTAAATTGAAGAATGAATTATATACAGTATGTAGACACCAGGGTATTTTAATTATTTTAATTAATCATTTATTTGCTAATTTAGATGGACAGCTTTCTTCCAAAGAGTTGGATTTTCTGAATTACATTTGCTATTTAATGAAATTGTTAGATTTTATGATTAGGAAAGGATTATCCAAATATGCTAATCTCTTCAAATTCATTTCATCATTATATTTGACTTGTATCATCAGGACCGTTATTTAAAACATACACTATATATGTGTCGCATCATGACAAAGACAGCCTTCTAATGTTCCTAATTTTTAACAGTACCCTCACCATAGTCATCTCTGGCCAATTTTAAGATCACCAGCTGCTTATAGTGAGTTTTTCAAATACTCACTCTGGGTTTGTTAGTGTGGAGTAACTGTTCACTTGGTGTCCAGAACAGGCTTAATGTTGATGTGTTCTCCAGGATGACGGTATCATGTGGGCAGAGAGTGAATGAAAGAGAGAGAAAGAAGTAGTGGGGGGTAAGGATTTGCAGTAGTCTATTGTTTATTCTGATGATTTCCAGATGAGGGCTGAAGGAGGTGGTCAACTCCCTGGGCCTCTCTCACCAGGCTACAACGATTTGGGCCAAGCTTATCTGCTGTAGCACTAAAATCATGCTTCACTGCTGTGTGCACTAGCTTTTGGGTAGGATGTGCTGGACATAATAAATATTTTAGTCAATAGATTCAGCACTTTGGGGATGATGGAATCCAGAGGGTGAATCCTATAGACTTCCTCCTCATGATGGTGCCACTATGAGATTCACATTTGTGGTTTAGAGTGAAATGACATCTATTGGATTGATTGGCCTTTAAGGCTCCACCATTGTTAGGTTAAAAATTTAATTTATTTAATACTTTATAACCAAATACTTGCAAAGCTAATGATGTTATCATTAGTCTCAGCTGTGCTTTGTGTTAAGTGCTAATTAAAAACTAAGATAAACATATACTACCTGTCAAAAGTTTGGACAGATTTTTCCCATTCAAATCCATGGGAAAGTCTAAACAAACTTTTGAATGGTAGTGGGGTAAACATTATACCTGCTAAACATCAGCATCTCAGCAGTGTCATTGTGAGAATGTTGATGTTAGCATTTAGCTCAAAGCACCGGCATGCCTCAGTACAGCCTCAGAGAGTTGCTAGCATGGCTATATAATGTGTTTAGTATCAGCATCATTTTGAATGCTTTACCTGCCATTTTCCATACAATAGCTATATACAAGAAATAAAAAACATTTGTACTAATATTGAGGTATTAATCTCTGGCATTACCCATCCCAACATTATCATATTAGACAGTTAGTGGTGCACCTGTACTAAATGTTGTTCTTAACACCGTCTTAGTTCAAATAATGTTCATTAAAAATGATCACGTACTGAATATTAATTAATGAAAGACACTGTAATGCACAGTTGTTTAATGGTGGATTTGTGCATTTTCCTCCCATCACTCAAACATTCTTGCTTTTCATAAGCATATCCACTATTGGGTCCAAAGTGTTGGTTGTCAGTGTCACATCTTTGATGGGACCAGTGGAAACTCCAGAGTGCAAAATGCCCTTTGCTGCCCTCTGGACTCCAGACTTTAGGTAGAGTTTGTTTTGCTTGCTCTGCAGAGTGAAAGCTGTTTCCTCCCTCAGGAAGATGATGCTCTATCTGCTCTCCCTGTGGGTGCCTGAAAAAGAGGGCTGCCATCACAAGTGACCTCCCACAGTACCCTGTGGTGGCTCGAAATGTTTAACAGTTACAAACTTGGCTGTTGGTACGTTAAATGCGTTTTTTTAAACATATGTAGCCTTAGAAATGAATAGCTGTTAGAAGTTTTGAATCTGACATATGTTCCTGCTGTGAAACCAAAACAAGATTTGATGTGAACTCCTTTGGTGGTGCGGATTCAGTATTAACTTTGTTTTGCCCTAGTTTTAAGCCACAGTGTTTTTTATTTAAACCAGCTGAGATGATTTCTTTGTGATGGGTTTAGGATGTTGTCATGTTATACAAGTGCATAGTTCATCTGGGTTTTATTTCCTCCCTGCTAAGATCTCTGTGTCTTGATTGGTGGGTTGGGGCCAGCTTGGAGGGATGACTGAGAGCCTGAGGTATTTGTCCTATAGCAAGAAACCCGCCCACACGCACACACAGGCTGGGGGCCTCCTTTACAGTCCCTTGGGAACACAGCTGGAGGGAGAATTCATTTCTAATGAGAAAGCTGAGATTCCTTCTTTTCTGTCCACCAAATAAATTACACTTAACAATTACAATATATTTCAACGTCCTTGGAATAAACCATGAAAGCATTAAAAGTCTATTTGTTTTTACAGTACAAGGAGTCTTCTAAATATCTACACTGTCCGTCTACAACTAAGCTTCCTTTAAAATGTAAGACTCACTCTTCCAGGGCTAAGGATTATACTTAGACATCAAAGCAGATGATATGTTCTTACTTGCATTGACAGAAACAATATTCATTTCAGTCCTGAGAAAAAACTACTTCATAAACTCAACTCTCTTGACCACCAGCAGGTCTACTATCACCTCTTGTTTTATTCACAGAGCTTTGAATTGGCTGCCATCCAAAGAAACCAAATAAATCATCCAGTCTCCTCCAGTTAAAGGTGGTGAAAGGTGCTGAGGTGAACACACTGAGAAATGTCCCATTTTAAAGCTACAAAGTAAGAGTGAAAGTGGGTTGCACATGAGGTCAATCATGATAATGTGCTTTCTGCTCTTAATATCTGTTCAGGCTCGACCTAAAGGTGAAGGCCTGACCCCGTACCAGGGAAAGAAGAGATGTTTTGGTGAATACAAATGCCCTAAATGTAAGAGGAAATGGATGAGCGGGAACTCCTGGGCCAACATGGGACAAGAATGTATCAAGTGCCACATCAACGTTTACCCTCATAAGCAGGTAACATTACATCCAAACTACAGACAAAAAGGCATCGAGAGATAAGGATGGCTGCTTGCAAAACGCCCCCACATCAAGCATATTTTCTTGAAATTTGACTCTTGAGGTGAAGAGCCGCTTCATGTTTTCTCTGTGGACCAAGCTAACAGGTTTAACCGTGTTAATCGAATCCTGTGTAACTGTATAAAAGCACAGTGTTGCAGGTAAAATCTTTTTAGCTGCAGACACACCTAAACCTGAATGTAAATATATGCTTACATTTAGCTTTGTCACTACATTATGTAGCTGATGGTGGAACTGAAACCAGAAAGGTTAACTCTAAAATTTAGCATTTCATCTAAAGGTGATTCTACAGTCATGGATGCTATCAGCTAATTGCCATGATTGCTCTTAAGAGTAACTGTTACTGTGTTAAATAAAATTTTCAGTAAATCTTTATTTATTTTTTTTGTTCCAGCGCCCTCTGGAGAAACCGGATGGGTTGGATGTGTCAGACCAGAGCAAGGAGCATCCGCAGCACCTGTGTGAAAAATGCAAAGTCCTCGGCTACTACTGCCGCCGCGTGCAATAACACACTCTACTCGCCTTCCTTCAAAGTTCTATCAAAAAGGGATGGTTATATTTTAAATACTAAACCTACAAGATAATATACTTTGTTGTACTGTAATATATCTAATGGTTTACTCTTTTGAAATATTCTGTCTGACACTGACTCAGTGTAAGAAGCTCATTGTGGTGGAACATTCCTACACTGCCTCTCAGTGGAGACATGTACTTTGCTTTTGCTGGGTTCTTGTGAGTTACTCAGTTTCATCGTGTGAATATTCATTTGAAGTCTCAACTATGAACCAAGAATCTTGCCAACTGTGAATTAAGAAACTTTAGGTCTGTCTGTCTTCACTCATGTCCAACATGTTGGAACAAAATTCATGAGTGAAGTTTAGTTTTACATGTTTGTATATTCCAGAAGTAACCTGAATGTCTTCTGTATAAATTATGCAGCAAGTCTTTACTAAAAGGGATGTGCAGTATTAATGTGTATCTGCATTATTATATATGCATTATCAGTACTGGAGGGTACATAATTTTTGTATATATTTCTAAGCCATTACTTTTATTGATTGTTATACGTTGTGAAGGAACACATTGTATTAGCCAACTAACTTTTATTCTTTATACACTATGTGCCAATAACAAACACCTTTCAGGTAGTTTGTCATTCCAAAGCTGTTATAAACCAATGCAATACAGTAGAAACATTTTACTGACAAAGAGAATGAATTACCAAGCAGTCACATTTTGGCACACAGTGCTAAGACTCACTGGGTCATGGGTTATAATGTGTCATATGCAACATGCAAGTCTAAGGTTGCATGTGAATGCTTTAGAGGGTCTTTGTATTTCAGTGAAATTGTGATAAATGGAAACTGGAACAGAAATAACCTATGACTTTACTTTTTAACAAGTGTGAATTGCCACTTAATGTGCCTTAGTTTGAGTAATCCATGAGATGGATGTTTTTGTATTAAAATGTACCTAAACAAATTATTCACATTATTGTGCTCCTGGTTTTTTTTGTCTCTTAAGACAATAGAGGCACACAGCTTTAAATTTATCAATGTGGAAGTAAAGATTCAGGAGCTAGGAAAGTCTACACAGGCATGTGTAACTGACAACAAATAATACCACACTCTCTCTTAACTAATACAGATGTTACATATTTTTAAATGTCCACAACATAATCTGGAGCGTCTTTAAAATGTATTTACCAGATTTGGCTTCATCACTTTTTTATACACCACTTGTGACATAACCTACACTACACTGTGATACAAAATGATTCGACACCTAAAAGGAGCAAACAGATCTGACATTGTAGCCCTAAATTCTTCTAAACAGACTTCAGCAGAACAAATACCTGGTGGAATAAAGTCTTGGGTTGGCGGAAGCTGATGGGGAAAGCAGAAGGCAGCAGGGAGAATTACAAAACACTTCACTACTCAGCTGGTGATAAAACTTGCTTTCCCCCCAATACATGGCCATACCTTTGACTCAAACAGCTTTTATAAGTCAGTTGTTTGACTAAAACATCTCCTTTGGGGATTTTTGACAAGAGATGACAAGAACAAGCTCATTTAGTTAGAAAATAAAACTTTATTTTTGTCTTTTAAATAAATTCCACTTTATCAACCCAATTTCAATCTATGTTAATGAATTACTAGTTTTCCCTCAAATATAATACTAGTTCACATTTTACGGCATCACAGTTAACTGCAGTAGTTAATTCCTGGACATTAAAGTTCCAGCTGAAAAACTTTGCCTGATTCAGACATTATCTGTTGTCAATAAAGAGAGGTATCGTTCTGTGCCACGACTAAAGAAACACTGAAATAACAAGGTGAAATGAGGACTGCGTCGCTAGACATGGGGTCTAGATGAGCTCTCCACAGTCGGTGATAGTGATCTTCTTAGAGGTTCGTCCAGACCGTGAACCGAAAGACTCAACTTTCTTGATCACGTCCATTCCCTCTTTCACACTGCCAAAGACAACATGCTTGCCATCCAGCCTAAATGAAGAAAGAAGAGGTTTCTTATTACCGCTGTGGACAGGGAGGTGATCTACAGTGCACCCAGCTGGGTTTGACTCACAGCTTTTTGTTGAGTGACGATACTATTTCTGCAATGATCGTTCTTGTTTTCTGCCATTTATACACTTTCACATTATTGCTTTCATGCCAAAAGAATTACAAGAATTCACTGCTTCCACCAAGATTTTACTCCCAGCAGGGTGGGGGAAAAAAACTCAGACAACATTTCAACAATAACTGGACACAGCTGAAACCATACTAAAAAGCTTCATAAAAAAAAATCCAGACGGTAGCAGATTTTTAAGCGATATACTTAACTATTAACCTGAGTTAGATCCCTAGGACAAATTGTTAGTTTAAAGAGTTTATTTATAAAATAACTCGACTTTTTGTTTGGCTGAGGTGAGTGAGGAGCCTCTGATACCTGGACTCGTCTGGATTTGAATGCTTTTCTGTTCAGATCTCAGCTAAGTTGCTATAAAACCCTTTTTGGACGTGTACTCCATTCCATTGGTCACTTTTCCATAAAGGTTGAAATGACAATCTTTCTAGTAACATTTACACTTCACTTTCAACATGCGGCAAGTGTGACCTGCACGAAGTAGCATTAACAGATGTGCATTCAATACTCCAAAATATGTTAAATTGTCCCAGAGTAACTACTCTCTTTTTCCATGTTACATGAGCCTAACCAAACTCACTAATGTTTTCAAAGTTTGCTGTGTCCAAACCATATACTGCCACCACAAGCACTCACAGAACACAGAAAAGTTAGTTATGTGCTTTTGTTTTTCCAAGTTACCAGCCAGCCAGTAACAGAGAGCAGGCCAATACTGGTGAAATGTGCAAGAATACATGCAAAAGGATCAACCCTATAATGTCACATCTGCCAGTACATACCATTCTGTTTTAGCGGTGCAGATGAAGAACTGGGATCCATTGGTGTTGGGTCCAGCATTGGCCATAGACAAGATGCCTACAATCCAACAAATTCAAATTCAGTGAGGTCGAAAATAACAAAACATAAATATAGCTTGTTTTCACTTGAGTTGCCAGAATGGCTTTAACATGCACTAAATCAAAAGTCACAAATTTATTCAACCGTTCAATAGAACACAGGGTTTTAATTCAAGTTTCACTGACAATTTATGAAAATATCTGTTTTCTAAAGCCAGTTTGTGTGTTTTAATATGTTATAACCCCTCACTGCCTCACCAAGCGTAATGACATATCCAACTCCACCATGTGAATTACTAAGTGCGATGTTTGAAGTTCACTGAGAAAATACTATTACCCTATTTTTGTGTATACCGTTTTAAATACTTTGTTACCTTTACATAACATTTTATTTTAAGACTAAGTGTTCTTTCTGGCATTTGACTCTTTACCTGACTCCAAAGGAGAGCTGCACAAGAATTCCTATATGCCTAGACTGTCTGTTTATGCATAAATGGCAAATAAAAATCTTGACTTGACAGAGTCATAAGACATTTTTGACTGGTGGTTTGAAAACTACTTGCACAACGCTGACACCTGCTGGTGAAGAGACTAAGACAAATCACACCAGGACACTATGAAACATTCATTTCAATTTAAAAACAAACAAGGTGTATAGGCCCTCATTTAGTCTTTCTGATGTACAGAAAACATCACTTTTTAATACTTTCTAATATTTAAGTACATGCCCAAATAGGCTTTCATCCTTTGTCTGGCATGTTTTTATTTTTGGCTCCAGACAAACTATTCATCAGCCCAGTTTCAAACAATGACACTACCAGCTTTGGGATATGGGATGATTACCAGGTCCAGTGTGCTGCAGTTTGAAGTTCTCATCAGGAAACTTCCATCCATAGATTGACTTCCCACCAGTTCCATTGTGGTTAGTAAAATCTCCACCCTGAAAACACATATCACTGTGATCACACCGCAACACCACACTGGGCAACAAAAAGAAGAGAAAGAGAGAAACCCACCTGGCACATGAACTGAGGGATCACCCTGTGGAAAGTTGACCCCTTGTAACCAAAGCCATGTTCCCCTGTGCAAAGTGCCCTGAAATTTTCTGCAGGAAAAGATTCTTCATAAGAGCCTCTCTCTGACAATCCATACAGGCCACTGAACACTGGATCTTTGTGACAGGTCTCCAGCAAACAGATACATTAATTTTTTAGGGCTGCCTCATTTGTAGTCTATTAGTCAGATACATAGTGACTGTGTTCCAGGTCAACTAAAAATCTGAACCAGATGCTTTTTGTGGTCTTTTCCTAAACTGAGTATCTAACCCCAGTACTATTTGGAATGGAGTAAAATGTGTCTGTGGCACAGATGACTGAAAACTGGCAATTAATAAAAGGTGGCATTGAATGTCTGCTCAAAGTCACAGTTTTGTTTCCTTCACCTGATTTTATTCAGGCGTAGTTCTTGCTCATATTTTGACTTATACCAAAATACAGGTATAGCATTAGCACTTGTACCAAAAAAAGGCCGGTAACAATAATTTAAAAATGTGTTTCTTTGTTCTGCGTTACTAAATGATGATGCATGAGTAGCATAAGTTACTCAACAGTCAGTTCACAAAAAGTTCAACAGCTTTTATAAATCACATTTTTATGCAACAATGTCAAAAAAACAATTCTTGTTCCAGTTTCTCAAATGCCCAAGGTTTTACACGACACTAAATGCAATTTATTTTTTCTAACTTGTATCTGTTTGGTGCTGACTGATGTAAAGATATATATTGGTAATCAGTAATGAATGTTACCTGCAGTTTTTGGCACAACGTCGGCGTTGAGCTGCAAAGAAAAAAAATGAAATGCCTGAGGTTCATGTGTGAACAGGTTATAGCCTGTATATGGAAAACTGACTGAACGACTGTCATAAAACATTAACGTTACTGAAAGGACACACGGCGAAATGTATGTGCTGCTTCTTTTCTTATTCGCTGAAAAGCAAACATTATCATAGTTTAAGTAAATACGGACATTTATCTTCTCACCTCAAAGCTTACTCTGCCCAGTGGTTCGTTGTCTGCAGCAATGTCAAAGTAAACGGTGGGATTGTTGTTAGCAACGGCGGGACCGCTGCTGTACATGCGTGCGGCTGTAAAAGCCAGAGACCATAACTTTATCCTGTTTGATAAAATTAGCATTTTCAAAAGTAATAGTTATTTCGCCAAGGTCAGCAATATTACATATGGAAAATGAGGAAGTTTCTCTTACAAAACCGGACGTAACGTGACGTCTCCTCTACGAGTGGCCACGACCCAAATCTCGCGATAATAGGTCACTGGCGTGTACGTTTCATAATGCAGACACTGGGTATCAGGGAGTAATTCTAGACCAAGCCCTTGTTTGTCTGTCTTTCTCTGCAGTTATGAAACATTAAAACAAGTCTCTCTCTGTCTTTGGCCCACTGGTTGTATTTCATAACTATACCTCGAAGCATAGATTTATATACTATGGACAACAGAAGGCTCAGATTCTGATTGACAATACGTGCACAGAGCTCAGATTTGGGAGTTACATCAATTATAAACTGTCTGTATATATGCATGTGTTCAACTAAAATATTGCGAGAGAATTTGAGATTGAAACTCACTTCATTTGCATTAGTAGTGTTAGAGCAGTTTGTTCAAGTACTTTAGGCTATACAGTATCAGTATATTGTGAGAGAAAAATAAAAAAAATTGCAGTTGATGGGTGATGTTGGCATAGATGTGGGGATACAGTGAGTAATTATATTCTGAAAAGCACATTCTACCCATATTGCTCCATTCATTTCTGTCGCTTTCTTTTTTGCTTCTTTTTATTTTATCATTTCCTCTTTAATATACTCCACACCTCTACACCCTATGAGCAGGTGGCCTATACCTTGTCTCTCTTATTGTGCTATGCTAAAGCCAAGCTGACCTTAAGCTATGTTAATAAAATCTGATACCATTATTTACACCTTCTGCTCAGATAAACAGCTTGAGAGAGTTAGGCAGGCCTAACTTACTATAATGCAAATGCACAGAAGACAAAACCACAGTGACACACGTATCATCTGAATACATATTTATTAGATAAATATTAGGTGGTCACATCATCTAACTACATACAGTTCTGCAAGACTAAAAATCACAATTAGTTTCTTCATTTTCTGACCAGTTTAGAATATGAAATGATTGTACATACAATGTACAAACATAAAGACAATGGCCACATTGCATGAATCACCTTAGATTGTATTATTTTTCCAACTGTTCATGATATCAAAAATGTACAAACCATGGATTTGGTTACAATCGTCTGGACCTGTCCTCCCACTGCCTTTCTCCCACCCCTCCAAGGGATTTATTTATTTATTCTTTGTAACCTGTTTTTTTTTTTCTTTTTCTAGCTTTAGCACCTCAGAGTACGTAGGTGATAGACTAAAACACTTAAGCTAAATATTACATGTAAAACAGAGCTGTCCCAGTTCCTCTAACAAAAGAGGCAAAACTATATTACAGAGGGGGAACAAAACTCTGAGAGATACCCAAAGACACTAACTAACATTTTCCATATTCAGCCACTT
This sequence comes from Monopterus albus, assembly GCF_001952655.1. Taxonomy (NCBI): domain Eukaryota; kingdom Metazoa; phylum Chordata; class Actinopteri; order Synbranchiformes; family Synbranchidae; genus Monopterus; species Monopterus albus. The sequence goes on from NW_018127949.1 coordinate 2,640,132, forward strand.
CCAGTAGAGGGGTTGCAAGCTTTTTATTGTTCTGAAGAAACAATGCACATTCCCAGGGAAAATGAATACATTTCTGTTCACATGTCTCTATATTCATTTACATATATACAGACATCCTTGGGACACTTGACTTAACCTTGCCCTCAACCTTTCCAGGCCTGAATGATGAACATGCCCTTCCTTTCTATATTTTTAATTGTTTTTTTTTTTTTTTTTTTTTTTTTTTTTTTTTTTTCTTTTAAACAACTCCCCCAGGGAAATGGCCCTTTATTGTGATAGTGCAACTACAAATTTTGGGTGCTGCCAAATACATCAAATTGGCTCACTTGAAAGTAAGAACAAAATATGAAATGACAATGATTTCCAAGGAAAGTCTCAATTCATATAGTAACAAATAAAACCGAGGCCGTGTATCATTAAAAAAGAATTTTGATTTGATGCCTCCTTGTGACATAAATATGAAACAGCATGTCAGTGTGTGGAACTGGAACAAATCATATTTCATAAAAGATGTTCAAAATTATGCTTACATAAACCCAAGGTGATTTAATGAACACAATGCTACAGTTGAAAGAAATTGGATTTCTAGCCTTACAGATTAATAAGAAAAACAGTACAAAATAACTTACCACAAACAAAAAGGGATAAAGATGTGCTGTATATGGTCTCATGCTTAAAAAAGCCACATTTTCTATAATAAAAATATAAACAATATCATGAATTTCTTTAAAATATGGTTGTGATATATCTTTAAAATACCACTGTGTATTGACAGCTAGCAACAAGTATGATATTCACATAGCTCACTAATTACACTGAAAGCCAGCTGATACCACATCTTTCTAAAACCATTACTGATAAAATGTTAATAGAAATTTATGATTAGACAGCACTGATCATTTTCAATCAAATACATGTGTACAAAAGAAAAATATTGCTTGAAACTGCGCTTGACATCTTACAGGTGAAATGATGCTACACAATCACCTTCAGTTGATACAGAGAAGGGGACCACAGAGAAATGGGACACCCGTCTATAAATGACAGGTGTGAGACAGAGTGCACTGGAAGAAAAGTGACTAGAAAGCAGGACAGCCTGCAGGAAGTAGCTTATGAGATGTTTGGACCGGCTTCTCTGCAACAAGGAGGCAAAAGACAGCTGCTGGTTGCAAACAAAGTCAGTGGTCAGATGGGAGCAGGGGAGCATATGTGGTTGGGTTGGATGACTAATGATCAAAGAACAAACAATATCAAGATGATATAAAAATATTCACAATTATATTTACAGTACAATAGCATTTCTTTAAAAATAATACATTTGCATACTGAACAGCACTCTTCTCAAAAAGTGAAACTTAAAACAAATGTGGCAAAATGTCTGCACCAATACTGCTTTAAACACCACTTCTTGAACAGTAGTGATGGATAAACTGTAATTGTCCTCCTCCATATCTTTGAAACCAATTATTACCTCTCATACACACACATACAGTCATGCACACACTTGATCATACTCAGTCTTTCACAGGCCCAAGCAAACACAAACATCTCCATTCTCATCCCTCAAACTTTGGTGATGTTGAGCAGTTTCCCAAAAGATTAATGTATAGGTTAATTATTCAGCAAAACAAAACAACAAAACAAAACAAAAAGACAAACAAACATAATACAGTATATCCAGCAAATACATGATAAATGTACTGCTGGTATCAGCATTATCCCTTCAATGTTAATGTTAAATTAATCATACTAAATCTGACAGAAATCAAACACAAACATATAAACAAAAGAGCGGTGGTAACAACAACAGATAAAATCCACACTATGTTTTTTTAACCACTTGGAACAGCACTAGACAAAGGCTTGGCACACATGCACTTTGTAGACTACTTAACAGCACATCATTTAACAGGGAGAGAGATGCAACTTTGCAAAAACGCTGACATGAGCAACACCAGGGGCTCATGCAGAGTACACGGCATGGAAGGAGCTGTAGAAGGAAGCAATAAACACAGCAGGAGTGCCAAAGGAACCCCCCACTCTCATATTGTACCATCAATTTCCATAAACTCACTCCTCTGTACAGGAGGATGAAAGCTACACACTATGTAGTACATGTATATTATTCTTGGGATGCAATATAAACTTTTTTTCAGTGGGGCCAAAATCTTCTCCATTCCATCTGTAAACTCTATTGGGCAATGAAAAGCAGGGAAATCTCTATTTGACAAAAATATGTAAGTATCACAATTATAGACAAAGTGGAAGCCAATCATTCCCAAAAATCTTTTCAAAACATTGTCAAAATTTTTTTTAAAAACATTTTGTCATGGACAGATATATATGGATCCAATTCTTTGTTTGTAAAGAATTCATTTTCCCCCAATGCCAGAATCTCTTGTGCTTTTAAATGATGTGTGGTGGACAAAACAGTGCGACTAACCAGACCACTTAGGGAATGGAGCTGTGACTTAAGGAAGCTGTGGCCTCTCCAGTTGGAATAGCAATATGGAGATAATGCACACTGGCCAGATAGCACTTTTTTCAGTTATTTTTCTGTTTTATACAGTGAATTCCTTTTTACTCTAAAAAGGAAACAAAACATGAATAAAAAAATGCTACAACACGTTCCTAATGTGCACATATACACTTGTGTGTGGCATAAAAAAATCAACTAAGTATAGCTGCACAGTTCAAAGGTATCGCCACGGGGCGGGCATCCCACCGTGAGCATTGAGTTTTAACTTCTTTCAGTCAATCTGCGCTGGCGAATGAAAACTATACAAGAGGAAGAAGAGAAAGGGAGTGCATCTTTGTGTTTATCAAGTACTGAGTGACTGCCCTGGGTTCTAAAGGAAACTGCAGGCAGTCAGAAAAGTTTATGTCTGAATCATCTCAGTTGTTTTCAAAGAGTGACAGAAGGTCATCGTTGCTGTTGCTGGGGAGGTCTGGTGGATCCAGGTATGACAACAGCTCATCAGGGTTAGCAAGCTCAGGAAGAAGCTGTAAGGGAGAAACTTTGGTTAGGCATTCAGGTAAACTACCTACATTCTGATTATATGTAGGTTGGCTGTGAAATTTTCTGCTGTGTGCCAGGACTTACGTCTAATGATGGCTCGGGCATGTCCGACCCTGCTTGGCTGTCCAAGCTGCTGGAGGGGTTGAAGGGCAGATCGCTGTGGGGATGGTTGTTGGGGCCAGGCTGCTGCTGCTGCTGCTGCTGCTGTAGGTGGAACTTGTCGTGAGGGCTGAGGAGGCCCGCTGTGGTGTAGCTGCTGCCCCGATTGGCTCCCAGGGTGTGGAGATGCATGTAAGCTTTGCTGCAATGGACCATGGTCATTGCCAGCAGAATGAGGTATCTACAGGGAGAATGGGGGAAATCTTCAGACTAGGGCTGCAACTAATAGCCTAGTTACTTCTATTTATTTTTTTTAATTTTTTTTAAGGATTAACGCAGATAGAGCTGAACATGTGTGTGATTTATCTTGTCAAGCTAAGTGAGAGTGTGTTTGCTACCAGGTTTTATGGTTTTATGGCTGTTTCCCATGGTCATTCAGCATGGTACTTCCCTTTAAACATATATTTCCAGGTGTTTTATAGTGTGCTTATTTTGTGTATAATCTCTGCTCTCCTACCAAAATGAACCTGATTTATATACTTTAGCCCTCTTAAATCACAGTTAGATGTGATTTAACAGAAACAACAAAATAAAGCAATGAGAAGTGAAATGTACTGAAAAGAATTTAATAGAAACACAGTCAAACTCACTGAGTCAGGCATGTTGTGGGAGAGTGGCTTGTCCATCAGACTGTTGGGCATGTCAGGTGGGTGAGACAGCTGGGGACCATGCATGAAATCATTCATCGACGTACCACCAGGGGTGCCGTGAGGGAAGTCAAAGTTCCCGTGTCCCTGGTAACTGTTGCCTAGCACACCAAATAAAAAAAAACAGTAAATACAGATGTACATTTCTTAGTTATTATAAACTTTGTGTTGAATGTTTAAGTTTTTTAAGCATGACCACCTATGACTTTGTGTACTAGTCTCTATAGGGATTGTAGATTTGAACTGTATAGAACCTTGGCTGCCGTATTCACTGTTGCCGCCCCCTTGCTGAGAAGGTAGTGATGGGTACGGTGACGGCCCGGGGCCGAGCTGAGCTATCATCTCCATCACATTGGGCATGATCATCTGGCTGGGACTCATGGTCTTAAACCTCTTGGCCAGTGGTCCATCTGGATCCTCCTTGATCTGGATATCGGATTTGATAGCCACTGGTCGCCAACTACATGTGGGGTCGATGGTGACCTCCTCAAACTCTGAGCTGGTGAAATATAGATGAAATCAAATGGTTACAATTCATGAAGGTTAAGAGAAATACATCATATGCATTACAAATTTGTTTCTTTTCTCAACTTACTTTTGGATGGCATTCAAGATTCCCCACATGTACTGGTCTACTTCAAGTCCTTCTAACAATGCTGTTTTACTGTGGAAAAGAGAGGCATTGCTTAAAATGTTGAGAGACACAATGTAGTGGATTACAGTCAAAGCTACTGTATAAACAGGGCAAATACTGCTCTGTATTAAAGCTGATGAAACATACTTGCATACAGGACAGCGCCATGTCCCTCGCTCACAGTTCAGTTGTAAATATGATTCCAAATCAAAACACTGCAAGAACAAGATAAAATGGCTCTTGTTATTCAGTTCACCATTTCAAAGTTATTTGCCCCCAAAGCAGCAGATTTGTGACTGTTTATCTCTGCAGTGATTACCTGAATGTGTTTGCAGTCATGACCTCTCGCTGGAAGCTGTATTCGCCGGAAGGTGATCGGACATTTGAGGGAAACCTTGATGGCTGTCTGCTCCACACCATCTTCTCCATTGAGTGTGGCATTGCCTGTTGATGCTGCTACACTGCTGAAGTTCCTCTTAACTTTAAATCAGAAGAAGAGAAATATCGTGGGCAAGTAAGGACCCTGAGAACAAATCAGGACCTTTGGGAGCAAAATGTGACTGTGTTCTTGTGTGAATACCTTTAGTGATGCAGTGCTCTGCAGGAAGAAGCCTCTTCTTCAACAAGCCCTGGAGGACAGAGCGGACTGAGGGCCTGTGGACCAGCTGCAGCACAAACAGGTGGGACTGCAGGAAAACATGTAATTACTACCACAAACATCCTCTCTAAGGTGTACAGTATTGGGTTTGCAGTTTATTTGCTTATTATGGATCTTTTTTTTTGTTCTAAGCTTTAGTATTCAAAGTCATCTCCAGGCAGATTCTTTACATCTACATTATATTTACCTGGCAACTATTTCTTTGTGTCAGGATTTGTATGAACCTCTTTTTATTAGTTCTGGGATTTGTGCACTCACGCAGCAGCAGGCAGTGACTGTGATCTGGATCGTGTTCCTTCCTGGCTGGCATACGTGCTTTAGATGCAGGGGTTTGTGGGAGGTCTTGTTGTCGCCCCGCTCGATCGTGAGGGGTGTGGCGTTGACGCTGACTTGGACCGATGCCGGCCAGTTGGTGTTCATCTGACGGTCTTCATGGTGGTAGCACTTAAACTGCAGCTCCAGGTCTGATCTGCACAGAAAAGTGTGATGTTGTTTAGCACATAGCAAAAACAGCAACACTATATTTGCCGATGTAGCCAAAGAAACTGCCATCTCTAGTTCTAATACTGATTCTGTAATTTCAGCTGTTAAAAAGAGACCACTGCAATAGGGAAAAACAACCTACTGTATTATGAAGCTCTCAAAGCCATAAATATCTGGGTAGAATATCTAAAAATGTACTACATATTGATTGAGTCCATGATGTCTTACCTCCACATGAGTGTCTGATGTACAGAGGGCCGTAAGTGGAAGACGTGGTTACTGACAGCCAAGTTATGCTCTAGCCGAAAGGGCTCTAGGACTACCCCGTCCCGCACTGGGAATGTCAGACGTAGCTCCTCATTGTGGCTGGCTGTGCCGGTAGAGAACAGTGTCAGTCAGACAGACATGAGATCCTGAGAGAGTGAACCAGGTTTTTCTCCTCTGATCATTTACCAGTTACTGACCTGGAGGTGGAGGGAGAGCAGTGATATTTGGTTTAATGTCAGGAGGGAAGGGTGGTTTCACATCCTGGTTTGGCGACAGGTATGGAGGGATGTTACTTCCTGGGGTCATTGGAGGGGTGGGGTTACCTGGCACTGGGGAGTGAGGGTAGTTACCCACTGGTCTTGGCGGCTATAGTGAAGACAATCAGTTAGTAAATCAAATGTTCACAGGACTATAAACAATACAATCAAAAGAATTCTAATGTGACAAAACTAAATTAGTACAAAAATGAACTTACCCCATTCATATTACCCTGGCTGTACTGATATCCACTCCCAGAGAAGTTATTTGTTTGGCCATTAAACGGTGGTTCTTGCTGTAATTTGATAAAATAGGTAAAAATAATGTTCCTCTCCAAACCACTACGGTTTGTCTTGGTACACCTTCTGACACTTTGCTAAAGTTGCATACAATTCCCTGTAAATAATCCTACAAATGTGAGAGAATAACAGTCATAGTGCACCTTGTAGTACTGGCCCATGGCACCACTGGGTGGAGGGTACTGGCCCTGCAGCTGCTGTCCTGGCATTCTCTGTCCAGGGTAGTTAGGAGACGGCAGTGGCCTGGAGGCATTGGGCGTGGGATATTGTCCCTGCTGATTAGGGAACTGGTTGTTTGGTCCATACTGCTGCCCACCATAGTTTGGCTGCAGATGCAGTGTTGACAGGCATATATTCAACACACAGTAAAAAGAAACAAAATCTTGACAGTAAAAGTGTTGCATTTGCGTCTGCTCACCTCCCCTGGGTATGGCCTTTTCATGCCCTGCATACCCATGCCTTGAGGCCGGGGTCCTGCATAGCCTTGTTGAGGCATCCTTTGGCCATGGGCCCCAAAAGGTCCCATGCCTTGGCCTCTGGGCTGGTTCATTCCCATTGGGGGCCCACTCATGTTGGATGCATTCATGCCTGTGCCCATGTTCCCAGAGAGGGATGGAGGCCCACGAGGTCCTGGCTGGTTCATGAACTGGCTGTTGTATGCCTGGTTTGGTCCCATCTGGAAAGACGAACTCATCTAGAAGACAAAATGGGTTCAGTCAACCATCTCTGAGTTGATTGTCAGTGCTACAAATTTGCTGTTATGGATCACAAAACACAAAAATGTTCTAACTTACCAAAGTCAAAATCATTCTATCCTGTTACTCTTAGCTTTTGTCGTAGATAAACAAGTTATTTGGCTCGTCTGAGTAGTCTGCCTGGGCACAGTATTTATCATTCATATTGATTTAGCTTTGTTCAACAATAAGCTTAAATCCACTTCTCTCAGCTCCCTGTTCAAGTGCTGTTATTACAATGTCAGAGTCAGTGAGCATAAACCAGAATCCCAAGTAGTGTGTGATGTGCACAAAAATGCAATAATTTCCTTTATAAACACAGATGCTATTACACAGTTGCTATCAGTTGTGTCCCTTGTCATACCGGTCCATATTGGTTCATGTCCTTGTTCTGGGTTTCCTGCAGGGCAGCTACAGTTGCTGTAGCGGTGGCAGTTGCGGTGGCAGCAGCAGCTGCAGCAGCAGCGGCGGCGGCAGCAGCGGCAGGCTGAGTGAAGTCTGAAGGTGGACGGGAGTGTGGAGGGATAGCCATTCCACCAGGCCCAGCATTAGGCCCTCCAGGGTAGCTATGAGAAGATCAGCACCATATGAGAAATGTCCTCAAACCCATGTGCTGAAGGATTGTGATAATTTAAATGATTGCCAGAATTACTTCTTTGAAAGCAAGTTTAATCACTTCAATGCCCACTTACTTGCCACCAAAACCTCCTCCTCCGGGGTAGTTGGGTCTTCCATACATGCCCTGCTGCATGTAGCCCTGGTTGGAGTTGCCTTTGCTGGGAAACTGCTGCTGAGGGCCAGGGAACTGAGATGAGTTCATACCTGGATTACTACTAGACATACCTGAGCCCATAGGGTTACCCCCAGGGTTCATGGGATTGTTGTTGTTAGCCATTGGATTCCCCAACACCTGTTGGACAGTGACATAAACATTAGTAAATGATGAATACTTTATGAAGATGTTCAAAACAGCTGAGAAGCTGAATGTACAGAACGTGTATGACTGCTCTTTTCTCTCACCTGGCTCTGTGAGGTGTTGGTCACACCCCACACAGTGGTCACCACAGACAACGAACCTGGAGGCTGATTGGTATTCTGCTGCCAGGGAACTGAGTCGTAGGGAAAAGACCCATCTCTGCAGGGGACAAAAACACATCACGTAGTCAAACAAAACTGCACAAATATTTGTCATGTACACTCACAGTAGTAGCCATATAAAGTGTATTTGAATTTGATGAACATTAAGGAAAGACAAGGTTTTATTGTTAGGATTATAAAACAAAAACACTGCTGTAATTATTAACATTTTGCATTGTGACAGACTGACTGTTCCTACCGACTGTGCTGCAAGCAGTTAGTCTTGGCACTGATCCATAAGGAACACAGGGCTTCATGTGGAGAGGCAGGGCTTTCCCCATTGTGGGATCAATAAAGTACTACCTACCTACCTACATTTCCCTAAGACCCAAGTCACACCTCACACATAAGCCAAAAAGCTAAGCACAGCAAGTGGGAACACTGACCCATGTGAGAGGCTGGGCTTCATGGAGCTCATAGGGGGCTGCATGGACACTTTTCCTGGAGGCTCGTTCTGCCTGTTCTTCTGGTGACGGAGGAGAAGGAGGCGTCCCAGCTCCTCACACCACGAGGACAGAAGAGCTAGAGAGAGAGAGAGCACAGGAAGTGTGCATCAGTGCTGTCGGACTCCTGTGACAAATAACTGCTGAGATAACAGCCCTCCACTGCAAACGCTGCAAAAAACCTGCAAAAAGTGCTAATGTGAAAGCAGGAGGGAGGCAAAACAATTTAGAGCAGAAGCTTTTGAGCAAGACTGGACATAAAACTGAAAAGCAATGGCCTGACTGACAAAATGGTGTATACAGTAAAATCACTGTGCAAAATACCCTATCACAGAATACAGTATCTCTCTGTCAATATGCAACAACAATGAATAAATAATTAGACATGCAACACACTGACAAAAAAAATAATAGCTGTCAGTTGCAAAACAAAGCAAAGGCAACTTAACTGAAATTACCTGCTAATGTAAAGTTACTGTATTCCAAGTGCAGTTGTCTTTTAATTAATATTTTAGCTAACTTAT
>NW_018127949.1:2649429-2669384 GCF_001952655.1 Monopterus albus
TTTCTTACACTCGTTCTTTAAGAATGTCACTTAAGCTTTTCATACATTCAGATGAGTAACAGGGTTGCCCAGATATCCATGCAAGCAACAGGACACACATTAGTGGCCTGGTTAGTCGCACTTCCTGTTTTGTTCTTCACCTCTCAGTGATTTGCAAACACGTTTACTGGGAAAATGACATGAAGACTTTCTATGGAGGAATGAATGCATGCAGTGAAATGAGAAACTGAATCTTCACATAATGAAGAAAGTGACAGCATACGAAAAGCTCACCCAGTGAACAACAAAGAACAATGTAATAGCTTTTTCCTCAGCTAGAAAATCTTGTTCTGTAGTTTTGCCCTGTCTGTCAGACTTGATGGTGGGATCCCATCCTTTTACTGTCAAACTAGTCTTCATCTTTAGTTGTCTGTCCTGTAAAGGCCATTTCATTCATCAAAATTCTCTTGTTAATATATAAAATTGACCAATAAACCCAAATTTATAATTATAATACACAAAGCAGTGGTAAAAGCTGATGAAATATGTTATAGTATAAACTAATTTGCATGTACGTTTTTGGCTAGACGACAAATAGCTCACTTTTCAACATTCAGACATACAAACTAACCTAACATCAAAAATCAAAAAATAAAAAGGTTAATTTTATGAAAATGTGATTTGGGCCTTTGTGTTGGTTTTCCCCTTGCGTTTTTTGCACACTACAGAACATCCCTGTTATGCTAAGAAACAAAAAGAGGTGCCTTTGTGCAGCAGTATAAAGGATCAACTTCAATCCAGCATGTCACTGCTGCTCTTGGCCACTAGGGTTCACTCTGGGCCTTCAGATGAACTCCAGCCCTTCCCTCCTCTCCACCTACCTACTGTACCACTTGGTTAGGTAGCTACCACAGAGGGTGTTGGATCATATGCATTTTCATCTGCGGTACATGTTTTTGTACTGTGCCAACTACCAAAGACTTGCTTTTCCTTTTTCTCTCCCTCTTGCTTCACCTGCCTCCTTATAGCCACTCTGTGCAGCATCGGACAACAAGGGGAATGTGGATTCGGTCAGAGAGCAGAGCAGCCACCTCCTCTTATGATTCACAGCACTTCTAGGCTGAGTGAGGAGTGAGGGAGGGGCAGGTGGTGAGACAGAGTGCTTGGTGATTTCAGCTGCGGTTCACGCAAAAAGCCACGTCAATATAACAGAAAACAGTGCAGGCTGTCCTTGCAGGCAGATCCACCCTGCTGTCACATGCAAGGACAGGCCTCCACGGCACGTATTACAGAGGGGCAGAGAGAGAGAGAGAGAGAGAGAGGAAGAGACAGACAGAGATAAAAAAAAAAAGGCTGAGTGAGTCAGTAACAGAAGAGACATCAGGCTAATGTGGTTGATGGGAGGGAGGAACAAACAAAAGCTTCTAACTGCCATTACAAACATAGCAACCTAGAGATGTGACCACACATGAGTGCTTGCAGAGTACAAGCTTACTGACACACACACAGATAAGGAAAGACACCACACTGGCTCATATTAACAAGCACACATAGGCAAAATAAACAGGGCACAAGATGTCCTCTGAGCGCACCAAATTTCCGAGGACAAAACAAAATTTCAGCATCAACACACAAACACACATCTTCTCCTCTCAGAGCATCGCACACCAAATTGCACCTCCTCTCCTTTCATTTGAACACTGAGCACACCAGCATCGCTCTGTGTAAAGATGAGGGCTGGAATACAAAAGACAAGTACAGATGGTGCCAGCAGTCTCCATGCCTCTCCCTCTCCTCTCCTTCCCACTCTTTTAAAAGCAGCACAGGGCTCAGGCACAGAGGCAGCTGGGTTTTTCCTCCTTCCCACCCGCTCATGCTCCCTCTCTTTTTCTCTCTTTCCCCCTCCTTTCTTCCTACTGTTCTTGGCAAGGCAGGTGCCAGGAGACAGGCCGTGCTGTTTCTCCAGAGGACTGATCTGACTTTAACACAGCTGTGCTTTCGTTGACAAAAAAGGCATCTCAGATGCTCTCCTCCTACAAACTTTACACTCGCAGGTAGATGTGTAGATTTGTATGTTAGTTTTAACTGAATTCACCCAGATCCAAGTGTGGTTAATAGGTTTACAAGTTTCACATCTATGTTAGAATGTCCTACCGTGTTTTAACAGCCTCCTCCCTCTCCCCAGACCCCCCTCTGATGGAGAGACTTTTCAATTCAAGGGTCTGGCAACCAGCCAGCATGTTACAGCTCAATTAGGCCCCATTATTCCCTTCCAACAAGGGGTAACTTACACTTCTTCTATGTTGATAAACATGTCTCCACAATTTATCCCCTAACCATGCCACTGTGAGGCCGCCTGGCTAAGGGGACAGCATCCTTGTTTCATGCCGAGACTGACATCAACAGATGAGAAAATACAAAAACAACAGCAGCGCTGAAACAAGAAGGGAAACGACAAGAAATCGCTGACAGAGAGAAACCCGAGGAAAGCACCAGTGCTGCCATTTAAAGAGGAGTTATTCCTCCCCACCATGAGATAAAGGGCTTAGCACCACACAAAATTGCTACCTTCACTGAGCACCAACTTGTTTTAAAGGAGAGGAGCTCAGTCATTGACTTAGAGGTTAAACTTTCATATGACAAGAGGAGGAACAGCCAACCTGCTACTCCTCAGTCTCTTCCTCCTTCTCCTCCTTCTCCTTCACCCAAACGTCCCTCTGGACAGTGCAGGTGATGAACACCAAAGGATTATGTGTTTTTCTTCTGTCCTCCCAAAGACAACCCTTCAATAGACTAATCTGTTGCCCTCCCCAAGAAGAGCCAGAGCTGGAGATAACTGTCTCACATGTAGCTCTTCCAAATCACAGCTACTACCCTGAAATGAATCAAGCTGTAGTTTGGTGCTACAGAGGATCTTTCTGCACTGTTTTTATTGGTTTTCCTGGTGGTGATGGGGCTTTATCTTCCAAAAGTAGACATTCTGTTCTGTTTGCCTTGTATATAGTCCCAGGGGCCTGGCTGAGTGTGAGCCATATTGATATTCTGGTGCTCAGCTGTGTAGCCTGATGGTCAGCCACGGCGAAGGTCAGTAAATGCATCTGCTGGGACTAGATGGGTGGTTCAGTATCTGGGCCTGCAGCTCCCAGCTTATTCGCTGTCAAAAAGCCCCAGGGAGACATGACAAATGACATGGACTGCAGTTGTTTAATGCTCTTTCCAATGATAATGCTCTTCCACCCCACCTTCCACTGCACATACAGACAGAAGCCAAAGAGATAGACTGTGCCGATTAAAAACACCCCGGCTTCCAGATTCAAAATCATCTAACCCAAATTACACCTATAATCACTGCTGTATATTTTCTTATAAACAAAGTCTTTTAACCAAATTTAAATATCTTTGATGAAAAGTTTTAATATGAAACTACTACCATAAGCATAGGCCCTGTAGCTACACCACTGACATGCACCACCTCTACATGTTGAAGCTATGGCGTCAACGTGTAACATCAGGTGGGGAGGTTTCTGGTGCCACTAGAGATTACTGAGAATGAAAAGTTGAAAAAAGGCTCAGTCATCTTATTCTTTTCAGTGATACACATCTAGCAAAGTCATCTCTGTTGCAAACTGTCTACTTTCCCACATCACCTGTATCACAAAGTCACTGACAGAACATAACCGCAGTTACTGTGGTGAATATAGGCTGGTTATTGACACATCTGTCTACAGTTGTAGTGATGCTACCTATATCAATGATAGAAATCAGACACTAAGCTATAAATCAAAACGTACACTGGAGGTATCTACATAGAGTCTCATGATATCGATATTTAGTTGAATGGCATAATACCATTTGGAGCAGGTGGAAAAAGATAATCCTAAAAACATGACATAAACGGCAACGATTAGAAAGGTTGTTCTCTAACTTGCTGCTCCTGCTTCTCGCTGTCTTTTGCCTTTTTTCCCTGCCTCCTTCCTTTCCTCCATTCACTGGCAGGGGGCTGTACGGGAGGCAGCAGGTAAGGCAGATGCCAAAAGCACTTATGACTCCCCCCCACCAGCCGCACTCTGTATCTAATAGCCACCTGCTCCCTTGTCAACCCTGGACTCCGACCACTACACATCCTGCCATCACATCACCCTCACATTATCAACAATATTTCCTCGCCTAACTGTAAAAACAAAGTCCAATTTTTTGCTATAAACCTGTCAGAAAGAATCATGACCTCCAAATGGTTTGTTTGAAGACATTTAGCCAGAAGGGTTGAAAGGAGAACAAAGACCATGAGCAAACTAACAAGAACGGCGCTAGTGGGCTGCACCCTTTAGTTTCTGAGAGAGCTCTATTCACCTTCTGTTCCTCCCGAGCCTCTTCTCTCTCTCCCCCCAGAAAGGTCTGGATGGGCAAAAGCCTCCTGCAGGCCAAAGTCAATTAAAATAAGAGAGGGTCTAGGGAGCTGGAGTATCCCTGGTTACTGAAAGCACCTAAGACGCCATGCAAAGCAGCCACATTTAGTTTTAGCCAAGGAATTCCTTGCTTATGTGCCTCATGCTGGCTTCTCGGAAGTTCTGGGATTTACCCCATCATATATGGAAAAGTATATGAATAACTGGTTGCTGTGACATTGTTTACAAAGGCCCATCTGGTGCCAAACTATCCTGCGTAAACTACCGGCAGGATCATAAATCATCTCTCCAATGCAGTCACCACACAGCAATGGATGCCCACCTGGCATCCATCAAACCACTTTTTGTCTTCACACAGATGCCACAAATTATTCACTGATGCCAATTTGATAATGAAATGGAGGCAACTCTTTCATCATCAGTCTTTTTCACCACAAAAGAGCGTGTATAACAGGTTATGGGCCTGTCATCCCATGGCAGAACTGTGCTACATGTTCATCCATGGGGGGATAAATAGGTCGAAGCTCATCGGTGTACAGCCTTAAACACATGGTACTCATTTTACTTCTGGTCACCCTCTCAACTCTCCAACATGCTAGCATGAAAGCATAAAAGGGTCAACTTGTAAACTGTGTAAACTGACTTCATTAGCTGAGTTACCACAATTTTAGAGTTCAGTTGAGTCATTTTTGTGACACATTAAAGAGTGAGTGATGTTTCTAGAATGCTGATGATGTGTGAAGTGGGAACATATGAACGTCATGGTTGCCGTATGGCATTAGAAATCTGAAATATGCAGTTAAGCAGCTATTTCAATGAGTGAAATGCATCTTTACTTAAAAAATAACAATGAAAGCAGGTGTTTAGTAACATAAAAGCATGGGAATGTAACAAAACATTGTGGATTGAAAGCATTAGTGCTCACAGTTATGAAACAGCCTGTCTATCTAGGCCAGGCAACTGCCTCCTGTCTGCACCTCATCTTTGTCTGCTTCTTGGTTTTTGTTGCATTAGTTCCTCTGCTGCTCTCTCTCTGTGAAGTCAGTGATGTTGGAGTCTTGTCAACGAGTACTTAGGCCCATTGCCTCATGGGGAGCCAGACTTGCTGGCTAGGTTTTATGGCCCATTTCAGAGCCTCCCCAGCTTAAATACAGCCTCCTGCTGGCCACATGGCTGCAATGTCGTGCCATGTCCATTCGTCGAAGAGAATAGGGGGATGCTTGGACTCATGCCAAAAAGGTTTTACTGAGGCCACAAGCATATGTGGCTATGTGGAGGTAAGTTGCGTGAGGAGAAAGAAAACGCCGCAGATCTGGTGTTTCTGGGTTGACATCCTGTTCTTGTTGTTGCAAAAGGAAAAACCTCCACTATATAATACTATATAATATATTATATTTAAATAAACCCACTTGGCACTAACTGAATACCAACTGGATCTATATTGTTCAGCAGTACAGTATGCGTTCGAAAATGGGCAGCAAAAAGTTTAAGGCTACGCAATTTGTAATTAAGGAACCTGAAAAAAAAATACTGACATGGTCATTTAAGGAACAGCAAAGAATCTGAATTGTTTAAGACAAGATAAAGAAAAATCTTCATGTGTGACAATCACATTTAGTTTGGATAAGACACACCAGCACAAAAACTTTGAATTCAGATTGCTCTGCCCTTTTGCTTGGCCACACTGAGGTTCCCGAAGCTCTGCCAACTGCTCAGTGAGGCCAACTGCACCAGCACACAGTGTGTTTCTAACTGTACACTTCTGCAACCAGATAATCAGATGAGCAGACCTACAAAGAAGCAGCTTATAGGAGCCAGACTGTTTCCCCAAGCAACAGGCTGCTATTAACGAAGGCCCAGCCTTAAACCCCTGTCTACAATGATACTAATTAGGCATGGAGCAGATGTGCCCAGACTGGTGCTCACCTCAGGGTTCTGGGCAGTGCTGGTAGTGTCACAGTGGCATACGCTGGTGGCTGAGTCACCTGTGACCTTTTCACAGTGGGCCTGGGGTCAAAGCTTCCCTTTAGAGGTATCATAGAAACAGACACCGGAGGAGCCTGGGTCGGGTCCTCGCACCCCTCTAGCCTCATTAGAGTCATCCATATGTGCAACAGCCCGGGATTTGAATAAAAAGCTCCCTCCTGATAAACTCACAAGGTAACATAGAAAAACTGAAACTCACTATGGCTGGAAGTGCCACCTAAATGACAATGTATTTTCCAGATACTGGCAATTTATTGTTTCCACATATTCTTCTCATTGTTCAGTTGGGATTGTTGCATTTCTCTGAACATTTTTATGATTTACTTGTCAACCCTGGACTCCGACCACTACACATCCTGCCATCACATCACCCTCACATTATCAACAATATTTCCTCGCCTAACTGTAAAAACAAAGTCCAATTTTTTGCTATAAACCTGTCAGAAAGAATCATGACCTCCAAATGGTTTGTTTGAAGACATTTAGCCAGAAGGGTTGAAAGGAGAACAAAGACCATGAGCAAACTAACAAGAACGGCGCTAGTGGGCTGCACCCTTTAGTTTCTGAGAGAGCTCTATTCACCTTCTGTTCCTCCCGAGCCTCTTCTCTCTCTCCCCCCAGAAAGGTCTGGATGGGCAAAAGCCTCCTGCAGGCCAAAGTCAATTAAAATAAGAGAGGGTCTAGGGAGCTGGAGTATCCCTGGTTACTGAAAGCACCTAAGACGCCATGCAAAGCAGCCACATTTAGTTTTAGCCAAGGAATTCCTTGCTTATGTGCCTCATGCTGGCTTCTCGGAAGTTCTGGGATTTACCCCATCATATATGGAAAAGTATATGAATAACTGGTTGCTGTGACATTGTTTACAAAGGCCCATCTGGTGCCAAACTATCCTGCGTAAACTACCGGCAGGATCATAAATCATCTCTCCAATGCAGTCACCACACAGCAATGGATGCCCACCTGGCATCCATCAAACCACTTTTTGTCTTCACACAGATGCCACAAATTATTCACTGATGCCAATTTGATAATGAAATGGAGGCAACTCTTTCATCATCAGTCTTTTTCACCACAAAAGAGCGTGTATAACAGGTTATGGGCCTGTCATCCCATGGCAGAACTGTGCTACATGTTCATCCATGGGGGGATAAATAGGTCGAAGCTCATCGGTGTACAGCCTTAAACACATGGTACTCATTTTACTTCTGGTCACCCTCTCAACTCTCCAACATGCTAGCATGAAAGCATAAAAGGGTCAACTTGTAAACTGTGTAAACTGACTTCATTAGCTGAGTTACCACAATTTTAGAGTTCAGTTGAGTCATTTTTGTGACACATTAAAGAGTGAGTGATGTTTCCAGAATGCTGATGATGTGTGAAGTGGGAACATATGAACGTCATGGTTGCCGTATGGCATTAGAAATCTGAAATATGCAGTTAAGCAGCTATTTCAATGAGTGAAATGCATCTTTACTTAAAAAATAACAATGAAAGCAGGTGTTTAGTAACATAAAAGCATGGGAATGTAACAAAACATTGTGGATTGAAAGCATTAGTGCTCACAGTTATGAAACAGCCTGTCTATCTAGGCCAGGCAACTGCCTCCTGTCTGCACCTCATCTTTGTCTGCTTCTTGGTTTTTGTTGCATTAGTTCCTCTGCTGCTCTCTCTCTGTGAAGTCAGTGATGTTGGAGTCTTGTCAACGAGTACTTAGGCCCATTGCCTCATGGGGAGCCAGACTTGCTGGCTAGGTTTTATGGCCCATTTCAGAGCCTCCCCAGCTTAAATACAGCCTCCTGCTGGCCACATGGCTGCAATGTCGTGCCATGTCCATTCGTCGAAGAGAATAGGGGGATGCTTGGACTCATGCCAAAAAGGTTTTACTGAGGCCACAAGCATATGTGGCTATGTGGAGGTAAGTTGCGTGAGGAGAAAGAAAACGCCGCAGATCTGGTGTTTCTGGGTTGACATCCTGTTCTTGTTGTTGCAAAAGGAAAAACCTCCACTATATAATACTATATAATATATTATATTTAAATAAACCCACTTGGCACTAACTGAATACCAACTGGATCTATATTGTTCAGCAGTACAGTATGCGTTCGAAAATGGGCAGCAAAAAGTTTAAGGCTACGCAATTTGTAATTAAGGAACCTGAAAAAAAAATACTGACATGGTCATTTAAGGAACAGCAAAGAATCTGAATTGTTTAAGACAAGATAAAGAAAAATCTTCATGTGTGACAATCACATTTAGTTTGGATAAGACACACCAGCACAAAAACTTTGAATTCAGATTGCTCTGCCCTTTTGCTTGGCCACACTGAGGTTCCCGAAGCTCTGCCAACTGCTCAGTGAGGCCAACTGCACCAGCACACAGTGTGTTTCTAACTGTACACTTCTGCAACCAGATAATCAGATGAGCAGACCTACAAAGAAGCAGCTTATAGGAGCCAGACTGTTTCCCCAAGCAACAGGCTGCTATTAACGAAGGCCCAGCCTTAAACCCCTGTCTACAATGATACTAATTAGGCATGGAGCAGATGTGCCCAGACTGGTGCCCACCTCAGGGTGCTGGGCAGGGCTGGTAGTGTCACAGTGGCATACGCTGGTGGCTGAGTCACCTGTGACCTTTTCACAGTGGGCCTGGGGTCAAAGCTTCCCTTTAGAGGTATCATAGAAACAGACACCGGAGGAGCCTGGGTCGGGTCCTCGCACCCCTCTAGCCTCATTAGAGTCATCCATATGTGCAACAGCCCGGGATTTGAATAAAAAGCTCCCTCCTGATAAACTCACAAGGTAACATAGAAAAACTGAAACTCACTATGGCTGGAAGTGCCACCTAAATGACAATGTATTTTCCAGATACTGGCAATTTATTGTTTCCACATATTCTTCTCATTGTTCAGTTGGGATTGTTGCATTTCTCTGAACATTTTTATGATTTATTTTATACTGAATATAATGTGTTTCATACAAAATTTTTTTATCATATTTTATTTTATACATTCTTATTGTCAGTTACATTGCCAGTATTTTGTGCATAAAATCTATATCACATACATATAATGACATTTATTACTCCATGATAATTTAGTTTTGCCATTTTCTGGCCCAGTGCTGAAATTCTGTTGCATGTTTACTGTATATAACATCCACTTTGCTATTTGATCATTTATGCTTGTCCCAGTTTCTGACGTAAGCTTAATTCAAGACTCTTACTAAGTGCTGTTTCACAGAAATGAATAGGTAGGGGTATAATTCACATACAAAATCACCAAGCGGAAAAAATGCATAAACTTAGATTTACAGTACAATGGTTCTGATGAAGAGCCGAGAGCAGAGAGGAGAACATTGATGCAAGCAGGATGATAAAACTTGTGATGTGTATCATATTGTAAAAAAACAGACAACACAACAGCAGCCATGTAGCTTTTCTAAATGACTAACCAAAAAGCACAACTGATGGCGTGCCATGTAAATTATGTCGACACAGTTCAATGTGAGGACATAATGTAAGGCCTGTGATGAAGATGCTTTGCTGGATTCAGCCAATGTTTATGAATTTCCTGAGCAGCACTTCAACACACAGCAAGTACCTGAGTCAGACTGACACCTCCTGCAGCAGTTGGTTTCTGTAGGATTCAAATTTTACATTTTACTGTAATTTACAAACATGTCTTAAATATACAGTGAATGATAAAAGACATTTGGAAAGTTGGAGAAATAAAGATTTATTGATGCTTTTTAAATCTGCTGTTGACTTACTGAGGTCAAGTCACAGATTACTTAATAATGACACTTTAATTTCCTGCTTTAACATCCAATATCCAATAGTGTCATTTGTAATTGTCACTGCTTCATTTTCCAGCTTGTCTGCCTTATCTGAACTCTGAAAGCACTTTTGCACTGTTTTCACACATACACAAGGGTGTGTAAAGGCCTTCACAGTAACTCACTGTGCTGTAGATGTAGCTCAAGTGAATTTCTTTCCGCTGCTCTACACTCTGATACCTATTCCACAGTTGACAAAAAAAAACAAAAAAAAAACTGTTCGATTACTTTTCACTTGTGTGCTTGATCATCAATTCCAACTCAGTTCTGCTTATGCTTGCCGTTGTTTCTTCTCTGAAGGACTTGCATTCTGAAAAATAAGTAGGAGGAGGTGTGTGCACCCTCCTTTGATATGTGGAGGAAAATTTCCTGGCTGTGGCTTCAGTGCAGTTTAAGAACACGGTTTCAAAAATTTTAAGACATCACACCTCACTTTAAAAGGACTATAGTTTTAAGGCTACTGTATTTTTATGAGGCACATAATTTATCTCAACAAGAGTTTCACCAGATATCACTGGGTTTCCACACTAACCTCCAGTGAAGCAGGCTATCTGGTGTTTATTTAGGTAACCGTCATTCATGGTTCTCTGATATATTAGAAGTATTGCTGGCCCACAGGTAGAACTGTATATGACGCTCAAAAAATAGCTTTTTGGTGAAGTATTTCTTTAAGTTTAGCATGAAAAACAGGTGCTTATTAGGATCTAAATGCAGCCAAAATGTCTAAAGTTTAAACCTGGTGCTACTGTTTAAAAAAAAACATCTGTGCACCAGGCATATTTGGACATTAGAAACACTGAATCACTGATCTGAAACAATCCCTACACAGGGGGAAAAATCTGTGTGCCTCTGCAAGTGAACCTGGCTGGTTGTGCTGTGTGGCACTGAGTGAAATGGGTGTGATAAACTGCCAAGGATCTCGTGGAAAATGGCGCCTCAAGTAGGTCAGCACGACTCAGAGCGATAATCAAGGCCATTTTGACCCCGTCTGTGTGAGCTTTAAGTGGGTCAAATGCAGCAGTCAGCTGTTGCAACTCTATCACAAGGGGCGCTACGAGGCACTCACCATACCGTCAGAACCCATTCCGTTAGTTTAAGACACGGCAGGGTGCCCGCCTGCACCCACCAATCCAGGAATCAAACATCTCTCTGCCCCCCCAGGGGTGAAAAAATATGAAGTTCCTCTCAGCAGCAGCAAATCCACCTTCCCTCTTGTCACTGAATACATCCCCTGTAAACACAATTCTCTTTAACTGTCGTCTCCTCCTTTTGACAGCTCACAGCTTCACAGCCCTGTCTTATTCACAGTAGTAAAGACTCCCCCTCTGTCCCCCCTCCATGTCTAAAATGCCACCCTCATTTCAACCAGACTAACTCCAGCAATATCCCTGCGTATTTCTCACTCTTCATTGCATAGAAAAAAGGGGGACTCGTGTGTCTAGAAACACATGAGCACAAATCTGCAACAGCAGAACAAAGGCGATACAGGGCAGCCTTAATCTCTGCACTATTGAATCCAGCAGCTATTTTAAAGCTCGTTCTCTGTCTCTGTATCCCTCCTACCTTCCTCTCTTCTCTCTAACATTCTTCATCTCCCCTCTCCCTCCCTCTTCCCCCTTGTTTCCCTTGGTGTCTCAGGGTAGCAGCTTCTCTGTGTTTTCCTCTCCTCTCTCCCTGTGTGTCCAGTGACTGACTGCACAATACACATCAATTATTCATGGCTGCTCTCTCTGTTTTGCAGGCAAAACCAATCACAGATGGAGTCATTGCTAATGGGCTCCTGCTGTACTTGCCACCGGCTTCTTTGCACTCAAGCAACAAATACCCCAGAGACAATGAGAGGGAAACAGAGATAAGCTGTAGAGGAAAAAAAAAGAAACTTCGTACAGCACTGACAGCCACGAGAAGAAGAGGAGGACACATGTTTATGGTCACAGAAGAAGAAAGGTAAGTATCCTTACATATAATTTGCCAAAATTAGAAGCCGGCTCCTGCAGCAGTCCTCACCTCAGATGTATGCAGCTGTTATTGATGTATCTTCTTTTTCTGTCTAGTGATCCATTGCTTGCTCTCCCAATACACACATTACACAGAAGCAGCCACAGCCACTTCGCCAGAAGGGAGAGAGGGAGGGGAGGGAGGAGAGGAGAGGAGGGGAGGGAGTAGAGAAGAAGGAAAAAAATGCAGGCAGCTCACATTTCAAACTTGCAAAGAGGGGTGGTGCCTAATGTGCTAGACAGCCTGTATCTTGGCCCAGGTCCAGAGAAACTAGTAAAAGAAGCCTCAATCAATTCATTTAAAGCAACATATGCTACGAGGTGGATGCACTGCGAGTCCTACTGAAAACTGGCGACAGAAATGGTCCCGGTGGGTACACTAAGCAGTTGCTTCAACCCAAAAATCCTTATCTTTGCATACAGTCAACTTAATCCATCAAACTACTCAGTGTAATTAAGGGGCACTGAGGATAAGGCGGGAGGAGGAGACTGGCTATTGTGGGTTCCTAATACGTAGAAGGTTGGAATCAGAAAGGGAGGGGCCAATTAGATAACATTTGTCTTTGAGCACATATGAGCTTTGGCAATCTTTTGGATAAATGATTATGCACATATAAAACATGTAAACCTGAGGGTAGACTCACCACCTGCGGCTGACCAGAGCATCAATTGTTATCTGCAAGTAAAAATGCTTGCACTCACCAGTCACCACCAAATTAAATGAAGTGTGCAACTTCTGTGTGGCTAAAAATAATAAGCATTTAACCAGAGGCAATGGGTACAATGTCAATTAATATGCAAGCAGCTGATTTTGTTGCACAGTAAATTACAGAGCCATATGGAGTGGTTTAAGATGCTGCCAATCACCACCTACATACAGACAACTACACAGAAGGTAGTAAGGACAGACAAGCTGAACAGCTCTTATCTTAGGTCTCGGCTGTCTGTATTTGCTCTCCTGGTATTTACTATCAGCTAAGTGCACAGTGGGTGACTTAAAGCCCTGCAGCACTAGTTGAAGTTAACACATCAGTCATGGCTGGCGGGAAAACTTCACATGCAGTTATCATGTAGTAAAACTATCCAAAATGAACACAGGCTAGATTTATAGCATGCTTTTAACCTCATAAACTCTGATGTGCAAAAGTGGTGAGTCCATCTTTACAAACTCAAGTTGTGCAGACAAACTTTTTTCAAGTCCTTAAAATATTGTTTTAATTTCTCGTGCAGATCCAAAGACACCAAAAGGATTGGACTGAATTTCAGAGAAATGTGTATATAATGATGCCCCACGTGTTTAAAATATTTCCAACATGGCATCATGAGTTTTAATAACTTGTAACTGCCTTTCACAAATAGATACACATATACAAAATATACATGCAAAATCATCATCATACAGTATGAAATGTTAAGGGAGAAAATTTAAGGTGAAAATCCAGAGCTGAAAGAACTCTAAAGTTGTAACAACTAGTGCCTTTCTAACTAAATCATATCAAGAAAATACAATTAAGTTTGATACATAACATTAAGCTTAAACGAATCATGACTAATCTGACTGAGATAATCTGTTATGGTAGTAGTAAAAAGCAGTACAGTCCTCCAGTGATTATAATGTATGGTTTGTGGATGGAAGACTTGGACTTGGCAAGACTAACTACAGAGTTATACGTTTATACAGGAGGTGGAGTGAGTGAACACTCATCTTTAGCCTGAACTAAAGTAACAGCAGATGCTTCTTCAGGAACTATGACTGCATCATTATTGTCTAAATTAAAGCTGCTAATTCTGTTTTAAATCTTATTAATTAATGTGTTCATTTCTTAAAAAGAGTCAGCAATATAATCCAACTACTGCCGACAATAAAACAAGCTCTTGGCCAACAACGTTTTTAGATTCTGTGTTATTTTCCATTTAGGAAAAGCCACAGCTAAACTATATGTTGAAGAGCAGCAAGAGACAAAAGATTTTAGTGTGGAAAGCTTGGGAAAGAGAATTACAGCCCTGCAAGCGTGTGTGTGTGTGTGTGACCTCTATGTTCTATGTAGAATCAGAGACCTTTCCGCAGCTCAGTGACAACATTTCTGACTCTGATGTCTTAAGCACCACTTCATCGGTAGGCACAGATTCCGTTTTCACTCTGAGCCCTTTTATACTTTTCCTGAAACTCCTTAACTTACTTCACTTCCACTTCCAGGTATTTTTAAACCCCTCCTGAAACAAACTTGTAATTTTGAGTTGTATACATAAAACTGACTTCACCTGGTTAAGTGTTATGATGGATATTTATCTACAAATGTCCACCCCATGATACACTGTAATTCACCTCTTAACCTGGTTGGAAAACTGAGAATCAGCTTCTGAAGTCCTATGGCAAAACCTCCTGTGAAATCTAAAACTCCTCTTACTTAGATGCTTTAATCATGCTGACACTGTTAACTACAACACACAATGTCTGCTGATCAGACCTGAAAATGGCTCTGCACCAGACACACAACTGAAAAGACAACAGAGCCTGACAGAGCGAGAATAGCTGCTGAATATCTGGTTTACCGAGCGTTTGTTACATGAGAGAATCAACGGTTCAAGAAGCAGGAAAACTTCAACTAGCCCTCCCCTTATGGAGTGATGCCTCCTTTCACTCTTTAGAGCTGAGGAATTCCACAAGCTTGCTGAGGCGCAAATAACTGAGAATGTGCCACTCTGACCCTATTGGTGAAAAAATGGTGATTAAGCGTTTTGTTGACACTCTCGAACCAGACTGAACCACTACAATCCTGCAGGAGGGGTGTGACACTGATGAAATAGGCCCAACAGGGCTCATTATGTATCCTGTGATGGAGTGAGAGAGAGGGGAGGCCCTGATGAGTTTATCCACAGCAGCAAGTGATCTCGCTACTTTGATGTCGCCACAGCTCCACGTGCAGGGCTTCGCCCAGCAGTAAGACAGTCCAAGTAATCAGAGATTAATAGAGCAGGCTAATCTCATTCACAAAGAGGTCACTACTAGCAGACAGACACCCTTCCCCCAGCTCTACCCGAACATTGTGCGCCACTTGCAAAAAGGCTAAAGGACTACAGCTGCCAATCCTCCCGAGTGCATCTATTAAAGAGATCAGTATAGTGCAATTCACTAAATCACAGTGTGAGCAGATTCCATTTTTAGTCTACTGCAGAGGCTGAAATATACAAAAAAAAAGAGAGAGAGCTCTAATCTGCTCACTTTGCTGGAATTCAAATACATATGATAAGTTATAAAGTGACTAGGAGTTGATAATGGAGTTTTCCTCAAGCAGGAAGGTACATCCTGCTGGTGTCATTAGATTAAGATCTATTTCTTTAGGTTTTACCCTTCTAACAAAAAGAAATTAAACTGATGGCATAAAGTGTTGGAGGCATTTCATGATGAATCATTTTGTCAAAGCTACAACCTGTTTCAGCTGTAAGTTGACTGTGAATATCGATTTCCTATTGCTGCCCTCACCTCAGTGCAATTTCCCCCACAATGTTCAGGAGGGGAATTCAGATGACATAACAGAAATGTAATAGCTTGACCATGCCACGGGTCAGACCCAAGACAAGTTGGGCCTGGTTAAAATGGAACACCAAATCTGATTTACTTATTAGCACTCATCCATTAACTTGATGTCTTCTGTGGCAGACAGCCTCACTTGTGCTTTTTACAAAAAACTTTTTAACCCTACTTTTAACATAAACTTTCACTTATAATGACACAACTGTTCTGAAGACTGCCAGGGTTTGGTGTACACAAGCCCATTTATTAGCAGAAATACAGAGCAAACATAAGATGGAAGAGTATCTCATTCTTCAACCAGAACCATAAAAACCTGTTATGCAGCAAATGGTAGACTGTCATTTTTATTATAAAGCTATGAATCTGAAAAGGACTCTGTGCATAAATTTGCTACACTTTATCTGAGGTTTATGGAAATTAATGCAATTGAAGCTGCACTGAATCGAGAAATTAATATCCAGCCCTATATTTGGCTAAACAGATGATTGTTAAAACAAAATTATGCAGATAATGCCACATTCAAACTAAAGAAGAAATTCATCCAAACCTATATCATTATGCATTCTTGGCTCTTTAAGGCTTTTAAAAGACTCCAGAGCAAAGAGCAGACATTGACTCATCTGTCTCTGGTCTTGGATGGCTGACCTGCCGCTGCCATCCTGGCCCCATCATGTGACTCACTGCCTTCCCCTGTCGCTTGGCAACAGCCCCACTGGATGTCGGGGAGTGAGTCCTGCCCCTGGGGCCCCATGGGAGTGTCATTTCTGAGCAATCTCCCCTGGCTGCCAAGGAGTGCTTTCCCTCCGCTTTAACAGCCTCCTGAACTGGGGCCTCCCTTCTAAAGAGCTTCTGTGAGCTTTGCAGAAGAATGTCTTTGCAGTGGCTTCCACAAGCCTCTCAAAATATTCATCCATATACAGGTACATAATTGTCCATAAAATGCACTTTGGGATGCTGCCTAGACTTGAGTACTTGTGCCTTTCCAAATGACAACTGTTGCAGGAAATAATTCAGACAAAGAATCAATTGGCAGTCTTATCTAGAAAGCCCATAAAGTAGGGCCTGAAATTTCATTTAGCATTAAGTAGAAATAAAACATTTGGCAGCGTAAGTTAATTGCAGGCAGAGAATGATTCCCCTCCTGGCGCTGATACAAGAGTGACACTGCATGATTTGAAGCCTCATATAATCACGTATAAAACTGTGAATGCCATAAATCAGAAAAGGCAGACACAAGAGAAAATTCAAACAATATGTGGCTCTGACTTTCATGTCTTAGTCGACTTAAGATGGCTTTGCGGAGTGACTGAGCACACAGAAGCTATCGTACAATCCTGCTTTCCCTGTAACCCAAGACAGGTGGAAACCACAAATCAAAAACAGTAACAGAGCACAAAATATTCCAGTTATTTTTCAAGCTGCTGACAACCTATACATCTTTATTTCATTGTGGTCCAGTGTGCTCTTTCACCGGCTTGATAACAACATTTAGCAGTCTACATCTGTCCCAAGAATCCATCACTAGACCAGGATGATGGAGCTGAATGAAAACAAGGACTCATCATTATTGACAGTGTAGTTTTCTGTCATGTGTGACAAATGGTATATTCTGCTGTATGCACTTCGTCTAAAACTCCAGAGAAGAGGACAAATATAAATGTAGTTCTGTGTGCCGGGAACAAGATTGGAAGTAAGATGTTGCATGAAGAAGTGAAGAGTTTTTGCAGATATTACAGGGTAATGCTTAGTGTTCAGTGAGGCTGAAAAAGGAAACAATATTTTGCATTACTATTGTTTATCATGTAAAGTCATAAAATAATCTAAGATCATCATTTTTCATTGGAAAAAAGTGATACATATTTAAGTTAACACATCAGATGTGACCATTCAGTGTACTTGAAATGCTATCCAACACAGTAAAGTGTACTTTTCTGGAGTATCAGACCTCTATACAGCCTAGTAGCAGTGTGTATGTGTATATCATAAAACGATTCCAATAATTCAGGACAGGAACTTTTGAGCCCAGACAGGCCAGCATGGCCAGATGGCAGTTGAGAAAACTCTGGCCTTACCTGCCGATTTTGGAGTGAACTTATCCCTGTTGGCGGCACACACAGCCAGGAGCCGGTAGCCCAGGTCCAAGTCGAAGCCCTGCTGAGCTGCTACGCGGCTAACCACCTGAAAACAGCGACAGCATGCAGCACTCAGTCAGGACAATGTCAGACAGAGATAAGAGTAGGAGAAAGTAGTTTTTAAGACAAATATATCATTTCTTGGAAATTTTTAAACAATTATCTGACATTACCTAAATAATTACGATACTTCAAGGCTACATAAAGGTCAGTAAGAAAGAGGATAATTAATGCTTTTTTGAACAATACAGTAGAGAATTGGTCTTTATGGCTCTGTGGACAATTGAAGAGCTCATTTTATTGCAAACTAACAAAAAAATCTTTAGTCTTTTCAGACAGGTATTTGAGAAGCTTTATTAACACAGTTATCTTAATTCCTAAAAAGATGAAGGTCACATAAATGCTAATTACATTATCAGCTAAATAACGGTAATGTCAGCTAGAAAGTGCTCACCTCTTCCAAAGCTGCATAAGCCTTTAAACGTGCAATTTATTTTCAGAACAATAAAAGTTAAACTTTTACTAATACATGACATGAGAGGATATACTGCATGCACCACATTTTACTTATTCAAATGCAGATGTTGATGAGAAAACAGTAAAAATGTTCAATAATGCCCATTTTTAAAACATTATAAAATACTTTTTATAAATTCCCAGACTGGACCAACAGCTCATGATTTTAACAGTATGTCACTGGCATTTGTGATCAAGTTTTTAACCAACAAGAAATAATATAAAAAACAAGTAAGCAGAAATGGATTCTCCGATTCTGACTTTTATATAGGAGTAAAGTTTGGCAGCGTTAAAGATGCAGTTTAGCTTTACAGATAATTAAAGTCACTACATGTCTAGCACTTCCATATGAGTTGCATGACATCAAGATAAGAAGAAAACGTGGCCTCCATTACAATGATTCATACGAGGAGGAAACGGTGAGCGAAACATCCATGTGACACAGGACGTGATGTGAAACGCCTTGCTTTGATTTACTATCACTATTATCAGCCCAAAGAGAGCCATTCAAGTCATTTAAGCTTTCAGGACACACTAAGGCCTGTGTGGAGCAATGGGCCCCACTAGAGACAGATTCCTCTCCCTGCCTGGCTTTTCATAGCCACAGCACTTCTGTCACACTCCCAAGTTCAAGTCAAGCCCCGAGGTCATACAGCTGAACACTACTGCCTGCACTATATCATTATCTTCTAAGTATAGTCTTGATGTGACACCAAAACACAGTATGTACTATATATCTAGCCTTTATTTATAGGAATCCCCCATTAAGAAGATACGAGTATAGGCTACCTAATTAAGCTGACAGGTTACGTTCACAGTTTTACTGATTTCATTAATCTCGTCAGGAATGCACAGCAAAGCTCAGCAGCAAATTACTACTAAACTACTCGTGTTTCCGTAGTTTTAAGTTTCAATCAATCAACTGAAGTCCTTCTTCTTTACACCTAATGGGGAATGGCTTCATTTATCTAGGTTTTAGTTTGAGATGCTTTAAAAAAATTAAGCAAAGCTATTTTGTTTGAATTATTAGCAGTATGACCATCATGCAATCCAGTTTTATTGTTTTTTGCCAGGCCTAGCTGAAAAATTGATTGAATGTCTTGTTAAGACAAATCATGGCTCGAAATGAGTTCAATAATTTAACGCATGATGGTGCTTGAAAATTGATCATCTCACATAATAAATATAATCTAATTATTCTAAAATAATATTTAATAACATTACGACTTAACTGATGATCACTGATTTTGCTGTGTGTGTGGTACACTGCAAAAAGTGTAATTGTAAATTATTTTTATTTTTCATTAAATACATATATCAAGCCCTTTTTCACTATTTTTAAATGTCAGATAGGTTACATAGTGTTTTTTATTATAATTTATTTTGTTTTGGTACCACAGCATATTCAGCTGTTTATAGATGATGATAGAAGATTTTTCCTTTTATCAGTAGCGCCACTTTGTCTGACATCACCAAATGCCTACGGTGAGACAAAACTGAGAAGCAAACATGCAGGGAACAGGGTGAAGTGTTTACGATTACAGTAGGAGACTTTCACAATCACATCAAAC
>NW_018127949.1:2669435-2672480 GCF_001952655.1 Monopterus albus
CATAAACTAAACGGAAATTACTTTTGTCATGTTGGCCAAAATCTTTTCCTTGTTTACAGTATATATACTGAAACAGTCAAGTTGTTTTTTTGTCGTTGTTGTTACTGTTTTAAGATGCCATGGGACACTAGTAATTCAATTAATTAAAATCCCCTAGACATTTAAGCAGGGGAATTGAGGGCTTTGAAACACTATTTCCTTACAAGCGCTGATTGCTTTGTGGTTTGAGGACATTGTTGCACTCACCCTTTTCATGTTCCTGTGTGCCAGTTTTATGAACCCCAGCACAAACTGTAACTGAAGTCACTTAAAGTCTGACTAAATCAGACTGAGATTCTTTTTCTATTCCAGTGATCAGTGAAGATCTGGCATCTAAACATTAGTTTTCTGGTATCCCTGAGGGAGTTATGGAAAGAGCCAGCACAACAGGCGCTTTAGTGGTTTTTTTTTACTTGTCCTTGACCCTTCCGGTATGAGACAGCAGAGCATGACTGGTGACTTACCGTTAGGCATCCCATCAGGCTTTGCTCGAAGGGGCGCTGGAAAGCTCGGGGGTCGCCACACCAGTCCAGCAGCTCAGTTGCTGCTGTTTGGAAATTTGCTGGATTTTGTAAGTGCTTGAAAGAAAAAAAGGGAAATATTTGCAATATGTTAGACTCGAATAACATTCAAAGGTCACAAGGAAACTAATTATTTCAAGTTATCCATTAGTTAATTTATCTGTGGATAAAGGATCAGCAGAGTAGGACAAGACGGGACAGTGCTGGTCATAAAACTAAATCAAGTGTTGACATACTGTATATGTATGTACAATCAAACAGATACCCCCAAACAACTCAACATTTAATAATATTATTAAGAATTATTTACCTTAAAGTAAAGTAAAATAATAAGTACAATCAAGATATTATGCATAAAACTGAGGCACGACAGGATTAAAAAAAGACTTGTTTATATATTGGTCTCTATTTGCTTAAGTATTTAGTCATTATAATTAAAAGCTAATCCTAATAGAGGACACATTACAATTTAAATAATTCTTCCAGTCATACCTGATCTCTTTATGTCCTTTCATTAAATGTTTTTTGCATCTGGTTTAAAAACAAATTAATTTTGTGTAACTAATTTTGCATAAAATATTTGCATCCATAAGCAACATCTGGGAGACAACTGGATAGCGAGAGAGAAAAATCACTAAAACTAGAGCCATGCTAGATAACATGATGAATAATTAAAAGCTCTTGGAGTGGCTTAAAAGAATGCATCATTTTTATGACCACATTTCCCAAATTTTGCTTATCACACATTAGCTTGCTTCTGTTGTAGGTTTAAAGTATAAATGCACGGTGCTCAAGGGGTATGTCCCCATTAGGCTCGTGCTTCCAGTTCACTCTCTCCAGGTTTCTGTAGTACAGCCTAGCCACTGAGTGCAATAAATCTCCCTGTATGGCCGCTTGAATGGCCGAGGAAGGCCTTATTTCACCAGCCGGCCCTGAGCTGTGCTGTGACTTTATCTGACAACAGGCTCCTTGACCTACAGGCACCCCTTTATGGCATTCATTCCCTTACTGCAGCAAGCAGCCCACTCACTAGCCCTGTTCTCTGTGTTGCTATAGATCAGCAAAGGAAATGAAAAAGCAGACCTCTCTGGGTAACCACATTGGACTCACTGTTGGTCATTTCTTCTCTAAAAGCTTTCA
The DNA here is from genome assembly GCF_001952655.1 of Monopterus albus. Taxonomy (NCBI): domain Eukaryota; kingdom Metazoa; phylum Chordata; class Actinopteri; order Synbranchiformes; family Synbranchidae; genus Monopterus; species Monopterus albus. The sequence goes on from NW_018127949.1 coordinate 2,671,136, forward strand.
GTCCTCAATATGAATGACTTTATACATAGAAGAGCAGACACAGCTCTCCACTCTGCAGTAATCTGTTGCCTTTGGAGAGATTATGCTCACAAGCCTTTGTAGTGCACCAGGAACAAATGGACTCCCACTTCATGGCATCAAAGGTAAATAGAGAGGTTTGTCAGCTTAAAGCGAATGGCTGCCTTCTTAACACATCTGTGTGCTTTGATTTCACTGTCAGGGAGAAAAGGAAGTGACAGCAGTACAGTCATGGTGCTTTTTTCTTGTTTGCTCTTTAGGGGGCAGCACAGGTCAGGATTTGATAAGGCAGCTTTCATATCAATTTACAACGCCAGCATTTGACAAGGGCTGGATGAAACCAGTCTTGTTTATTTTATGCTCTGTCCAAGACTGTTCCGCACTCACCCAACACATCTTTGTTGGGCGAGTGACTAGAACGAGATGTGGTGGTGTTTTTGAGCATGTAAATTCTCCTGGTGGATAAAGTCTCTCAGAGAAACATGCACATCCACAGATGCTAAATTTAGAATGAGTCTGGAAGCTAGACAACAAATGCAATCAGTGCACCAAGGATGAAAAGGGGGAGAAAATAGGGGAAGGAGGAGAGTATGTAAAGAGGAGAAAAAAAAACACACTACCACCACCACTCGGGCTTGAAGTGATTACTGTTCTTTACACTCAGAACAATTGGTCCCACCAGTGTGGCTGTCACACGTTGAGCTTGGCACTACTACACCACAGATGTTCCCCTTTTTCCGGCCAAAACCCACCAATCAAACCTAAACTAGTGGCCAAGAGACCCCTCACTCCCGCCTATCCTTGTCCCCTGGGTGAGAACGATTCTCCAATATTTACACTCCAGCTAAAGCTCAGCCCAGCTTGAGGGAAACAAAGACGAACAGGACTTACTGTGTCCTGAGTATATAGTTTTCCACAGATACAATCATGCTTGGAAATGATTTAGTCTACACATCTGCAGCTAAACTGAATGTGACAACGCACACAATCTGGCAAAGACCAAAGACTCCTTTTGCTTTTCAGAATCACAGCTTTTAGCTTTGCTGCTGTTATTGTTCTGCATTCACTGATTCCCCAGAGCAGTGAAAACATATTGATGAAGACAATTAACCCTGGAAAGAACACAGTGGCAGACGAAAAACAGCTGCATAGCCTGAACAGCAACACAGAAAAGCTTCTTCTAGTTTATCTTGAAATATTGATGCTATAGACTGAGGACATGCTCCTGCAGCAAGAGGAGAGCTCAAGGTTTCTGCCAAACTCCTATATGTATCAGTGAGTGGAGAGTTTGACAGCAAACTGACTTCCCCACATTCATTCATTCATT
>NW_018127949.1:2672515-2685222 GCF_001952655.1 Monopterus albus
GGCAATTTAGAGACACCAATCAACCAAAGCTGCATGTCTTTGGACTGTGGAAGGAAGCCGGAGTACCCGGAGAGAACCCACGCAAGCACGGGGAGAACATGCAAACTGGGGCCCGAACCCGGAACCTTCTCACTGTGAGGCAACAGCGCTAACCACTGTGTCACCGTGCTGCCTGACTTCCCCGCAGTGAGAGGAAAAATACTGTCTTTGAAATAGATACCAGCAGTATCATGGAACCCATCTTCCACAAAGTGGTCACAATGGTGCAGTTCCAGGCTGCATAAGGAAAACAAACTGCCACTGAGAAACTGTGTGTTGGGGGTGAAATCAGATAACAGTGTTCATGCACTGTGTAAACAACTTTATCAGTTTGGAGATTAAACAAGTGAACACGTACACTACTTGCGCACAGCATAAGGAAACAAACACTCAGTAGTCTGCATTATTTACCTTTTACACATTTAAAAGTACAAGGGCCAAAACTAAAATTTTAGGATTAATTAATTAATGTCACTTTAGGACTCATCACTAAGTTATATTCTTTGGTTGGATGGCAATCTCTTTTGTCTACAATGCTATTTTAAAGTTATTGTCATCTTATTTGTGCATTTTTATGAGTCCTGTTTGTGCTTCAAGATGAACTCAGATGACAGAACCGTCTGCTGTTCACTGTACCAAAGACTTGGACTGGATTTGGTAAAATGGTGTTTAAATATGTTGCTCCTGCTGCCTGGAATGGACACCAGAGAGTGACTTTGGGTGAATTTAAAAAACTCATACCTTTTAGAGAAATTGGATCCTTTACAAACTGGTATTGTTTTATTTGGTTTATTGACTTAGACATGTTCACGTGAGTTACGGGATTGTGTGAAACTGGCTTATGTTTCGTAACTATGTTGTTGTTGATACTGTTTTGGCCAAGTCTCTCTTGCAAATATGATTTGGATTCTCAATGAGGTAATGCCTGGTTAAACAAAATTAAATAAATAAAACCAATAATAAATTTGCTGACCAGTAAAGCTTTAACATGTCCATAAGCAGTGAAAGTTTCTAGGTAACATTTGTTTTGTTCAAGTAACAGACCAAAATCCAAAGAAATTAAGCTATTGTTTAAAAATCATATTATTGCAATTTCACAACAAGACGGTAATTTATAAATTACCAGCGTAATGATTTCTGATTTAACTTTCAACCCATGATTCAATCAGGCCGACAGATTCCAATTTCCTCCACATTATCTTTGCGCTCAGCAGTAATTCATCATTTGAGCAACAAAATCAATTTGTTCCCCTGTCCGCTGCACTGGCTTGGAGTATTCAAACAGACATGTCACATCTCCCAGAAAACAACAACACAATGGAGGAGGCTTCATTTATATCCCCACTCCACATCCGCGTTGCCTTTCGAGATGCCAAATTTCAGCATGTGCACACTTTCAATTAAGGCAAACAGCTGGATTGGTTTACAATATTTGCTTAATTATTTTAATGGCTTGGATATTGGACAATGGGGAGCAGGGGGAGAAGATAGTGAGTTAATTGTTCTGATCTCCCCTGATGATCATCTTTGTGTGTGGGGAGGAGAATAGACGGCCGGCTGAATGGGCTCACTGCTAGTCTAATTGGCAGGACATAAATGGTATTTATTATGTGGGCTTTCCAAACCCTGATTGTCTGCAGCACAAAGCTGCTTCTATTAGCAGGGTGCTGGCTCTTACTGGTCGGTTTGAAATGACCCGACGCTTAACCATTTATTAGACAGACTGGAGGCTTCCTTGTATGCCATGGATCTCCCTAATTGGCATGTTTACCCATGTGCTGCTTCCTCAGCTGCTTACATTAGGACATGTTTGTTTAAATTTTCGTTTAGCAGGGTTAATGCATTTAACTGTCAGTCGAGGGTGAAACAATTTGCCACATCCACATTTGCGTTTAAACACAAGCTCTCTACACATTGTCCCAAAGGCCTTCGGATGTACTTTTCAGGAGGTGGACCTCAGCACAGAGCCCACAACCAAAATGGTCGAGAGAAAAGATCAAAGGGAGAGCCATGTAGCCCGGGGTTATGCGAGTATGCCTGTTTAATTCTGACGGAGATTCGTCGGGCAGTAAACGGTAGTGAGAAGAGAACAAAAGGACTCTCTAGGAGTCAGAAGTGGTGGAGGGAAAAAGGAGGACGATAACGGGGGAGGGAAGGTTGCCTCCGCTCTTTGACCCCAGTCAGTAAACTGAGTCACACCACAGTCCTGATAATAGGACTGAACAGATTAGTCACAGCAGCCAAACAGGAAGACTCAGATGCATTCTGGTCATGACTGTAAGTGTGTGTGCACATGTGAGTACAAGCACATACTTGGAACTTGGAGAAGGAAACTCAGAGTGATTAAATACTAAATTAAATATTTTCTATTAACACACAACCAGTGAAAATGTCATCCCTGAAATGTCAATACCTGCAAAAACCTATTTTAGCTTTATCGAGATGCCTTTTTTTTTGGGTGAGATAGATGAAAAAGTCATTGGTTTGAAGGGTTGTAATTTTTTTCCCCCTCAACCAACTGAAGATCATTTGACACTAAATTCAAAAAAGGAAATTAACAAAACGTGATTTATACAGTGAGGTGGTTGTAAACATCACATATGTACCGGTAGACATATTGATGTTCTTAAATGAAGCCAATTCACAAAGTAACCTTGAGTCAGATGCTACACTCACGTCACTACATAACTCAACACACTGTGGCACTGTTCATAGGCCAGCGGTGCTCCGCTCTCTCTCGCAGCCTCACTGTTCACCTGAAAGCTACAGTGTGTTCATACAGCATTTCAGAAGCCGCACTTTCAACCCAGCATCCACCTGTAAGCTCCTTGTCTGTGTTTTTCTTGGCGGGGGAAGTTATTTACATCACTGCCCACTCCCCTCTGCGCTGAGCCTCCTTGTAAGGAGGGTCGAGGTCAAAATTTACATACCAAATATCAACGCTGTATGTAAGCTATGCATCATATGGTTGACTGAAAATAAGTAAATGTAACAACCCTTTTATACATATACTATCACAGTTAAAAATTAATTAGCTGCTATGAGGTATCAATATTTTTTTAATATTGTACTGTAGCTGTTCCAAGTGAGGAACATTTCCCCCTGAAATATGTCAATGTAGAAGTCAGAGCAAAGGTTTTCCAAACAGAAAAGACTAAAATAGTAGTAGATTTGACTTCACTACAATAACAATGTAAATGTACATTGTTACTTTCACCTCTATCACATACAATAGTGCATTACTCTTTGCATTACCAAATTAACCTCCACATAGCACCACACAGAGCTGCTGCAATTTCTTTTAAACACACAGGCTTAAAGTGAGACACACATTGAATAATTTGCTGAATTACCATAAACTTGACTGTGCTTAAGTGGAAGGAAAGAAACAATATGTGTTTCAGTAGTGATTATGCAGCACTGCAAAAAACCTGAACAAAACCTATTCAAACTCTTTATGGATGAAATGTTTGGCAATTTTAACTTGAATCCCTCATCCGGGGGATGACATTCTAAATAATTTCAGTCATAAGTTTGTTGTGATTGTCATTCAACCCAGAACCTCCAGCATGCACCACTTTGCATGGAGCCATAGTGGTGGAGTGTCCTCTATGGCAAAGTTCCACTAGGCTCTTTGTCTCCTCACATACTATCAGTAAATTCTTACATCATATATCAGTTCTCATTGCATTATAGGAACATGTACAGTATTATCTCTTCCAGTGTTAATTTAATTTAGTGCCTTCTATTTGCCTGTGGCGATACTCTACCTCTGGCACAAGGACACACTTTCCCCTTGGGGAGAAGCTTTTACTGGCAGCTTTATTCCAGACTCACCATCAAAAACTGTCTGAGGGCTGTGGTGCTGAACACAAAAAGAAGAAAACAGGTGACAACTACCACACCTCCTGATAATGTATTCCAACTTTGGCTTTTTTATGTTTTCATAGAATATATGCATCCTTCTTTGGTATGCTCAGTGAGTCTGACATCTTCGTGCCAAAGAAAAGTGTGTCATCGTCTCACATGTACCTTATGTAACTTGCTGCATGTGTCAAGCTCTCACATAATGTAACAGTAATAGAAAGCAACTTTGTAAATTAGACAACTAACACTGCCTCACCTGTTTGATACACTGCAGACGGTCATTGGTCTGCTGTATGTGTCTGTCCATCGATGGAATCGAGTTCATGTTGATTGTCCCTCTTTGGCCTCTACCTGCCAGCCATTAAACCAGAGCGTTCTGCAACAGAAGTACAGACACATGTTAAAACTCGCCTCTTCCCAGGAAAGCTGCCAGTCCCATTACCACCAGGATATTGCAGTTTAGTGTGTCTATACAGTATGAGCGTGTAATGCTGTGCACTGAGCAGGGAGATATTGATTTAGCAGGTGACAAGCACATCAGAAAGCCCAAAGGATGACATTCCTCTCAGCTCCTGTGACACTCTTAACAAGCCCTGGCAGTTGCCCCGAACGCTGCCACACACCTTTGGAGAGGACACACTGGATGACTTAAGAGAGGATGTCTGACCATGTTTAAAACACCTCTGGGTGAAAGTGAAAAAAGGTGGAGGGACACACACACACACACACACAGTGTAGAGCCTGACAGTCTACCAGCATGAAACCCTTCCATTCTGGCCTGTGAGAAAGTTAACTTGGCATGGGGTTTTCTGTTTACATTACTTAGCCATTATGTAATCTTTGGTTAACAATTATCTGTACCCTAGGCCCAGACATGCTCTACATTTCATTTCTTCCCCCCTCCTCCCACCACTCTCCAGCTACATAAGAGTTCCCCTAACAAAACCTTACAGCACACCATTGATTTTGAAGCAGCAGCTTATGGAAAATCTCTTTTTTCCCCCAGAGGAATAAATTTTCATGGAAGGCAAACAATGGGCTGTGATCTGACATGCTACATAACATTATCACAAGTTAAATAGCATTACGATCTACATTAAGGGTTATCAATTTTGCCTGTGGGGATCTGATTTAATGTTGCATTCAGTGTCAAATAAATAACACATGCAGTGTGGCAGCTATAACTCATAGTGACCTGCAGCTTCAAGTAGAGGCTTAAGTGAATTAATAAGCATACAGTATATATGGGTGAGTGTGGAAAGCGTACCCCTCCATCTTTAGCCTCCCTGCCCCCTTTATCTCATCTTGTCTCAGTCTTTGCTTCTTGGTGCTGCTGAGGCATCTCTTCCTATGGCGCAAACATTCGTCCCCATCACTCAGACCCCTCCCACCCCGACTCCATCTTTCTCCATTACCATCACACGGTGAGAAATTCTACTGCACGATGTACCAGTGAGATGAAGGAGAGTGAGGAAAAGAGGGACAGAGCGAGCTGCACCACGCTGATAATGCTCTCTTAGTGGTCTCTAGCTGGATTTAACGGCAGCGCCGTAATCTACTCCACTAGACGGCAAAAGAGCTTTTATGTTACCTACTGGAGCCGCCTGCACTTGAGAGGAGAGAAGGGCACACTAGTGCATTCCTCTCCATAAATTAGAAAGTGCATAAAAAGAGACACTGGAGGAGATTTCACTCTCTGTTTGCAGATGAAAAGTATGTGTTTGTTTGGGCTGTAATTATAAAGTTTTTATATATGCTTATTTTTATGAATTCAATATAATGGCAATATGAAGGCATTTATGAGTAGGAGTCAACAAACCTGATTCAATATATTTTTTTCTATCTGGTTAAAAAAAACAAACAACAAAATTTACAAAATAGATCATTTTAAAATGTATTAACAACCACAATACTAGCACCAAAATAGAAATTGTTCTGTGTTTTTTGTATTTTCAATGAAGGAATCAATGCAACAGAAGAGAAGAAGCATCACTCATGCATGGACTTTCTCTACACCCCTCTGGTGCTTGCTGGGACAACTCTCCCCTTACTAACCTCTGTGTGCCAGCTAACACTGGGATAATCTTTGGCAGAGGCGACCCTGGACCACTGTGCCCCTCAGCTACCAGCAGGTGTCTCCCTGGCCCTTCAAAGGCCTGGCTAGTGGCACAAAGAAGGCAGAGTGGTGTTGCTTTAAGCCTTTACAAGCTCTACAAATCCTCAGCTGCTGCTTCCTAACAGGGCCCACTCAGCCCAGCACTGCCTGTCTGACCTTGTGGTTATTGATGAGCCAGTCGACCTGCTCTCTCCATCTCTCTTCCCTCCTGACATTTCTTTCGCTTTCTCTCCCTCTTTCCTTTCTCGATGTCATGTCTCCTACCTCCAACAGTGAGTTAAAATAAGAAAGAAAACGAAGAATGGAAAGAAACGGGCTGGGCTGAAATTCACTGCTTTTTTTTCTCTTACGCACACATCACAACAGTGCTTCTAACTTCCCTGCACTGTGAGCCATGTGTCCACATATTTGCATTTTCTTCGCCAGATCATTTAAAAAATGTATGAAATGACCATGTTGGGGAGTAATTTAATTTACAGACATTCACTAGTTCTAATTAAACACTTGTGGTTGTTATATATTTAATGACCAGCAAAAGCCAAATGAAAGATTAAACCTGTGATGCTGCGTAGATATGAAAACAGATGCAATCATGAGCCCGCCCCTATTTACTTGCTCTCTTCTATCTTTTGGATGTTATCACTAATTATTTTCTCTGTGCCATTACTTTATGTGAACTTACTTTCCTTGATTCAACTAGTTACCCAGAAATCCTGCTCCATGTTTTTTCACTATGAGAGGCAAAATCAGCACACATGTGTTACTTGAACTTCACTTACTGCAAATTGCATGACAGGCATTGCACAACAAGTTCCTGGATTCCTGTACATCAAAAGAGACACTAGGCAGGCTTTGGTGGGGGTGAAGGTGGGATGAGATGAGGGAGACCAGCTTTCCTCCCCTGTTCAAGGGGGAGCTAAAATATATGTATTGAGTGAGAGCTGTAATAAAACAAAAGGGGTGAAGAGATGCAGGCTGGGAACAAATATGAAAGGCAGTGGGGTATGGCGGCAAGGCGATGGAGCACCATCGGAGGATTGGATGAAATTATCTCTTTATAATCAGGGGGCTTCTGCATGGCTGCTCCCTCCATTGCCCAGTGACAGATGAGGCCTACCTCTTCAAATGGACTTTTCACAGTGCTATCAGGCCACCTCGAGGGTAAAATAATGTTTTTCATTCCCCATGTACCACCACTTTAAAAGCTTTGTTTCCACACAGCACCCCACCGAGGACAGGACTGTCTCACATCAGGAAGGGTCCATATTTGTCTCATTATGTGATCATGTTATATAAGTTTACATTGAAAATGGCAGCAGATGAAATTTGATGAAACAGCAGGGGCTAGAAGACGGTCATGCTAAATAATGGTGAATGAAGATACTAAATCTGAACATTATCTCCAGCAAGTGAGAAGCATTGCTTTTTGAACTGTCACAGTCACACAGTTTGGAGTAAACATTATTTAAGACACCAAAAACCCATCCTTCCATCTTCAAAGAGAGTTTCTAGCCTGTTAATGCAATGTAGACAAGTTGTGCACCTCTGCTCTGCAGGATAAAAACAAACTGGGGGAGGGGGGAAGAGTAGAGAATGATTAGCTTCATCCCACCATCACAGCAGAACAAATGGATCACAAACCCTCGCTGCTTTACACAGTCTCTCAGCTGAGCTGTCAAGGCGCAGGGAAGTGGTAAACAAATTTAATTTATTCATATAAATGGCTTGCGAACCACAACAGTCAGGCTATCAGCACAGTGTTGTTTAAGTTTATTCCCACTTTATTACAACCTGGGCATTATTATTTTTGGTTCTGATAACACTGTGCTCAGTTGAGCATGAATGTATTATTGAAACCTATTATATTGTTATTACTATTGTATTATTGAAAATTAAGTAAAATTAATATTGAAATATACTTAAACAATAATATTGTTGCTTAAATAATAAATTCATGAAGTTGAGCCGCTTTCACACAAAGCCAGAGTATCAACATCATTTCTTGTCAGTATTTTTGCTCAACTCAAAAGACACAATATGACCCGAGAAACTGATTAAAATTATATTTTACCTGGACTGGACCGGATTATTTTTGATTCCACATCATTAGAAGCATCTTTAAGGAATCAGGGGTTAGTTAAGTCTTAATTCTGAAAACTCACAGAAGATTTATGTATGTGATACCCAAGATGTTGCTTACTTCACCTTTACTTCCACTTCCATTCTCAGCCTTAGTTACATACTGGATTGGCTTGCAAAACCAATCCATGTCACAAAATCATCTCATATGTCCACGTTTTAAGCTCCAATTTAAGTTTAGTGCAAAGAAATTTCCCCCCTTCAGCAGACAAAGGTGAAACAAGCCATCTAGTGTTAAACCTGGTGAAGGTCAAACATCCAAGTGAAGTAAGAGTAAACACATTTTAAGTGTAGGTGTAAGAGAATCTTAAATAATACAAAGGTATGTTTTAAGGGACACATAAGCAGGGTTTGAATAAAGACACATTTCCTGCCTCGGCCAAAGTATCCACGACTGTAGAAAGGCAGGGAGTTGAAAGTGGCTGCAGAAGCGGGAAGACAACAAGCTGTGCTGGCCATCATCCCGACCACACACACACTCACACACATGACACAAAGATCTTCTCACCTTCCCTTGACTGCTGGACCTGCATCATGATACCATAACAACACCCTCAGTCACTCCTAATGTGCTTTACAACAACACTACAGGCGGGGTGTTACACCTCTGCAGAGCTGTGTGAAATGCTCCCCACAACCGACACACACACACACAAACACAGACCTGACTAATCGAAAGCTCCAAGTACTGCTGACACTATTAAAACAGAACAAGGGGACCTGAAGGAAACATCAGCATCACTCTTACACCTTGTGGGGACACGTTGAGACGCGCTGCTCAAGGTGATTGCGTCCCCGCATGCCGTCTATTGTGGGTGAATTAGGCAATAAAAGAGTAATCTGCACCATCATTGACTAGGGCTTGGCTGTTTGCAGCACTTAAGGGTTATAAAGATGAGGAAGGAGGAGGAGGTGATGGGGAGGAAGCATCTTTTCATCCTCGTGATTTTAATGAGCTTTGATTCCAAGATATGTCTTGTTTTCTTCCGACTGTCAGCCGAGGCCGGTGTTAAAGCTCCCCTTTAATTATCTCAGCATTGTAGAAACAGCGTTTTCTTGCACTGAGGGAGGGGTGTTTAGTTTGGAGAGGGCAGCTCTAGGACTCCAGGTGTCTGCCTGGTAAGTGGCCAGGCAGACAGCGAGGACAAAGCTGTGTTTGTTCGACAGAGGAAAAAGCAGAGTGGATGGAAATCTGTACGAATCGGCACCGCTTCCATTGTTGCTTTACAGAATGTGCCATAATCCCCGGCAGGCTCCATCCAGAGTTGGCACGGAGGATAATATGAGCTGCCTCCTGCCTGTCCCACCTCCCTGCTCTACCGCCCCTCCCCTCAGCCATTCCCCATCACCTCCTCCTCCCTTCCCCCATTTCTCTGCTACACACTTGGGACACACAGCTACTCAAGTGCACACGCACACACACGCACCCTCACACCTCCCCACATGGCTCCTTAAAAGGCTTGGGAATGGATTTCTTTTATTTAATGTGGTTTGGTCTGCAGCTCCAGAGGCAATCGTGAGCAAGGGCAGGCTCACAGTTGTGCCACTCACACACACACACACACACACACACACTCAAACCAAGCAGCCCTGCTGTGTTAGTCGCTGTTCAGTGATCTCTCCTTCTCTTCTGTCTTTCTCCATCTCCCTTTCTCCCTCTAACACACTCCTCTCTCCCTCTTTCTCTCACACAGACTCACATTCACCCCCTCCCTCTCCGTTCTGCCCTCTCACTTTTTTTTTTCATGACAGCTCACATAAGCAAATCTCCAGGATTCCTGCGGGAGCCCCACATTCAGTACATAGAGATTGTTCAGCCATCAGGCACATCTGCAGTGTGATTAGAAAAGCAAAGGGAGAAGGGAGCATGGTGGTGGGGGCAGGAGGATGGGGTGGTTGAAGCCCCAACACTACTACAGTCTCCCCAGTAGCAGCAGCAGAAGAAGAAAACAGAGGGTTGGGGACCATAGAGGGGCCTGGGCAATATCTCCTCTCTAACCAAGTGTAACATTTCGCTAATTCTCAGGGGCTGATAAAAAAAAAAAAAAGGAGATGGGGGCCAGTCGCTCTTCACTACCAAGCCCCTCCAACCGGCCTGGTTCCTGGAGCAGGGTAAAGAGTCCTACAGCCACATGCAAACATGAGGTGCATCGTGGTGGTTTCTCCTTCTCCTGTTTTCCCTCTACCGCCTCCTAAGAACAGCTAGTCTTTTAATTTCCTTCCACTCTTACGCTAATAGCAGGGGGGGTGGGGTCAATTCCCCTAGGGCACAGGAGGCAGCACAGATGAGCCACATGACTGTGTGCCGCCTCCAAAAAAGCCCCACCAAATACAGAGCGGCATGGAACTAACATTAGCCAGCTAGCCTCACACTCTCTGTGCTGCTCTGACAGCTTCACTGCAAAGCTCCCTATCTCCTCTGGAATCAGCCGGGAATTTTGGAGGCATGTGATGATGATGATGATGGTGGTGGTGGTGAAACTAGCAAGCCAAAGTGTAAACCTGCAGCTACTGTTGCGATAAGAGGTGTATTCGCACTCACAATGAAAGCTGTCACTACTACCCTCAGCCCCCTGAAACACTTTCATCTTAAAAATTGCCTTTGATTGTGAGCACAGAGGAAAAGTCAAAGAGGCATTTTATTTCCATTTAGGTGAGTGATACTGTTGCTCTGTAGGTACCGACACCGCTTAAGACAACTTGGGAATGAGCATTTTTATCCCCCGCCCTTTTTCCGCTGTCTTTTTTTTCCCCTTGCCAGCCTCCTCGTTTATTATGCATTCAGCTCATGTGTCCCTCCTGTGAGTGGCTGTTCATTTTCCACATACCATGCTTAATCCGACTAGCTAAAACTTTGAAATAGCCGGAGCCACAGACGCAGCCGCTACCCAGAAGGAGCCATTATGAGGTCTGGGAGAGAGAGACTGATAGCGCTAGGGGGAGGAGTGACAGGCGAGCTGCAAGATACATGGGAAGGAATTCAAAGAAGGCTGAGAATCGAACATGAGGGAGGCATGTTTGTGTGTTCTCTGCCTTGCAAGTGTGTAGTGTGTGCAGGCACAAGAGATAAGTTGCAGTAAGGGGCAGTTGTATGTGTTTGATGGGGTTATTCATGTGGGTAAAGGAGGGAATGAGGTCCTCCTTGTCTCCACTGTGTCAGTGACCTTTGGCCTTCTGTGACTGAGTGAATGGGAGGGGAGAGACACAGTGAGTGAGAGCGAGCAATTGTAAATAGTGCATGAGCTCAACCTGCCCAACCACTGATGGACAGCAGCAACATGAGCTTTTTCTGTTTCACTGAAAAAGCCTGTGAAGGCATACATCAGCCTGCCAGATTCACAACAAACCCACTAGCATCTCCATTTTAAAATTTCATAAGCAGAGTTTCTGTATCTTTGCTTCAATTAATGATTATTGCCATTATCATTTTCATCAGTTCCTTAGTTGCTTGACATGTAGAATGTCAAAAAACTGTGAGGTTCTCAAAGCCAAAGGGCAGGTCTTAAAATTGCTTGTTTTGTCTAACAGTGCCAAATCCAGAATTCAGTTTACAATAATATAAAGCAGATAACAACTGAGAAGCTGGAACCTGACAAAGGTTTAGCGTTTTGCATGCTAAATGGCTTTTAAAGCCATTCTTTATGATTTAATCTGTTGTTGGTTTTTGTCTACTTTATGTTTGATTTAATCAGGATTATATATAATTTTGTTTTTATATATCTTTTTTATTTGTTTGAGAATGTTTAAAATAAATTTAGAGCAGATGTTTTCAAAACACTACACTGAATGCAGTTATTTAGTCTGTTTCACTTCTGTTGTCGCTTTCTTACACTCATAAATACAATACGTTATAGCCAATGTATTCCATACAGTGATTCAGTCATACATGTCCTGGTATGTCCAGTAGCTTTGTGTTAGCTCCTGCTAAGATTTTTGCCAATCACAGTTTCAACAGAATATTATCAAAATAGTTTGTTATTTTTTATATTCCATTAACTTCGCTTCCTCCATCAGAGCAAGAATTCAGAATTTCCACTCTTTTCAATAACTTTTTTTTTGTGTACACACTCAAAGACCTGCATCTTCTGAACTCCACAGACATGTGTTACAATCATTTACCTGGCATGGCTAAGGATAATTTTTTACTGAGCAGACTGATCTTATGTTACCAGCTTGCTGGTATCTGTAGCCATCGGTCCCTCTGGGGAGAAGCCTCTCATTCCACAAATGTGCTCAATTAAAAAGAGCAGAGTGCTTGGAGAGGGGCAGTGAGGGGTCATTCTCAGTGCCTGTTTGATCTGGATTTCCTAATTGGTCAGTGACAACACATGACCAGACAGGCATACGCTTGCTCTGTGGAGAGGAGACTTCTGAGTGCAGCAGTTCAGCCTCTCTTTCCTGTCCTTCCCCCTCTCCATCTACCCCTGCCATCAGACACACCCCTCCGTGACCAGACAGAGTTTGTCTGTGTCCGAGTGTGTCTGAATGTAAGGGAGGGGTGGGGGGTGGGGGTCTGCTGTGTGGGAGAGGGGGCTGATTTAGAGGC
>NW_018127949.1:2685250-2686440 GCF_001952655.1 Monopterus albus
GTGAAGAATCCCATGCAATAGACAGACCTCTACCTCCCCTGCTCGGCCTTTGCTCAGGTCCACGCTGCACCACTTGCACCACTCTAATTTGCCAAAGATTGCTGGCTGCCAGGTTTTAATTGGCTTTGTGTAAATGAATCGAGAAGCCCCACATATCACACGTGGCTGTGAAGAATAGCAATGTGCCTGGAGAGGAAAAGGAGATTCTCCCTGGGAGCAGAGTTGTCAATCAGTCACTGAAGACATTTATTCAGCATTTCTGAGTACATCTTTCCTTCTTAGTGAAGGCATCCTGAATAGTTTGATTCCATGTATTGTATATTATTTGTATGATCTTTCATTGTGATCCTCTGTGTGAAACCATTCCAGCATAAAAAACTAAAGACAAGCAAAAGAGCATGAAAGTAGTCTCAATGATGCAGGTCACATGTAGAACAGTTTGCCTCATTTTTTATAATCATACAGTGAGTCAAAAATGACATTAAATGAATACTGAATGATATGGCTGGGGACACTGTTTGCAGTTGTTACGCTGTCAAATGAAGCACTCCCATCCTTTCACGCTTACACAAAAATCACATACAATATAGACATAATTCTTTTCATAAGCATGAGCATATGAAGAGGTGTTATTGGTGCCTCTATGTGCTGTTCCAGCATCCAGACTAAATAAAAAAGAATTAAAAATACCCACAACACATTTGAGAGGCCAAGGGTATGTCTTAAAATTGCATATTTATGACCAAAAGTCCAAATGTTCAAAGAAATAAAACAGGAAATCATCACATTCACAAGAAGGAGTTTAACAAATGACAATTAACCAGTATTCATCTGACTGATTAATTAATTAATCAAGGTTTACTGCATCTCTGAAGAGATACCTTTTTTTTTCTTTCCTATACCAGGATGAGTATAATATTTCCATCTTGTATGTTCATGGGTGTAATTTTGCTACAACCCATAACTAGCTGTTGGCAAACTGAGCTCCACATCATCCATCAGAGAAGGTGAAGAAGCTTGACAGATGAACATAAACAATGAAGCCTGCAGTAGCATACACACAAACACAAACAGGGAAGGAAGGTGTGAGAGATGGTGAGACAGTGATGGATAGAAGGAGAGATACACTGGATCAGAAAGGAGAAGGAAATAAATGCTGCAAGAAGCGGAAAAAGTGGAGAAATTCAGTA
>NW_018127949.1:2686516-2690799 GCF_001952655.1 Monopterus albus
CTCTGCAGTGGTCTGCTCTCTGTCTCTCTGCTGGGTGATACTGCAGAGTGGTGCGGCCTCAGTCACCTGCCCAGCAATACACACACACACACACACACACACACACACACACACACACACACCGCAACTATTAAGCCTCTGTGCAAATCAAAGTGACACTTTGCATCTCCTTTTCCATGACTGCAAAGTTTCTGCTGTCAGGAGCGAACCGATAAGCAAAGCAGTTGTTTTTAAGGAAAGAGGTGAGCAGCAAAACAAACAGTGCATCAGAGATACAGTACACATAACCATGGGACAAAGGCGAGGGCACACACCAGGGCACAAGTAGAAACCGCTGACATATAATTAGCTAATCCAGTAGAAAGCACAGACAGGCAGTCACTTAATTAAAATGATTAATTAAGGTCAATAAAAAAATTCTTCTTTCAAAACTGCTGCCTGTAATTACAAGTGACTCCTTCTCTGTGGCAGAGGGCTTCAATATGTGTGCATGCAAGCAAGTTTGCATGTTAATGTGTTTGTGTGTGCTCAAGTGATTGGTGTATCTCAGTGTGAGGGAGGGAGAGAAGTCACTTTCAGTGGCTCATTCAGCGTTAGAATCCTTGGCTAATGAAATTAGTCAATAATGGATTGAAAGCCAGCAGGCTCCCCTCCCCGACACAATGGCCAGAGAGGCTGCCCTGTCAGCGACACATCCTCCACAGGTTGATATGCACACACACAAGCACACTCACACTTAGTAGCACATCTAAACAACAGTGGCCCCCTTTTTAACATACAAATTGTGTTATAATACTGAGCGGCGCCAGTTTGAGACAGTGCTACATGCCTTGCAAGCCACAGACAAGTCCCTGGGATTTAAATTCAAATTGGGAGAATATCTAGATTTGAAGTCCAGAAAAATGGATATAACAGGCATCAAGCTGGGTCACTGAAAGCCCTAGATCTCTTTCTTCACAACAATAAACACTTCATAAAGAACACCAAGAGAACGAGTCCCGCTCGAGATACCAGTGCAGAGTCTGAGCCCAGGAAGGACAAACAAGTCTTGAGAGTTGCAAAGTCCTCTTTTCTCAAAGACATAAACCAGCTTTAAGGCCAGCTACAGCACAAACAGATCTCTTTCAAACATGTAAACAACCTGTCCACAAGAGGAAAATAAGAAAGTTACTTTCGGCTTTTCCCGTTTAGGAGTTACACTGACGACTCACATGTTGACATTTGGCATGTGTTTTACGCCGGATGTCCTTCCTGACACAACCCTGACTCGAACCCGGGCCGCAGCAGCGAGAGCGCTGCGCCTTAACCACTAGCCTACCAGGGACGGCTAAGAGGAAAAAAACCTTTCATAAGCAAGCATGTGGGAAGATCCTTGATATTTTAACAATAGTGAGACTTTTACAAAAAGGAGCTTTAAAGTACTTGTATTTATGTTAATGATCAGGAATCCGCTGACACCTACAAGTTTATAAGAACAGGAGTAATTTTCCACTGTGGAATATGGGGACGTCCTATTTTGGGTCCTTCAACTTTTATAGTTTTAGGTTGAATTATTCACTAAAATCTTTCCAAACAATCTTCTCCTGCTGTCATAATCCTGATGACAGTGTGGCTGTGTCAACAAAAATTAACTCATTATTTGTCAACATTCACTTATACTGTACAATAAGCTTTACAAGCAGGAAAAGTGCCAACTGGACAAATGTCTTGCCCTGAGTTTTGCCTGTCAGGCTGCATAGGGCTTGCCCTGTGATCAGTGGATCTTGTTGGGGGATGGACCACCTGCAGACACTTCTCAGAGCTGAGAAAGAAAGTCACTTTCGGCTTTTCCCATTTATGGGTCGCCACAGCGAATCGTCACACTGACGACTCACATGTTGACATTTGGCAGGTGTTTTGCGCTGGATGCCCTTCCTGACGCAACCCTGATTCTGAAAATAATTCATTTTTCTTCACAAGCTTTTAAAGAAAAATGTATTTAAACTGGATTTAGACTCACAGCTGATATACAGTAGATGAATGAATATTATTTAAAGACAAGCGACTATAGGACATTGCTCTTTTTAGTTTGCCTTACCTCTCATTATGTGGCAGTTCTCTTTTAATGAGGCAAAATACAATAAGTTGTCACAATGAGCAAGTATAATACAATACATTTGAATAACTTACATATCATTTATAGTTCTTTCCATTATTATAGAAAGCCTATAAGAAATTTCAACATACAGTAATATGTAATTTTCTAGGCTGGTACAAACGTATATAAATGCAAAAAAATATAGAAACCTAATCTAAACTCTGGTCTATAATTTCTTATATCAGACCTGGTTCCACCCACTAATGTGGAGACTGGCCGGTATGGTATTGATGTTCCTGTCAGGCATGCTGGGGTCAGCTTCTCGCTACCAAAGGTCAAACCCCTGCTAATTTGTTTTCCCATCACCCTCCAAACACAGGGCATCGTATCAGGTAAACCAATTATTATCTGACATGAATCGGAGAGCAGAGACATCCCACATGACCACTTCCTCTATTATTAGCTATGTGTCTCTTTCTCTCTGCCAAAAGGCACCTTGTCCCTGATTCCCACTGCATCTATGCTGCTGCTTATCAGCTGCCAAGTGACTCATTTACCTGCAATGTGCAATCCTGGGTGGGATTTAAAAGGTAATTTAACCTACATTCAGACAAGAAAATGAATTAAGCACTGCCGTTTCTCCCTCTCATTTTGCCTCTCTCTTTCAGTCTCAAAAGCATAAACAGCAGTCAGGACACCGAGCTTTCTCCTGCTTAATATTCAGCTGTAATTCTCCTGGGTGGACACCATGCTGTGTAGGCAATCTGCATTTTGACTGGTGTACACCGGAAGTTTCTACACAGCTCTTTAAAAACCAGTGCACTGGAAAACAACACAGAGTAGCCATTTAGAAATGACTTTCTAACAGATAATTAGTGGATTGTGGTGTGGAATAGCAAGTAAAGTATGTGAGATTTAGCTTGTGAAACTGATAATTCGCTGCGTCACGACTGTCTTGGTCAACATGAAAATGCCAGTAATATATAACCTTCTCCGAGAGCCATTTGTACGATCTCACCATTAGGAGCCACTTTGTTCCTGTAGCCCCTCTGGCCTCATACCAGGCTTCAGCCTCCAATGGCCGTAACCATGACAACTGCCTTCATTCAACACTTGCAAATAATGAAGACAATACATTTTCCATTTAGATGAGCTTTTTTTTTGTTAGAGCACGAAGATATGGAGAGTTCATTAAGGAGGCTTAATAACACTGTTCCTTCTACAGGATGCACTGTATGAGCTGAATCACAGATTAAATTGGTCTGGTGGGACATGAGTCAATAGCAATGTTCACAATTCAATATTATGTTCAACAACTAAAGTCGGAAAAGTTGTTTTTCTTCCCGGCCTCGGCGGACATCAGCGTTGTAGGGAGAAACATCAAAAACCAGAGCGCCTCAGGCAAAGAATTCAGGCACTTGATCACACAGAGCAAAACAAAATGTACAAGGAAGGCAGGCAAATGAAAAGTAGACGTGTCAGTCCTTTAAGGCATTTAACACCAGCAGTTTTAATTGTGTTGCGTGACTCTTTCAGTTTGACACATCCTGGGTCTTATAATGCCATAATAAAAAAATAATAATAACAACAATAACACCATTGTATGCCCAATTATATTTAACAGTCATTAATATCTTTGCTGTAAACAGTGAAAAATGGTCAAACAACTCAAATCCTATGAGGGAATAAATTGCATGTTTGTGTAGGTGTAAGCATGTGCAAACACACACACCAACACACACAGACACATGCACACAGTGGAAAGAATGGAAAGAACTCGAGGAGCAGGAGTCTCCTTTCCACTGTTTACAGGGAAAATTCCCTGTAAGCACAGCCAGAGTTCCAGTCCTAAATTAATTCAAGAGTTTTACAAATCACTACACAGGAAACAATGTTCTCCACTTCTTCTCATTTTGCAGCCCAGTAAACAATCTTTTGATTTGCTGTGTTGTTTGCTCACAAGGAAAACACACAAAGCAGACAGTTACTCTAATTCCTTAATGACAAGAGTTTATCTTGCAGAGTGGAGCGCGTTTCACAGAGTGCAGCTTGTTGCCTCGTGCGGTGTCTGTGTTAACACAAAACCCTGTAAAGACTCAACTGGGGGAGCTGCTGTCAATTGAATTCCTATGACTTCTATTCTTGCTATTGCTGAGCTTTGTGAAACTACAGTCTGGAGACTTTGTTCTCCTGCTTCCCTGACAAC
>NW_018127949.1:2690830-2706064 GCF_001952655.1 Monopterus albus
TATATATATATAAAAACAAGTAAGTGCACCACAATACCACTTCAGAGTAGGTTTGTTGCCACAACAAACAATGCTGTGAGCTCTGGTGCGCGTGCGCCGGGGCCACAGCGCACCGTGATTGATATACAAGAGATAAAACTCAGTTTGACTCCTGAATCCAGCTCCAATCACATGCTCCCTGTGACGCACTCGCCACACGCTATCTCTGCCACACACGGCTGGCACTGCTGATAAGCAGGGCTGAACCAGTCATATCTACTACTTGTTGAAGAGTTTTTTCTTGAGTAAATAAACTACTTCTAAAACATGTACGTTCACAGTGCTGAGGGACTTTGTAGATTTCAGTAGCATAAGTGGGCACGAATAATAGCACGGAGGAGGCAGACATAAAAACCCAGGGTGTAGTGTGCTATGTAGAGCTGAAATATTAAGTTGATTAAGAGATTAGTCATTGAAAAAAATGTATTGATAAGGATTTCCAGGGGTGTGGGACTTGAGTCACATGACTTCACTTGAGTCAGACTTACGTTGCAAATTTGAGGACTTGAGTTTTGCTTGACTAACACTGGTAAAAGACAAGTGTTCATTTCATTTGACTTGACTTAAACTTGAGACAGATGACTCAAAATTACATCACTTTTTAACTACATATTTGCATTTTACTAGCTATTGGGAAATTCTGTTTTGTTTTTGAAACACAGTTGGCTCCTGAACACAGCAGACCAGCAGAGGGCAACACAGGTCACCAGATGCAACATGGAGGGATCTAGTCCAAAAATAATAAAGTTATTATTAATAAAATTCAGATTCAAGGATTATGTTGATGATGAGCAGTAAGAATAGAAGAGCTGTATGCAAAGTCTGCAGCAAAAAAACCAGCAACACGACCACCACAACATCAAACTTCATCTGTCACTACAAAACTCACAAAGAAAGGTAATTAGATGAATGTGTATGTTAGCTAAATTACTGACTGGCCATTTGTTAGCTGGAAAGCTACATTAAGTTTAAGCTGTTAGACTTGGCTTTGAATAAATTACACATTTTATTAACCCTTAAGCATCCCTAAGTACATTTTTGTCCTTTTCACATTTTTATTTTCAAGCCAATTTGGCTGTGTTGAATGAATGTAGCTCAAACTTGCCAAATGACATTTTTGTTCTTTTAAATTTAAAATTGAGGTCTCACTTCCTTAAGGAAAGTTTCCGATAGCCATAAAAGGCTAAAGGTTTTTTTAATCGCCAAGGGTTAGTTTATACCCTACAAATACACAATTAATAATCAGAGGAGGTCTGTGAATGTTTCACTCAAATACATGATATTCCTATTACATTATCAGAGCATCAGAATTTTGTATGACCTGACTTGTGACTTGCTTGATTTATAGTACGGACTCGACTTGACTTGACTTGAGACTTAAAGGTTAAGACGTGAGACTTGTTTGTGACTTACTCCTACCTCTTACAACTTCTCAAATGTAAGGATTTAGAGTAAAATCACCTTTGAGTTTTTGACAGTTTATTGACCTTTAATTGTTTTTGTCTCAACTGTTGAACATTTTATAGCCCAAATATGAATCAATTATTCAAAATAGTTTGATCATTAATGAAAACTCCCTTTAGTTGCTAACCTAGTCTTTCCTGAAATGCAGCAAACCCACTTCAGCCTGTAGCTCATTGCCTGCTAACTATAAAGCAGCTCACAGGGTTTTTGTGGAATGCTTGTATGATTGGTTTACTTCAACTCAATACACTACCACATGTATTTTTAATGACACAAGTCTTCTTGATAGAGGGAGATTGCTGGCATGACTGATGATGCATTACATCTCAACTGGGTATTTGAGAAATCTTTTATACAAGTGCTTTCATCTTTTGAAGCAATCACAAATATTGATATTGAGTTAGCTTTCAGCCATTTGTGGCCCCAGGGCATTAAAGAAATCTCTTAAGAAATCATCATCTGTACTCTTGATGGACACTGGATTGTTGGACACTTCTAAATGCAATCTCTGTTTTAGGTCCCTGTGAAGATGCAAGTCAGTCATTTGTCACTTTGAAGTGTCTCTTTAGACAGTCATATCAAAACACTGAAGCTCAGTTAATGCTTCGTATTGACTACACACACATATACACAGATTCACATTAAAAGCACGAACGGTGTTAAAGCACTGTAGAGAATGTGACACAAGAGGACACTGTGCAGCTGAAGGTAGAAGAAAACACAACAAAAATAAAGCCTGCAGGAGAATTTTGATTAATGCTAGACCTCTGCCACACACTCTGAGGTATGGGTACGCATCCTCCCAAAACACAGCCACAGAGCGACGGAGGCTGCAGCGAGCCTCTCAGAGACCACCGGGCATGACCTATTCATTATTTACCAACAGAGGCAGGCTAGCAGCGTCTGCATGCTGTGCACAGCCCTCGCTTTGTAGGAGAGATGTGTTGGGATCAGATGAGAGAGGGCACCTTTGTGATAGACATCTTTGTTCACACCCTGCCTGTCTGTTGCCCTTTACTATTCCTCGTCTGAACAAACATACATTCTACATATACTTTTTTTTTCAGTCTGGAAAAGCAGTGTTTGGCAGTAACATGTTAAAGTAATGTGACTACTTGTTCAGTCATTTCTAGGGATGTAATGATACCAAAAGCTCATGATATGATATTGCCACACTAAAAGTCCACAAAATTATATTTATCGCAATATTTAAAAAAAAGAAAAAAAATGTATATACTATAAATCATTTTAGTATAATGTATTGTATATAAATGTATATAAAGGATCATGAAGAAGTCAGTAGCAGTATTTTTAAGAAATAAAATAAAATATTATTGCAGCAGCTGGATCTTGTAAACAAAATGAACAAAACAAAACATACTCACGGTGAGCTAATTGTTCAAACTAAGTTCAGTTTACTCCTGTTTTCAAGGCAGCAGGTGAACTTGTGCTTCTAAATTGAACCAGCTTGAAATGTATACTGTCACAGTGCCAAAACAGCATTGAGAATTTTTTCTATTGAGCTATTGTGAAAGTCCAAGTATCATTGCATCCCTAGTAAGTTCTAATTAAGTATTCACAGTAAGCTAAGGGATCAGCACCATTTAGTGCAGCCTATATGTCTTTCTAGATGGCCAGTGTGTCAGATCAGGAGATTTGGCCTGCTGTGACATGACCAAGAGATATTTTAAATCCTGACCAATATTAGCTTGTGGTATTTTACAACTGGCATGACAAGCAATGATCTTAGGGCAGGAAAGGCCAGACAAGGTCTTCTGGGACCAATAAAATAGGGACCAATTGCAAAATAAAACACTGGGAGACTTGTCAAGCCAAATTAAAGAAAGCAAAAAATACACTGACATGCCCTTTGTTATTTTTGTATCTGATATGTTTAACTCAATGATACTCCAACATTTTTAAGTGAGCCTGTTTGTTGTCATGCTTGGGAACTGATGTGAGAATCCATAAGTGTTAGCTCCCACCAAAAGAGGAGGAATATGACCTCTGGTAACTATAAATCTTACTGAATTAATTAAATTTTGTTCAAAGCTGCTAAGTAAAACAAAAGGTTTCATTTTATAGGCTTATAACCAGTTAAATAAAAACAAGAGATCATTTGGAGTTGCCAGAAGACAACTTTGACAGAACTAGGCTAATAAGAATGTAACCAGTTACTGCTACTGTGGAGTAAAAACTACCACAATTACTTTGACTGTGGTAATAGGAAATGGCTAATAAATGCATTTTCCAAGTAACTTGCCAAATGCTTGTTCAGAGGAAGCTGATGCTGTACATATCCGGCAGATATGGAGCAACATTAGTATTTATTTGGAGCTATATGTTTCAAGAACCTAGTGAATGAAAGTCCATTATTCTCTATGTTTTACCTCTGTTTTTGGTCTTCACAAACTACTGAGAAAAAAAATCTGTCCTACTATCTGATAAATGTACCAGTATGTGCACAAGCTGCCAATGTCGTATGTCTGCTGTTTGCTGCTGGGCAGTTAGTGTTTGCTTCATGACACTGTAAAGTTGCGGGCTGTAAAACTAAAATAATGAGCTGAAAGATAAATCTCTCTGTAGAGCTGACTGTTGTTGGTTTGTCACTATGAGTGACACTGCTCACATGAGATGTGGTAATAGCTTACCTATTAATATGAAAAAAAAGTTCATTATTGCAGCTTTAAATGACAGAAAACATATTTTCCAAGCGAAAGGTGAAGAGAGGGTTATGTCCAGCAGGTTGGACATAGTAACTTCATTTTGCATAAACATCTAACAGAGCTTAAAAACACCTACAGACGTATAAATGACATGTCACCCAACTTCACAGCAGAGTGAGAGACTGGCAAAGGTCACCTGTGAGGATGGAGCGAATCGCAACAAACAACTGACTATATGAACTGTTGACGATGGGGAATCATTCTGATGTCAATAAAAAAACCAGGATCACTTCATATCAGTTTGCTTCCTTAAACGCTGTACACCACAGTTAGGATATAAAGCCCTTAGGACAAACTATTGTAATGGCTAAGGTGAAACAAACAGGTCCATTTCCTATAAAGGATCTATTCTGTCTTGTGTATACTCTATTCTTTTTTATTTTCTTTTATCTTTCATATAACCACAACACTAGTGGAGATAAATTGTGCCAACTTTGCCCAGGTTCACACACACACATCTAGGGTCATTAAGGTAGCAACAAAAGCTTTTATTTTTTATGAATTTTTGTACGAGTTCACCCTCTTCTGGTTGAGACAATGTGTGTGTGAATGAGCCTGGTTTCATTTTGTCTTGTAACACCCTAATGACTTTATTGTTTCATTCTTATCCAGCCTCCAGAAGCTATTACCATATAAACACCTGTGTTATCAAAGCACCGCAAACAATTTCCTGGATAATTTAACAAAGATGCGATTGTTGATTCGGTATGAGGTGTTGTGACTTATGAGTGTGTGTGTGCATATTTTGAGATATCTATTTTCCTAGTGTGTGTTTGTCTGTGAGTGTATATTTTGAGATCTATTTTCTGTGTGGGTGTTTGTCTCTAAGTGCATTTTGTGATATTACTTTTGTGATGTGTGTGTGTGCGTAGAGCTTAAACCTGCCGGAACTACAGCTGGCCACTTTTCAGCTCCAATTGTAGAGGAAAATATGTCTGAGTTACCTTAAATGGAGGCTGTTTTGGTAAAGAGGGGACAGACCGAATGCTCTGCATTACCATCATGCTTCATGCAATCTGTATCAAAATTGTGAGGCAAAGAAAAAAGGAATACTTGCATAACATAGGAGCCAGATGTTACCCTGCAGAATTGGACCTCTCTACTCTTTTTTTCAACCCCCCTCCTTTCATGTCCTCCCTCTTTCTGTCTATGACTCTCTCACTATTTCCCTCCTTCCCTCCCTCTAAGTCACAGGGGCAGGATTGTTCTGCTGAGGCTTGGCACCAGCCATGGATGGGAAGAATGCAGGGGAGGCAGCTAACACGTCCTGCCTCTCTGAATCAGAGAGTTAACCTTCACCGAGGGCACAATGGCTTCTCGTTGGTGAAACCACCCCACATGCAGGCAGCCTGTTACCAGTCATGTTCCTGTTTGCTGACCCCTTTTTGTGTTTCTCTGTCCTCTCTTGGACTTCACATCCAATCAGGGCTGCACATCAGATGTATGAGGTTAATATGTTGTACAATATGTCTCCAGAAATAACTTGTGGTACCAAAACATTGTTTTTATCCATATTTGAGGACATATTCATATGGTCAGTCAAAATAGAAAGCCAGGGACATGTTTAGTAAAAAAATGGTCTTTAACATGTTACTTTAAGGTTAAATTAAAGACCTTAGGTTGCACATTTAGTAACTAAAAGGAAATAAATGCCGTTTTTACCTACCAATCCACACTCAGTAACGACAAAGTTAAAACAACTTTTCAAAAATGTTTGTAAATTTATAAAAATCTAAATCTGGAATCGTTCATTTACACAAGTATTCAGACCCTTTCTTCTTTACTTTGTAGAAGCCCCTTTTGGCAGCATAGTTTTATGTGTTCTTGGGCAAGTTTCTACAGGCTTCGCACACCTGGATTTGGGCAGTTTACTCTATCCTTCCTGGGAGATCCTCTCAAGCTCCGTCAGATTGGATAGGAAGTATCTGTGAACTGCCATCTTCGGGTCTCTCCACGGATGTTCTGTGGGGTTTAAGTCTGGGCTTTGGCTGGGCCACTCAAGGACAGTCAGACTCTTGTCCTGGAGCCACTGCATTGTTGTATTAGCTCTATGCTTCAAGTCATTGTCATGCTGAAAGGTGAACCATCACCCCAGTCTCAGGCAGCTACACTCTGGAGCAGGTTTTCTTTAAGGACCTCTCTGTGTATTGCTGCATTCATCTTTCTCTGAATTATGACTAGCCTCAATGTCCCTGACGCTAAGAAGCACCTCCTAATCATGATGCTTCACCACAGGGTTGATATTAGCCAGGTGATTTGCTGTTTTCTAGACATAGTCCTTTGAGCTGTCATATACTCAAAGTGACTCTAATGACATTCTAGATACATCTTAAGGATAACTAAAGCATACAGGATGCACCTGACCACAGCTTGGAGTGCCACACCAAAGGGTCTTTTCACTTTGCAGTGTTCAGTACATTGTTGGGCAAAAAATTGACATTTTATCCATTTAAAATTAAATCTACAACACAATATAGAAACAGTAACATCTCAAAGTCACCAGATATGCCACATGTTGGATTGAGTTTATATTCATTTGTGATGTCTTGTAAGCCCATGTGAGGAGGGGAAATGTGTATACAGAGGTGGAACAGTTAGTTAATCAGTCAATTATTCCATCAAAAATTTATCAGCAATTACTTTGATAATTGTATAATTGTTTAAGCCATTTTATGAATCTTCTCTATTGTGAAAATGTGCAATTTTTCCTTGTTTTCAGTCACTGTAAATTTAACTGTGGACTTTTAGTCAGAAAAAACAAGTCATATGATGTTATCCATGAAGACTAAGAAAATACAATCGTCATTTGCAGCTCTATTTATATGCATGAAGACTTTTAGTCAGACAAAACAAGACATATGATGTTGTCCATGAAGACTAAGAAAATACAATCATCATTTGCAGCTCTATTTATATGCATGACATAATAACATAAATCTCATCATCATCATCATCATGAACAGAAACACATGGGAACAGCCAGACATAATCTACTGGACAAACACTCCACTGTGCATTCATGGCACAGTGACACATAACTTCACAGTACAACCACGGCACAAACAAGCATGGCATCACCCACCCATCACAATGAAGAGGTGAATTCACACTTGTGAGAGAAGATACGGAGTTTAAAGGTGATGACAGGAAACAAAACTCATTTTGCCCAAACGAGTCACGAAAGTCAGTAGAAAAGATAGAATACAGTGGAAGTAAATGGCTTCTCCCTTGTTTTCCTCTCATTGTCACTGGTAAAAAACAAGCATATAGGAGGCTAGGAGAGAATAAAGCATCAATTTTGCACACTGCCCTCTCTACAGCAAAGGACTCTGATCAATAGGCTCAAGTAATTCTCTACACAAGTTTAATGCTTGTGCTGTACAGAGGCAGACAAGTGCTTTGTCTGGAAATTATTCTTTTTTATTGCACCAGCACTACTGTTTGAAAGCAAAACAAATGCAACTAAATCTGTTTAAAGAAACAGTGCCAGGATAAGGATGATCAAAAATCTGGGGCTGTTAAAAGGATCAGTGCAGGCAGACCATGCTGTGGTCAAGGGTTTGTCTAAATCAGTGGCGGAAGTTACACGTGTTAGCTGCTTTGCAGGATCACAGAGAAAGAAAAGCACTGGAGAGAGGGGGAAGGAGGTCAGGCTGTCAAGAGAAAGGGTCATATTGCCAACCAGCAGGCAACCAGAGAGATGACCTCCAGATAAGGTCATGACCTTTGACACAGAGCACTGTCAAGGCTGGAAAAAGATATAGTCACTCTCCATGAACTGAGACTGAGGCAAGATAAGCACAAGATAATCATAAGCAGTGCGTTCTGACACTGTGAGAAGAGACAAAGACAATCTGTAAATGGCTCTGCTAATGAGGCAGCAGCTCAACATGTGGGGAATCTGAGAAAAAAAAAACGGTTCCACCTCTTTACTGTACAAAATTTCATTTGCTCTCTACTCCTTTTTAATGTGCCTCAAAAGTCAAAGACAAACACACTAGTGCCACCTATAAAAAGGGCAAAGCAATGACCCAAGGATCTGAACACTCATTATGCTTTTTAAAGGTTGGAATTCTCTGAGATCCCCCCTCTCAGATGTTTCCCTGTGCCGACCAAATGGTGTATCAAGTTCAGGAAATTAGCCAGTTCCTGTTGGGGGAAGGAAAAGAGAGCTGTGAGGGGCCAGCGTCAGCGCAGCACAGTTTTTCCTATGACACTTCTCAGGCCTCTATTACATCCTGAAGACAAAACACACATAGACCCATAGCTCGTCTGTGTTATATGTACGTTAACCTGATAGATTGCTTCACTATATCTTCATTAAAATTCTGGTTAACAAAAAAAAAAATCCAGCTGCCTGCTTAAACGCAGCATGGTGAACTGCATCGCGAATGGACACATGACAGAACAGTGACTAGACAGCTTAACACAACACACAAATTCCTTCAGGTTAGTTCTGTGCAAATAATATGCCCATTAGGTCATTTAATATCCTCTGGATAAATTGCTGTGGACCTGTGAGACATGACTTCTGTCCACACATCAGGAATCAAGCAAGGTCCCTCCTGCTTATGGCAAAGACTCGGGCTGTCTTCAAGCAGCAACATGTCCCCAGGGAAACAGAGAAAGGCCAGAGAAATCAAACACACTCTGCCACATCCTGCACTTTATTGGTCCGGAGCATCTAAGCAAGCCCAGTTCTGGACTGCGATGAGGTTATGACAGCTTTCCTTGCTGCAACCGAATTAAACACAAACAAGACTATGCTGTGCATGAAAGTAAAAGTTGCCCCCCTGAGTGGCTGGATAAGTGGCAGCACCACCACCAGAGTGGGTTTGGCATGCCACACAACCGTGACCCCTGTTGCACACAAACCACACACACACACACACACACACACAGACAGTGTGATTGTTGCATAGGTTAAAAACCTAACCCTGCTGCCTTCAGACAACTGACCCTGCAGTATGTGGTGCAAAAAGCTCATGCATGAATAAGCAAGTGCACACACAGACACAAAAACAAATAAATGTGAGAAAATGTAAGTTGCCTACACAATTTTCCACAGAAAAATCCTCTCAAAGTCAAATCACTATGGTGGAAAACTAGCCAACTGGGCTCCACAGTGGTTTGAATCTGTACAGTGTAACTCTGTTGACCGGCAGGCGTCAAAGCAGATCCTCACATGCTGCAACTGAAATTAGGTTAGGAGAAGTCGTTTGTCTTTTGTGTAAGGAGAGTGAGGAAAAAAATAAAAACAGAGGCTCAAGAGGCCAGATTGAACAGGAAGGCTGTAAAGGGGAAGGAGTTCATACAGGCTAACATCTGTGATATTTCTTCACTTCATACTCATTCTCCCATCCCCCTTGCCTTTGGGTGTGCCAAATGCAAAGGTGGGGCTTATAAAAACAGCAAAGAGTGAGGGTATGTTTTGTGCGCGCTGCTTTCACTGATGGCCATGTGCCCCTTTAAATTATTGGAAACCAACCTTTTTTTTGGAATACAAGTCTAACAAAATTTCTCATATTGGTGTTAAAAAAAGTATAGTAGAAATTATGTATTAGACCAAGAGGTCCTAAGATGTCACAAGCTGAGTAGTAGTGAACTACAGTGTAGCTAAAACACGTTTCCCCGTTGATTGGTTAACAAGTAAACAGAGAAAATTGAACTTGAAAAGTCAGTAGTAGCTTGACTCTAGCTCACACATTTTCCATTGAATTATATTAAACATTGGATATGTTTCATGGTCACAAAACTCAGAATAAAATGCTCATTTTTAAAACCACTAAGAAAAAACTGCTACAAAAAAGGCAAGAGGTGGAGGTCTATCTGCAATAACTGCTTATGGATAACTTGTAATTTTGCCATCATGCTGAACTGGCTCATTAAGGGAGCTAACATGCTAACTAGTGTAGCGTGCTAACAGCTCATCCCTCTCTGGCCGGGGAAACCCTCACTTCGCTGCATTGCTTCATCTCAGCCTCTTCCCAGGTACAGGTCAACCACAAGCTGCCTCTGCTTGCACAAACACATATTTACAACTTGATGGGCTTGTCCCACTTCACCTCAGACACATTATACAAACACAACACAAGTCATGTTTCCATCACTTCAGGTGACTTACATTCATTTCCTAAAGACTTACACTAACCTTAACCATAACCACTACTTGCCTAACCCTAACCCTTATCCATACCTTAAACCAAGTAGTCACTCTACAATTTACATTTTGGGGCCTTGCTTTTTGTCCCCATAAGAACATGGAATACTCGCACTGTGATTTTATAAAGGGATTTATGTCCCTGTAGCATGAGTAATACCAGCCCACACACACCTCCACACAAAGATATACACACTGAATCACTAAATGTTTTCTGATGTTTACAGTGGGGATAACTCAGCCAGCAGAGGCCTCCAGTTCTCATCAAGATGCTCTTCTATGCAGTTTTAATTAGTAAAATGAAACTAATTTCTCAATTGAAATACATATAGACCTAAAAATTAAAACAACCGTAGACCTCTAATGTTGGTTGTATATGACTGGGCTGATTTTTCACATCATCAAACTGCTACAGCTTTAAGTGCTTTAGTGCTGTATTTATCATAAACACTTATTATATTTAAGACATTTTAGAACTTGCTAGCATGTGCTAGCTAATATGTGATATTTGCAGGGCCAAAAACAAACATTCAGTTTTACAAATCATAAAGAAAATCACAATTTCCCAGAGCCCGACGTCACGTCTTCACTTCCTTTTGTTGTCCGCCCTCATAACCCGACAGGGATGACACTGGTTGGCTGAAAACCACTTTGCCATTGCTGCCACCTTTTTCTTGTGTCTGGAAACATTGTTTGTCTGCTGGCTCAGATGGTGCCTTCTGTCTCCAAGATCAGACCACCCCTCTTCTGCCTCCCTCTTAGCCCTTGTGCCCCTCCTTCGCGTGGTAGGGCCCACCCCACAGGGGGGTTGAATTTAATAAAGGCTCCCTCAGTCACATGCTAAAAAGATATGCAAATATGCAGGTCCTTCTGTTGTCAGATCCCCCCCTCAAATCCAACTGACTGCTCTTCTCTTCAAGTCGAAGCCAAACAGAGGGAGGGAGGGAGAGAGAGCGGGTGTGTGAAACAGAGTTTGGATGTTTGTTTTTCAGAGGAATGGATTATTTTGTTAGGACCGCTCCTGGGTATTTGATCTGAAAAGCTATTATGATGATTGCAATTAGAATTAATTACATTATGAGCTACAGGAGCTATGAAAGCGGTACTTGACTTGCTTTCTTCTGGAGAGAGGAATTATAAACGCAAACACGTCCAATAATTCCTCGACAGCAGTGAGAAGAAATTAATAGTGCCACAAAAACCTCAAGGTCATTGCTAATAAATAAAATGTTAAAAATTAAACACCCTTACATGTATGTGCTGTAACAACCAAAACAATATTGACTTTTCCAGCCTTCTGCAGCAGCTCCCCCTCCTTCCACATATCAGTGATCCCTATCTAATACAAAGGGCCCAGCCCTCGCATGGCTTCCATGATGACCCGTGTTCATGAGGAGGTGAGAGCTGATCATTTTGTTCCGATGTAGTGAGCTGTGACAGGCAGCAGTGCGGGAAGGAGGACGGGAGGAGGGAAGGGGAAAGGGAGGAGAGGAAGGCCACAGAGGGACCCACCAGAAGCAGCAGCGAGCCAGGCCAGACTGAAGGGACCAGCCTTTCCTGCTGCTTTCTTCCCGTGCGCTTGGCCAGCTGAGCAATCAGGTCACCTCTCTTTCCCATGTCGCTTCTGGTCAATTGTTTTCCTCCCTCTCTCTCTTTTCTCTTTCTCTCCCTCCTCTCCTCCCAGTGCCACAGCCTGCAGCTGTTGCGGCTGATGTCATTTTTTGATAGGATTTTGTCTGTGCCTGCTTGTTGGCTGCTGCTTCCCTGCCTAAGCAAATGCAAACATGGTGAGGACTCATTTAAACAGGTGCATGTTGTGAACATGAGGACCTTTCATGTGGGACATGCAGATGGGAGGAGGAGCAATCGCAGTGCTGCTCTCATGCAAACTGTACATGATATGCAAACTCCGATTTGTTCTTTCAAGTTCTTCCTGGGATCATTATGAAAAGACATTCCCTTAACTATGCAGCAATAGAGGAACACACCAGGGAACTTTAAAAATAAGAGAGCTCCATTCATGCACGCTCCTAATGTGTATTCTTGATCCACAGCCAAGACTAAGGAAGATAACAGGAAGTAAACAAATATGCCCTTTTGACCTCCTGCAACCAGAATTCAGAGGGCACAACAAGTTCTTCAAGTGAAATATCAGCTCATACTGTGAGCAGAGCTGCATCTATACCCAGCTACAAAACAATATCATAGACTCATCCTGGGGGTGGTTTAGGAAAATCCACTGCAGAAACTAATAGTGTTCACTTCAAGCTATGAAGAGAAACATAGAGAGGGAGTTGTGATGATGCTAGCTGACAGTTAATTCCCAGCTTTGAACACAAGGTTTAGTCCATGACAAAAACTCCCTTATTGCACATGTTGAAGGAGGGTTTGTCAGAGACTTTATTTCAGAGACAGATTAGATCATGCCATGGCTTATTCAAAGACCACGAATATTTAGATTATTGGCTCAAATGGCAACTGAATGAGCACCTCAAACCCCTACTGAACATGATATTCAGAATCCATTTTTCAGTACCATGAAAATGAGCAACAGATTCTGTAAAACAGCAAACTGCTGAAACTGAGAAAGAGATGGGAGTCTGTATGTATATGTGGCAATGAGACGCAACTGTTGTCCTGACCTTGAAATAACTGCCACTTATGAAAAGCTGTTTTGATATAAGAGAGACAGATTATAGCCCATTTCTAGGCCAGAACATAATCAGTGTCCAAGTTCCAAATCAATGACCTACTTCCAAGCACACACATATCTACTGCACAAATGCTGCAAGGCAAAATCTCTTTTAACAGCTTAATATGGAGAAAGACGGAAATCAAATCGAGCCGACGCTTTGTTTTGATCTGAAAATGTTTGAGTGTAGATATTTAGAAACCCAAATGAGGGCAGCATGAGTTCATAACATCATTAAGCAGAGCAGCAGAGGCCCTCCTTGTGTTATTTTGACACTGGCTGGCAGCGAAGGGGGCACCAGGGTCCCGAGAATCAGTGCTTTACTAGTGAGAGTAGATCTGATCTGACCTGGATAAAGTGGAGAAACAGTCGGCGCTGACTTCCACAGTCTCCCACGCTGTGAGAAAATGTGAGCAGCAGCTTGGGTGGTGAGGTCAGGACTGCACAGAGCACAGCCCAGGCATGCTGGTTTTTAATGCAGGGCGGGCTATTTACAGAAAGCCCCCCCTCCCCCCAAATCGCCTTTCCTGCTCCCCCCAACTTGTCTCTACAACCCCCTTGAGCATATCCACCACCACACAGCTCCATGTATCAGGCACTCATGCAGACAGATGGAGAGAGACATTTGAGAGCATCCAGCTCCTTCCTCTACAACTGTGGAAATACTTACTTCCCCTAACACAACCGTTTTATTTTTTTAAATGAGATGTTATGTGACCTGTGGGTATAAACATTCACAATAAGACAGAAGAGACAGGGAAGCTAAACGTGCTGTCCATACATACTCATGCTGCTGTTATGCGGAACTGCCTCAGACAGGCTGCACGCTGATGACAAAGACAGACCGGCAGACATGATTTAATGAAGGGGCACTGGAGTACATGTGCCTTCATTTCCTGATATAAGGTTTCCGTATTCTGAAGCACCGGTTCACCCAAATAACAAACAAAAAACAAAAAAACATGTTTCACTTTTTGGTGAAATTGTCATTTTCTCACTTAAATGAAACATCAGTCACTGTTACTGAAAGACTTTTTAATTTAATTCATTCTGTCCAACCTGTTCATGAAGAAAATCCCTTCCTTAAGCATCTCAAATGGAAGCAGCAGTCCCCTCTTCATGCAAAAATGTACTGTACACTCACCGGCCACTTTATTAGATACACCTATACAACTGTATGTAATTCAATGCACTTCCACCTTAACATCTGTGTTTATGAAGCTCAAAATGTTTCACTTTTTAGTGAAATTGTCATAAATGTATAAATTCAATTCTATGTTTAATGTTGAGGCCATAGTTAAAGGTGGTGTTGTATTGGACTACATTATATTTAGAGGTGTTCCTAATATTCTGACCATACAAAGACACTGCCACACCTCTATGTATAATGTAGTCCAGTACAATGACCTTAATAACTGCACACTGTACAGGTGTACCTAATAAAGTGGCAGGTGAGTGTATTTCTCAGTTACAAAGGTAATGTGAAGCTATAGCAGTCTTAGTCTTAGAACCAGAGATACTATCTTTATCCATAATACATATTCTTCTTCTTTGTCCAAACCTGGCATCTATATTACCCACAAAGCAACACAACTGCTGACAGTTCAGTCAAAGATCTAGATGTGTTATGCTAATAGTGGCTAATGTCACAAGCTTCAAGCAGCGATGAGGAGCAGGCTGGGAAGTTCACTTCTTTCTTAAGGGAGTTTATTGGATTTGATCTCTGGAGCCACAAACAGCTTTATATAACAGTAGTACTCCCTAAAACATGTCCACACAGTTTGATGGACGGATTTTCCCCCATCTCTTTGGACACTGGAATCTCATTAGGAAGGGATCTGTTCACAGCCAGTATGAACAGGAGGAAGTCGCTCTCTGGGTCGGTAGATTATTCACAGTAACTTGGAAGCTTTTGATTTTTGTCGGTGTTTATCACACCGACAAAAATCCATTCACCACTATTAGACTGAGCTAGAGGCAGATATTTGAAATCATGGCTAAATAAAACCACAACTACAGTATCTGCATGGGTACTACCGGAAAGCGTAAAAATATGTGGCTAAACCAGACCTTATCAAACAATTTCATGTTACTTTTCAGAAAGATATGACAGTTGTTAGAGGAATTCTATGAGCTGAATAAAAACATCCACA
>NW_018127949.1:2706078-2706882 GCF_001952655.1 Monopterus albus
GCTGAACCATCAGGAAGAAGCCCAGGATTGTGGTACCCATTTTGACACAATCCTTCGTCTCTGTGCATGGTGTTTGAGCCTGCCTTTTCTCTGGGGAGCATTGATCCAGCATAATGACTTTTGTGGGGGAAAAAAAAAACTCTTTGCATAATGGACAGCCTTGTCTTGTACTATACTTGTTTTCAGGTTTAGACGACACAGGAGCAGAATATGAACATGCCAGTGAGTAGAGTAATTGGTCCCCTTTTTTCCTACAAAGCACCCCAGGTTTGTCAGTGAATCAGGGCAAAACCCTATTATACTGAAATGATAAATAAACAAATCAATTTTTCATGTTCATGCATGATTTCACACAACTATTCCTCCAGCCCAGAGAAACAGGAACGCAATGAGTTTGGCTGAGCGTGGCTGTTAATACATCGAATGAGTGGAACCGTTTGGGGAACATGATGGTGAAGTTGTTTATCATTGAAAATGCAGACAGTATTAACTATTCACCTAGACCTTCTTGATGACTTGAGGCGAATGACTTCCCTTCTCTGTGCTGGTTAAATAAGTACTGTATATGTCCTCCTCGCCATGTTCCCCAGTTCAACCATAAACATGACCTGCTTTGACCAGCGAAACAGAGCGGTCAACACAAGAAATTCAGGCAAAGTCTAAAAGAAACGGGAGATACTGAGGGTGTGTCTTTTGACACTTGGGCAAAGGTAAAGAAAGCAAAGCAAACATGGTTTGACAAAAAACAAAACAAACAAACCAAAAAAAAAAAAAAAAACCACAAACAAAACAATGGCATTTAGA
>NW_018127949.1:2706993-2717006 GCF_001952655.1 Monopterus albus
AACCAAAAAAAAAAAAAACACAGACAAGACAATGGCATTTAGAGCCACTGTCCTGTCCAGGGCATTGTAGTCTGATAAAGACCTCAAAGCTGTGTTTCTGGTGAAAAAGCAGAACAAATGGGGATTACAATATTTGAGGAAATAGAGTCTCTCGGTTGACCTACATTCCCCACAGAGACTACAAATTATAATCCCAGCATCCATGCTCAGCTATTGGATTTTTATATTCTGGATCAACACCATGAAATTGTGTTAGATGGCAACTAAATGGGCAAAAAGGAGATTAGTGACAAGAGATGCTAACAGCTCTTCTGGAGGTTGGAATGTGGGCTGACGGTTCATTTTATTCGAGCCTGACAGCTTTAGATTCAAACATCTGCATTTACAGTTTGTATTAACACCCCATGTAGACAACAACACAAAAGCCTGAGACACTAAATAATTTTTTATCATTTAGCAGCAGCCTCTAAGGTTTTGATTCTCCAGATCAATTAGATGAACTAGTGCACATACACATTTCAAATGATTCATTCATTTATTTTCTACCGCTTAGTCCCTGAACGGGGTCACGGAGCCAATCCATGGCAGGGCTAACACATAGGCGAACAACCACACACACGCACTCCTCCGCAAATTAGAGACACCAATCAACCAAAGCTGCATGTCTTTGGACTGCAGGAGGAAGCCGGAGTACCCGGAGACAACCCACGCAAGCACGGGGAAAACATGCAAACTCCACACAGAAAGGTCCCAGGTGGGGCCCGAACCCGGAACCTTCTCGCTGTGAGGCAACGGCGCTAACCACTGTGCCCTTTCAAATGGTTAAATCAAATAACGATTTATGGCCATTCTCTGGCAAAGTCCAACACAGTGACGATACAACAACATCCGTTAATGGCTCTTTTCTACAAATGTTCTTTTTACTGCTCTAAATGCATAAGACGTGAAGTCTATTGCAGGAGACGGAGCTTTCAGTTGGAGTGCAGTTTATTGTAAATATAGTTCTTGATAAGTATGAGAAGATAAAAAGGAGAAGTGCAAAGTGCAGTCACACTTCCTTCTGTTTTTATTTTCTATTCTAAGGCAGGAGTAACCATAAGTTGGATGCAGTTTTACACAGTTATTCCACTTAAAGCTGCAACATATTCAGTGAATGATTTAATGAGACTTATAGGGGTGGAAAATTAAACAAACAAAAAATACAAGCTGTTAGATATTAGTAAATCAGTTAGATAATTGTTAGACATTAATGTGTTGAATCAGATGTGTTAGTAATGCAGTTTAGTAAGATTTAAAGTCTGCTCTAGTCTGTTTTGTTTCAAGGTTAGCAGACAGAATGCTGATTCTGAAAAGTGAGCCATAGGTACTTATGACACCAATTCTTTTCCTGTATTAATCTTGTATTAGAATATTATGTCTAAACAAATGAATGAATGCCTTAGCTACACATCATGTGACAACATACACACACATTGAAATTCTTCATTTTGTTATGACTAGGTAAAAATGCAGCTGCATGTGGAGCTCTAGATAAGAGATGGAGTCTTCGGATTGGCCTCATCTGGAGATTGTTCTGTAATCTTTCTGGGTAAGGGGTTAGCCTAAACCTTAGAAATTTATTAGGTTCAGTGTGGCGGGGGGACTCCACTTTCCAGTGGCCTGTGTGTGTGTGTCTGGAAAAGGGAGCAACCCGGGTCGTGTTAGTAATTTTGCTTGTGGTTAAAATAAACCAGCACTAGATGAAGAAAGACGGACTCCTTCATTATTCAGAGCTGTCCAATTAAAGAACTGGGGTACTACAAAGCTCAAAAATGTAATCAATGATATATGAATTTTTGCTTCTAAGTGGAAATGTAGGATTATAAAGACCTGAACTAATGCAATTATTTATATAATTATATTATTCTAATTTTATTTATTTAATCCTCTCTACTACTTGAGATTAAAATCTATTATTAAAGATAAGCAGCAA
This sequence comes from Monopterus albus, assembly GCF_001952655.1. Taxonomy (NCBI): domain Eukaryota; kingdom Metazoa; phylum Chordata; class Actinopteri; order Synbranchiformes; family Synbranchidae; genus Monopterus; species Monopterus albus. Next base: position 2,708,966 of record NW_018127949.1, read on the forward strand.
TAACACTGAGTTACAGAAGCTTTATCATTGTACTTTATATTTTTTATAGTAGCTAGTTTTAATTTGCTTGTACCGTGTAAAGTACTTGGAATATTATGCAAATAAAAACTATTATTATTATTATTGTTGTTGTTTAATGTAACCACCTGTGTGTGTCAGGGACAGAGAGAGGAAGAGAGTGTGTACGTATGTTGACAAAGCCTCAGGAAATACCAGGCCCGACACACTGACTCTCCAGTACTTCAGGCCCATGTGACTGGAAACACACAGGACAGATTGTTTGCATGTTTGCTCGGGGGCTGAGATAAGAACATTTGGTTAAAAAGAGAATGTCTAAGCAGAACTCAACATCTGACTCTGGCCTACCACTGGAGGTGAGGTCTGCTTTGGCTTCTCATGTCTCGTTAAACTTTTGTTTTCCAGCGATCAGCCAATTTGCATGATGACTCTTGCATTTGTGTCCTGGTAGCAGTCCAGTACAGCTAGCCTCCATTGGCTTCCTGCTCTCATTACATTAGCATAATGCAGATACAACTAGAGTCAGTAACCTTGCTGTTGCTCAGCAAATACACACAAAAGCTGTGAGAGCTGCAACACTTGACAGTTTTTCCCTACTAACCCACTTTTCTTGCTACGTGCCTCTTATATATCAACACATCAATGTATTTTTAAATACTTTATTTTTACTTTAAAAACTAAATGGCAAAAGTGTTTACCAAAAATTGGCCATTTAATGTAACACACATGCCTGTGAAGCCTGATTTTACACTGAACTTTGTAAAAAGACACGAATAAAGTAACTAATCTGAATGATACACTAAACATTTTTATCAGCTGAATGACCAGTGTCTTAAAGTTGCTATTCGTAACAAAGATCAAGAGGACACAAAGGCACAAATTCCACTGTTTTCTCCTTTCTTAATTAACAAGAAAACATTTCCAATTCATCAAACTGTAGTTCTGCCTCATAAAAGGTGAGTAGAAACCGAACTACTGATCATTAAAAAAACTTGGCCTTTTCCCTGAGCTGCTGAAGTTAAACAGTGCTGACAGAGATGTAAATATTGTGAGGGAAGACTCTCATCTCTTACCTCTTCATTTCCTCATGTAATAAATATTTAAACAAATCTCATTAACATAAGGTCATCCATGTCATATTGAAACTAAATGTTCCAAACTGCACAGAACAAAAGCCAATACATGCATAAAGATGTTTAAGATGTATCCCTAAAGATCCTGGTTGATGCATTTGAGAACAAGGACAAAAAAAATCTGACCTCTGCATCCACCTAGCACTCTTTATGTTTGTACCTGGCACATAGTGAGCAGCCCTAAACTTCGATAGTCTCACGTCACCATTAATCTCTCATAAAGATGCCATTATAGATGTTATTAAATATGGTGTCCAGCAAAATCTACAAGCAGCCAGTCTGAATAATTCATTCCCCCTGTTTGTGCTTCTGAACAGAGCTCAACACACTCTGTTATGATTGGCTAAAGCAAGGTCAGTGTCTTTGGAGACCCCGCTCTAATATCCAGCAGCAATTAGTGGCTGCTGTGAGTGTTGCTCATGTTATTATGTGTTAGGGCAGAGACACACCAAACCAACGTGGAACTAACGGAAACAAAGGCCGACTGCTGCGTCGCCTCACGTTGGCTTTGTCTGGGCCAGTCGGGTTGATAAGAAGTTCTCTGCCCTTGACCTTTTGGCTGTGGAAGAAGAAAGGAGGTTGTGGAGGCAAAAAACAAGGATAAACTGCACTAGATGGGTGAAATCATGGATACAACAGCGACAGCCTGAAGGGGCTTTCTCAAACTATTCTTTTCTCACTCGCTGCTTCGCTAAACTCAACAGCCAACCAGAGTCTCTCTCTCTCTCTCTCTCTCTCACTGACGAGGCCCGATCGTCGATGCCGATTCAACATGTCAAATCAGCCAAAGAACTGCCGACAGGGACTGACTAGTGCCAGCGGTGCAGGACACACTGGGAGGATGAAGAATAAAGCAAAATGCTTTATTGAAGAGCACAAAGACAGCAGGTCTCCCAGTGGTGAACACATGGCTGAATAGCATACTGTGGTCAAAAGGAATCAGGGTTACATAAAGCTGTCTCAAAAATACACTGCTGAAAGACCATACAGTTCTACCTCAACTTCTTTAAAACATCTAAATTTCACATTTTTTTCTATCCAAAGCTGAGGCAAAAAACAAACAAACATACAAACCATGCCCCCTTGTGCTGGCGCAGGCTCTGGAAAAAGGCTAAATCTAGCTTGACTTTCCCATAAAACAATGCAAAGTTTATTGCTTTTTTGAGTTGTTTCTTCATTTATTTACTTTAAGATGTTTTTGAAAACATATTAAAATATGACAAAGGCATCAATCTTACAGGCACTCCACATCCTCCCCAGGTCAACAGTGTGAGTTGGCAGTGACAAAAAGCACTGTGTGAGGAGGAGAAGGGAATATGACTGTTCCCACTAGAATGGAAAAAAGGGGGAACAATGCAGAAAAGTAGTCATAAGAAAAGACCACTGTCTCCATCAAAACACAAAGGCAACAAAGGAGTCAAATAGAATGTTCCAGTAAAACAGTGGTGAGATGGACACTGAACAAACTTGGCGTCGACTCCCTGTGAGTCAATCCATTGTGAGGCGTACATCACACAAGTCGAGTGCCCAGAGAATCAGACTAGTCAGCTGTCATCCAGCACCTCAAGGCACAGGGCCAGTCTAGCATAGGACTGCAGACATGTGACTAATGACCTCACACAAGCTCAGTTACTGTACTGAGGTACTGACAGTGAGCTCTCAGATAAGCATTTCAGGATCAACTTTAAAACATTTGAACAAGTTTTCTCAGTTTATTCAGCTCACATAAATAACATCCTGCTATGATATGGAAAGAGAGGTGGCAGGTGTTTGTAAATCTATAGATGACTGCAACTTGTAATTTACAATCCACTGTCAGGAGGGTGCAGTCTGCAGTCTGTTGGAGGCCTAGCTGAGGACACTAAAATATCCCCCCACTTCTGCTGACAGCGATACACGACACTGCACGTGCAGCTGTCTAAATATTACTTCTCCCTTTTCCTCTTCATCTTGCCATTCCTCTGCTCCTCTCTCGCCTTTTCAGTCCCTGTGTGAGCTTCCAGCCACTGGGCAGGATGAGCTTAGGAGGGACAACTGTTCAACTGGGGGTGTCCACATTTGGTGCTCCGTTATCATGTAATTAATCTGAGGCAGAGCAGACGAGAGCTGGGAATAACTCTCCTTCTAATGTCCAGCTCTGAGCTATAACCAGCCGCACACCTGTGGTACCAATTATTTTGTAGCTAACCACAATTAGATTATTGCAAATGTAAATAATATTTTCTACAAGGCACCGCAGTAGGGTTTTTTGCCAGTGCAAGTCATCACTAAATCACTATATGCAACTGGGCTTTTAATGCAGTTTATATAAGAAACCAGACTAAAGATAATCTCATAAAAGGACAAACAGCCATTAGAAGTCCTCTGCTATTTACTTTATTACCGGCTCAGCTTGCTGTCCTTATGCAAAGAGTCCCCAGGTGCATAAATGTTTCATGGCCACCCCGCTGCCTGCTCTGCTCTGCTTCCCTTTTCCCCTCTCACCTGAGGAAGCTCAAACTCTGCTGTCAATTGCACTCACTAACACTCTGCTACCATCATCATCAGCCATTAGCGGGGGTAGAGGCGGCGCATAGGACAGCTGTTTTGCCTTGAAGACTCAATCATCCCCTTCAGCGGGATTAGCAGCAGTATCATAGTCCTCATCATCACCTTTGGTCCCAAAAATTACCAAACAAGTCCAAAATTGACGACTATCAGCCAGTCTGCCACAAATTCCTGGGCTTAGATTATGAGTGACTATTTGACATGTAAAGGTCTATTCAAGTTTCTAAGTATTTGTAGGAATAGTTTGACATTTTGGAATATCTGCTTTCTTCAGATGAGAAGAGTGATTCCACTCTCATGCCAGTCCATTCAATAGAAGCTGATGCTTGATAAATCTACAACAAGTAGGATCTGCACTTACAGTATTATTTGTCTCCTGCTGTAAATGCAACTTCAAACTGGGCCATCTGAAAGACAGACAGATCAGCTGATGTGCTAATTCAAAGCCCCACAGTGCTGCCACTATCATCATTTCATTAGCTTTACACACACACACACACACACACACATAATGAGGAGAGAACATTTAGCAGAAGCTGTGAGAAGCTGAATTAAGCTTGTTGGGTTATATTTTACAACACTGTACCAACCATGGTAACTGCTTTACTGACAAAGAAAAATTCAATAATATGCTAACATTAGGCAGAAGGAAGGCTTGTTAATGTGGTTGTATTTTAAGAGGCAGCACAGACCATTCACAAGTCAACAGCATCTCAATGCCAAGTGTGCTTAAAACATATTACACCATGGCATTAATTAATTTGTTGGCTTGTGAAGCATAGCTTATTCAGGCTATTCATAATGAGCAGGAAATTGACAAGTTATCCATGGATGGCATGTCAAAGGGATATCAGCTTTAATTTTGCATAAATAGAAGCCAGCACTATTTCATTTGTTCAGTCCCCCCTTTATTTTTTTTAGGTGTCTGTATCTGTTTGAGCAGAGCCAGGCAGATAGCTTGTACAAAGACACATGAGATTTAAAGAAGGATTCAGTGATTCAACAGGGTCACAGAACAGTGGGGACGTTCATCTTAGAGACAAGTGTTGCTTAATGGCTTCCTCCTGCTGTACGACTAACTCAGACCATCAGCAGGCTGTGGAGAACATCTGTCCTGAATACACAGATGCTTTGTACAGCCACAGTCACCCTTTCAATCAAACAAGTTCTGGCATGTCACTGACTATCATCAGCGGTTACCATTACTTCTGAAGACATGCACCTGCACTAGCCTTGGGTGCAAGTACAAGCATGAGCACATGCATCTACATTTGTACATGTCTATGGGAAAGTGGGGATGACACCACATCTATTTTTAGTCCAGTACACTGAGTTCTGCCGCTGTGTTATGCTGCTCTGTTCCTCGGAAAGGCAGTCGGGTCGTCAGCAGAGGCGGAGAGTGCCGGGATAGCTCCAGCTCTGCTCCCTGACCCTGACCATTCAGCTCCTACATTAGTGGGAGAGACTTACAAGATTCCTGGGTGGCGGTTAGGGGAGGCTATCTACAAAAAAAGAGGAGCTTTCCTGATGGATGCCATGTTCATCTGCCTCCTTCTCTCTCTGGTGATTAATGGGCTAATAAATCAGCTTGTCACCCTGGCATGTTATCTCACACTTTCTCTTGGGAAGGTTGCCACCCTGGAACATCTCTGCCACAGTTTCAGCACTGAAGCCCGAGATTCCCAAAGCTGTAAACAACTTTGTAAACAACTTTGGAAGGAAAACAAGTTGGGATCCACATGAATATAGTAGTAAAGATCTTGCCCAGTTACTGACCCAGTAGTGTAGGGGAAAATCATGTTTCCACTCATCTGATACACATCAGTGATGAAGCTTTGAGTTAATAGTCATGTTGACTCAGAAGTTTCAAGTGTGGTGACTGTTAAGATGACATTGATATGTGTTATTCAAGTCACTGAAATTAAGTGAATTCCTACACTTCAAATAATGTTCAGGGGCACACTCACAGCCTGAACTGGACCCAGTTATAGCTGATGGTAATAAATGCAGAACTGAAACTATTGTTTGTGTGGAGAATCATTTGTCTTAGATTCTAGGACAATTAAAATGGTTTTGTAATTTAATCAAGATAATATATTGGTGATGATGATTTTGATAACAGAAAATATTTTAATACTCGACACGGTACAGTAGCTGTACTGAAAATAGAAAAAAGTACACTACATTACTAATTTCTGCTAATTTTAACTCAAGATAATAAAATATATAATTGTGACATGATGAAGGAACAAGGCAGGAATGAAACATAAATTACACAAATTAATATTGAGACATTTTTTAAAAAAGCATCTGCTGTAATTTATACACAGTCTTTCACTTATCTGATTAATAAAAGAAAACTAGTTTAGTTTGTTTCCCTTAAACTTCACCCAGATACAGACATTACAACAGTGTCATCATGCTTATCAGTTTAACAGCTTGTCATTAAGACCTCTGGGTGCTCGGGTTGAATGATAAACTGCCACTGCTCTGCTACATACTTGTTTAATAAAGGACTTCCACTTGACTCAGTAGCAGTGGAACAAGGGAGTGTGATTGTGCCTGGATGTGTAGCTGCTCCAAAATATTAATTTGGCTGTGGTGTATTTTATCAAAAGGACCCCCTGTTATTATATTCAACAGAATATCGACAGAACAGGAATTCACTCCAACAAGTGATAGCAATCCTTTTAATAGGCTTGAAAGTTTTGAAACCTGAAGTTGCAGGCGCTGCTGTGTTTGTGTTCCCATGTAGGGGAGGTGGACATGTGTGCCGAGGCAGGGCCTCTGAGGCCAGGCCCTCCATCCTTCCTGTTCAGTTACTAGAGGCCTCACACTTATCAGCTCCAGATCTCACAAGAACAGAGAGAAAGAGAGACCACTGACAGGAAGGGGCTTTTTTCCCTCCCCCTTTTTCCTTTAGTGAGGTTAACAGAATGTCTGCACCCCTCACATTTCACAGAGGAAAGCAGTTATTCATTAGAGTTTACAATGGTGCTACAGAGACAACCTGGCAACCTTCAGACACCAACCCAAAGAAACAAAGCTAGGTGCCAAAACTGCTTAGCCAATTAATCGATTAGTTGGCCATCAGAGAGTGTTCTGCCAACAATTTTACAAATAGTTTTAGGTCATTTCTCAGGGAACATTTTACAGGTTTCCACTGGTTCCAACGTGAACATTTGCTGTTTTCTTCCATTTTACACCGCTGTATACAGAATGTCTTTTGTTTTTTGATGGTTGGTTGGCTAAAACAAGCAAGGCCTATATGAAGGTGCCACCTTGTGCGCTACAAAACAGTTTGAACTATTTTCTGACATTTCATAGACTAAACAAAGCCTCATCAACAAAGAAAAACAATAATTAGTTACAGCTCTATGCACATTTGGCACGCACATCAGACTCATAAATTACATTTCTCCGTTAGAGACTGTTGCTGCTTCTTTTAACTGCTACCTTTCCATCAAACCCAGCTCTATTTTCCCTCTGCAAGGGCAACCTTACATACCCGTGAGAAGGACAATTCTGTCATCGGGAGTGAGAGAATGTGAGAACTGACTGTGAAGCACTTAAGTCATATCCCTGTTCATGTCATATCCCCCCCCGTCTACCTCGCCTGACATTTCCACAATAATCGCTTTGGTTTATCCCACTCAGCTGTGTGGCAGGCAGATGTTTGTCAGGGCACCATATTTCTTAGCATTCACACAGCTTTAATCAAGATTAACCCCTCTTATCTATTCAGTGTGTTTGTGTGTATGCCTGATGTTCCAGTTCCTAATCCATGAAGCCATAGCTGTATTGTATAATACAGTGGACAAACCAATTGCATTCTCTTTTCACGAATAATTCTCCCTTTTAATGTAACATACAATGAGCTCCATAATACATAAGGATGAACCGGTGGCTTGCTGCTGAAGAGGACAGTCATATGCGTGCATGTTAACATCGAACTGCGTATGGATTTATACACTGCCAAAAAACATAAACAGACACAACATCTCAGCACTTTGTCACTCAGGGCCCCTAGGAGCTCCAGATAAAATCAACATGTTGTGTGAGGCAACCCAACGCTGGCCGCACACAAAAAGCTGCCATCATGTTTACCAAAGACACTCGAGCAGAGCGACGAACAGAGCATGTCCAAGCACACAAAGTGATGTTCTTTCAATCATTGTAGTGACAGGGGAGGCAGGTATATGTAACAAACATTGTTTGATGTAAGATTTTTTTGCAGAAATATATCAGGCAAACCAACATCTCAGTTATAAGCTAGGTCCTGACAGAGTCTAAGAAGGTCAGTCTCAGGAATCAAAAAAAGAATCTGTGCACATAGAGAGCTA
>NW_018127949.1:2717054-2719571 GCF_001952655.1 Monopterus albus
CTCCTGTAACTGCCTAAAGCTGCTTCTCTTTTGTCAAGCAGCTTATACACCAACATAGGGGGTTTAAATAAAGGTGGATGGTGCACAGCTAAGAGGCTAAATGTTTCCTTAATTTTGGACACTCAGGCTCTCTGCTCCCTCAACACTGTCAAGTTCAATAAAGCTGAAAATGAACTAAATTTCATTGCATTGTTTCACAGTTTTAAACATTGTAACAATGGTAAGTTGTAACTGCACACAACTGATAGCAACATAATTGTAGAGAAAAAGAACTGAGGACACAGTCATCACCTAATGATGCTAGCATGAAGCAAGAAATTCACTCTTATGTAGGCACCACAACACAAACACAGCTGCTAGCCTGCTGCTAACAGTCTGGATGCTAATCAGTAACTGAGCAGACACAAAAATCAGTAATTTATGTTGCTGGAACTAATTTGAAAGCATGCATTTCTAATCGATAAGCAGAATTATGAACAAATATTACTACTGACACCTGCTAGCCGACTGTATACCTCAACATATACTGTACATGTAAGAAATAAAGACTCACCTGTGTTGACTTTAATCCTTGATTCTTCAGCACAGAGGACCCCCCCACCCATTCACACACCAGAAGGAGAAACACTCCAGCACCTCACGTCTTTTGCCCCTGAGAAAAATTAGAGGACAAAAAGAAAATGTATCAATCACCACTCCATTTCCTACCAATCTCCAAACAATAAATTATGACAAAAAATATAATATTTGCATTTTTTTCCCCTGACAATGAAGTCCACTCAGTGATTTTGCTTTTCACAGATTCTTTCAGGCTCTGAGTAGCTTCCATCTGAACCACACAGAACACAATACGCTTCTTCCCCGCATGGATAAACTCTTTCACGCTCTCGTGCCCAATGAAGGATGAATCAAAAGAGCAGCCGATACTTCACATGATCAGTAAGGCATCATAAACATCCACCACATAGTAAGTTCACTGTGTTTGCACATTTACAATTCACTCCCAGTTCACAGATAAGCCTGTTAAGAGAGGCATTCCCTATAGCTCAGCACTTAGCCTGACTGGCAAAACTCATGTGTATGAGACATTCAGACCCTTCAGAAGGACCACATTAGTTATTGGTGAGGTACAAAAGGTGAAAACCAATGTGTGAGAAAATATTACATTAAGCCAGTGAACGACTTAATACAAAAATGTAGAACATAATACAGCACTAAAATATGATCAAATTATAGAACATGGCCTAAAATATACAAATAAAGATAAAATTTTAGGGGCCACACAGTTAATAATCATATCTCATCTATGTTCACTCAAGCAAATACTTTATGTAGAGATTTAATTTTCCCTCATAAATTAATCATTGTGAGATCTAATAATTACTAGCAAAAAAGCTTAGGCTGTATTCTATCACATTATCTTTCCATAAATCATATGTGCCTCTGAGAACGAACAAGTAAACAAGTGAGAAAGTATAAACAAATTACTGGCTTTTAGCAGCCATACAGTCTGATCTGGTAAAAATGCAACTCCCTGCTGTGTTTTAACGCAAAGGGCTGCTTTTCCTGGGGGGTTAGGAATTACAGGGGAAGTACTGTAGGCGTGTACGATGGGGCCATGATGTGATGAGTCGAAATTAGTGGCTTCAATCACATTTCCAGCCCCGGGGTTTCCACTGTGTTTTGGTTAGCCATGCTGCTAACATAGCCGACTCCAACTTAGCACCATTTCTACCACCAGTGTGTCTGCAATGACAGATAAAAACATGGTTTAACATACAGTACATACTAACAAAAATATATGGTGTGCCATTATGGTGCGTAATAGTGGCCTAAATTCAACAGTGAGTAGCAGTAAATGCTCATGCTAACAGGGTAAACAAAAGAGTCTTCTTCCTGTGGGCATCTATGTCCTGACCGCCCCCTGTATGTGATTGGTCAACATAGTGCCTTTGCCAGATGATATCACTGTCCGGCACGGTGAAAGTTGAACCAAACCCATATTTTTAGCCGCATGGGGTTGCATCATTTTGCCAGAGGCACCTACAGTGCTGGTGCTGGTGCTGGCTGTGGTGAACAATCGCCCAAAGGAATTGAGAGGGCTGTGTTTTTCACACCTTTGAAACTCAGCCTGAACACGGCCAAACCCTTGTTACTGTACGGTTTTCTTTAACTCTTTCTTTTGCTCAAAAAGAATGACACTCATTTTCATGGAGTCAAAGAAAAGGTTGGAAGGTCTCAACAAGCTTTATCTTTATTCCTCAAATGTTGAACTATAAAATTTCAAGGAGCTGAATGACAGAAAAAAAAAATGTCTCCAGGGTGTTTACTCTAGCTTGGTGAATATATGTGTGGACTGAATAATGCTATTTTCCCACCCTCCTCCTCTCCTTTACCCTCCTGCCTAAAGTCTGTGTCTTGTTGAAGTATCACTTTCATCTGGCGTCTGCTCAGTGACACACAGCATGCTAGCCATGGACAAGCTTAATGCTCCAAATATAAAAACTGTCTAACCAC
>NW_018127949.1:2719629-2723515 GCF_001952655.1 Monopterus albus
CTCTGTTTTTATCACTGGAAGATTTTCAGGCAGCAATTTCTCCCCTGCTGGAAATGCTGCTCTCTGAAAAGAGAAAGTGGAGGAGCGCTGGGGGCTCAATGGGTCGGGAGAGAGGAGGAGGAGGAGGAGGGGTTGATGCTGGGTGCCTCCTTTTTAAAGCCAGATTCTCCCCAGATACCTCTGCACTATTCATCAACAGCTTTTCCATGGCTGTGAAAAATCAATGTGCTCTGCACTGCAAACAGTTCATAATGACGGGGGATGGAGGAAAAAAAAAAAAAGCTCAACTGCAACAGAATTGATTTGTTTAAGTACAATAACCTGGCTCTGCAGTGCAGTGAGGAGGAGGCTCGATCACACAGACAAAGACTGACTGGCAATATGAAACCACAAGCAGTAACTGATAAACACTGTTGGCAAAGTGCAAATCTAAAACACTGAAGACTGTTATCTAATCAAAGAAATGTTTTTCTTTCAATTACCACCTGATGACAGAGAGTCATAAACTTTCAGTCTCAAGTGATTGCATATCTTCCCTAAGACAGAGCAAACTTCAAATAATTTAATGAATGAATGACACGTTGTCATAAACTCGAGGTCCAAGTGCAAAAATTAAAAAACAATACAAAACAGTTAAAAAGGAAAGAACAGGAAACAACAATAAATAGAAAAGTTTTTGAAAAATTGAGTTTTAGAAACGATAAAATAAGGCATTATAAGATGATTTGAAAAAATGCAAAGAGACATTCCAAAAACTGAAACTAGGATGTTTGGTGGGTTTTGTTTTTGTTTTGTTTTTTTACATATGAATACAACAAACATATTCTGGTGAGTTTTTCAGTATTTTCTTATTCAAAATGGCAAAAAAAAACTTACAAAATAAAATAAAATAAATGTTTTAAAAATCCCCTTTTAGGTTTTTAGAGAATTGTTTTGTGCGAACAACCCAACATATTTATATATCTAATTTACAAAATTGATATATTTAAAATGAGCTAACTGAATAAAAAAATCCAGGTCATATATACACACACACACACACGCCCTAATTGCAACTCGCACACACATATTTGTACTCATGGTATGGAGTTACTACATCCCAAGCCAATTTAAACCACATGAAGAATGTCTGATGTTGCAAAGTCATCAGTGTTTAAATTATGACACCAAGCGTCTGCTAGAAAAAAAGAACTTTTACAAGGTGAGAACTTAAACCTTTGATACTGCAATAACACACAGGAACCCTGAGCAAATTGTGTCAAGACAGCCCAGCACAATAAGACATTTCTCCCAGCATCTTTTAAGCTGGCCACAGAGGTCCATTTATCATTGTTATTATTCATTCAGAGGCCCTCCCAGGTTTAATTGGGTCCTCATGGATTCAACATCCCTGCTGTTGCTGCACCCACTGAATCTGGACAGGCTCATCCCCCCAAGTCAGCCTTGGGTTTTACTGACTGCTTGAAGAACAGTCATTCTGTGCAAAGTGGTAATGAAAGCCACTAGTGAGTCAGACAGGTTGGTGGTGGGAGCTGGACACCATACGCTATGTCTAGACAATGGCAGGAAAAGGACACCTAAGGAGAAAAGCTCACCTGGCTCTGCTCTCAACATTGTGAGAAAAACTCTTGAGAGCCACAGGCTGTCTATCCACCCAGCCGGCTCTCAAGGGTTATTATTCCCGGTGGGCCACATTTGCACTCTAAATGGTAAATACAGTAGGTTTTGAATGAACATGGGCATGAAGCATGTGAAAAATTGAAACAGAAAAAGGATTAAAATGTTTTTTGGCCTCTTCATTTAAAAGGAAAACAATGAGCCACAGTGATAAAATAGCTCAGAAATACAGATGTGAAAATAGTAATTATAACACGATATTTCAAATGACCTCCAAAATTTTTTTCTTTTTTCCTGACAAACTGTAGCTTTTGACAGATATGCAGTAACAGACAGAAGTTTTAAATAGCAGACAAATCTTGAGAAGTACCAGCTCTGAAATTCTGAACCCCACATTCACCTCCCTCAGCAGTGCTTCGCGTCCACTTGGTGTTACCTTGGCACAGAAATCACGACGCCTCCTTCAGGCTGCTTCCTGCTGCCGATGTGCTCAAAACATGTAAGATCAACTGAGATGCACAGTTCTGCTTTTCAAAAGACACCCAACAAAGACACTTGAAATCAAAGGAGGAATGCTGGGAGCAGCAAACACAATCTGGCTGTTTGTAAAGATTTTCAGCAGAGAAGCAGGTTGTCATTTTAAGAAAATAAAAACAGGATTGTGTGATAACATAACACTTGTTATGTTTTGTACAGACTTTAGTATGGTTGCAATAATGATTAATTTCACTATAAATTAATTTATTAATTAGTATTTATATAAATCATTTGCCGTCAGTGCAAGGCAGGTGATAACCATGTAAATATTATCATTTGGATTCTGTTGAGATAGCAGCTATATGAAAACTAGGAGTCTAAAAAATGTTTTCTATTCAACTGAATTACTGTATAACCTGTCTTTTGACTACTCAATTGATGCTTTATTCTTCAACTTAATGCCTTTAATCAAATCTTATCCTAATCTAGTAAATTATAGCAGTAAGTTTATGATGTCTAAATGTGTTGCACATTCTGTACTGACTGAATAAATTCAGGTTAAGAGGAGGGATTTTCCCAACACACATGCTGCTAGTCTCAGAGGACATCTACTGTATATGGATGACGACATTAGACAGAGTCTCATGTTGTTATGTGGCAAAGCCATAAACAAGAAGTGTATTGCTGCAGTGAATGAGTGTTGTGGAGATGATTACAGGTTTGGAGATAATGGATTTTAGTGTGATACATTTAAAGAGCATGAGACACCAGCTCAGTTAGCTCCCCAATCGTCACTCTCTGCTGATTAACACAAATGCTGCTGCCTAGTTAACCACCACTGCTGTAATTAGGCTATGTGGAGCCTCACAGACGCATACACTTAACCTATACAGTACACACAGACAAACACACTCCACTGCAAAACAGTGCAGTTTTATACGTGTGCCACCAGATCAGTAACACAGCAACTACCAATTATGTGTCTTATTTATGCAAATGCAGGTAATTTACTTCCTGCTGTGCATAACTTCCCAATGTGTTTGCCCCGTAGCTTCGTTTGTTTGTATTGTGGATCAACTAATGTGCAACAATTGAGAATGAAATAACCCCCCAAAAGTTATTATTTCAACTTAGAAATTGATTTTGTAGTTTTGGCATCAGTTATGATAACTCACCAAAATGACTGGTAAGATATGGGAAAACAGCAATACCACTACAACAAACTCTACAAAGTCAAGCAACGACCAGTCAGATGAACAAGACAACAGTTTATCCATTTTGTCTAAACCTTTTTAACTTAGAGCACATCCAAAGTGTAAATGGTGATGAATGTTTACAACAGACACTTTGGGTAATAACTCATTTAAGACTTGGTCATACCACAAAGCAGTTTACCAAATAAGTTTTCATTCAAAAGAGGCAGTGCTAGAGAGTTGGTGAGCTACCTGGCAAGCACACATCTAACATGCTATCAACTCATGCAATTCAGTCCAAATGTTTTCTCTTTACTGTGCTTTTTGCTTTCAGTATTATTTAATTAATTGGGCAGCACGGTGGCACTTAGCGCCGTTGCCTCACAGCGAGAAGGTTTCGGGTTCGGGCCCCACCTGGGACCTTTCTGTGTGGAGTTTGCATGTTCTCCCCGTGCTTGCGTGGGTTCTCTCCGGGTACTCCGGCTTCCTCCCACAGTCCAAAGACATGCAGCTTAGGTTGATTGGGGTCTCTATATTGCCCATAGGAGTGCATGTGCGTGTGTCTGGTTGTTCGTCTATGTGTTAGCCCTGCGATGGAT
>NW_018127949.1:2723622-2748892 GCF_001952655.1 Monopterus albus
ATGAATGAATGAATATTATTTAATTCAGTAAAAACACTTAAGGGTGGAAAAAAACCTCTCCAAGCTAGCTATCTAGTTTGATAGTATTAGTACTGTTATTATTACTCATAGAAAGTGTAGCCAAAACCATGAAAATAAGACCCAAGTTGTATGAAACCAGAATTTGACTTTAAATCCCTATGTTGCTTTCCCCTTTAAGAGTGTCAGTACAATGAGTTTTGAATTGATACATTTAATGCTTCAGTATTATTTCTCCTTCTCCTATCCTAGCATATCTTGTTTCAAAAGCAAGAGTAGCCCAAGAGGGTGTCTTGTGTTTTTCTTCCTTTGTTTCCAGTCTTTTCCTATCAGAGAGAGAAGGTAGTAGCAACTCACACAAAGGGGATAGATGTATAGACAGCTGGTAGAGCTCAAAAGCAAAGAAATGCTGCACTATCTGACCACCGACATAAAAATGGAGCCTCTCTACTTCCCTTACTCGTCCCTGATTCATCTGCAAAGCAAGTCGCATGCCCTGCAGCCAGAGATTCCTCTCTGGTCACCTGGCTGTTCTCACCGTTTCACCAGCCCAGGAGCAGAGGAGGGTGTTTACTAGAGGTGAGACTTCTTCATAATGTAATGAAGACAAGCAAGACAGGGCAAGGGGAGATCTTCCATCCAACTGCAAAGGAGAGGTAGGTGTAATGAGGCCCGATCTGTCACAAGAAAAAACCATAGACCTGTATTTGCATTTTCAGCCCCTTTCTTCATTTCTCTCCCTTATCTTTTCTTCCTCCTTCTCATAATAAGGAAGAAGAAAAAGCAATGAGAGGGAAGAAGGGGGGCAGTGGTGGCAGGGGGTGCAGATATATACACAGAGGAATTCAGGGTGGGGAAATGGAGCACATTACTATTGGGAGGGAAAATGATTAAAGGCTGAGATGAACACAATCTGCTGGTTACAGAGGAAAAGAGGAAGGAATTTCCACAGCCAATAAGCGAAACATCATGGGAAGACCTGCCTCTCCCTGCTATTCAACCATGACCATGCTGGCTGAAGCATTTTTTGTTTTTTTTTTACATCCGCCCTTTTACACTAGCCTTTGTTACTTGTGTTTCATGCACATACAGTCACTAGTGAGTCTAGGACTGAGATTTTTTTGTTTTTTTTGCTACCTTGCAATTATAGAAGATACTTGTACTATTTTACACAGAATTGTCCCTGTGGGATTCCTCAAGACTGTGATTGTTGCAGCTAACCAGATAAAACAGCGTTAAGATGACTCGGTTGTAGAAGACTCTTGAGGCAAAACAGAAAAGGGAAAGAAAAACAGCAGCATCAATAATAAAATGAAGGAGATGGTGGAAGAAAACAAAGTCGTTCATAACAAATGAGAAAACAGGCAGAGCGTCTCATTGCAAGTGTGCTAACGACAATCAATTAGCAATTGCTCATGATCTTGGGTGCACTGGAGTATAAGGTGTCTTAATGAGTCCCATTTCCATTAGCTGCTCAACTCGAGAGGCATAAGGAGGAGGCTGCTCCCACCAGCTCCTCTATCTCAATGCCTAATGACTGCGAGAGTGGATTACTCTATCAACTCGCTTCTCTTTGTTTATCCCCTGCGTAAATAATGGTCAGCCATTACAATGCATTAAGCGGGCAACTCTACACAGAGTGAATGAGAGGGAGAAAGAGGAGCACAAGTGCTCCCACGACATCCTCCAGTGATCTCCAGGAAATCGGCTAATAGGCTACCTCCTCTGCCATGTGGTGGTAGAGGAAGTAGGGGGAGGAGGGACACAAGCATCTGATGGTCGACAATATCTGGCTGGTTTTTATTGAGAGGTATGGTTTGACAGGAAATGTGGGATAAGGAAAGGTAAAGGAATGGCTTACAGGAACACCTCATTTAGTCATTCATGATGCCTTACACAGTAAGTTCCATCGCAGGAGGCTCTCAACAAACCCAAGAAACTTTCTTTGGGGATAAGCTGAAGAAATGCAACAGCTCCAATAATGCCTATTTCAATATGAAGATCAGAAATTAACTTCAGTTCCTGTCCATTGTTATGAGGTTGTGACAAAAGTGTCATTAAAAAGGAAACTGCATGAGTACCACTCGAGGTAGATTGTTAACAGCACAACTCAACAAGTAATGAATGGATTCTGATGAAAATATTTGGAGGTAGAGTATCCCTTGATTAGATTTTGGTGTTGATTTGGATCACCAGCCGCATACAGGCATTTTTTTTAAATATTATTTGCCACTGTGAGTGCTGGAAAGGCTCCTGACTGTATGTGAGCCCCCTTATGGTGAAAGTGCGCAAACCCCTGAGTCCATTGTTTTTCCTTTTTTCTTTAACAACTTTCAAGCAAATAATCATTTCAGCATCATTCCAATTACCTTTAGTAAGCTTTCATAGTCAAGCTATCATATTATGAAGGGCAAAATATCATGGGAATATTGCTTTTAGGTGTAATGGCATTATGGGGAATGTGAGTTGCCTTGGCTGAGGTTTGCACACTGTTTTCTCGTTCATTTTGTAATTTGCATTAACTGTTCTTTTGCATTAACTGTTCTTTTAAGAAGGTCTATGTACAACTCAGTTTGACTCTTTCTTGCAATATGATACATGGAAATGTAACAAATTTTCATGTCATCTGCCTTAAATAACAGCAACTGTTTCATGAAGGGATGGAGTTCAATCTTATGCAATCAATGATACAGAGATGAATTTATTTGTGTCATATGAGAGAACATAATGTACCTCTGTTGCAGTGCTTTCATCCTGGATAGTATCAATCAATATTTCAAATAAGACTCCATAAGTCCCTTTCTATTTTACTCTCTCTTTCTGGCACTGTCTGGTTTCCCTCATGTCACAGAGACCGGACAGGATAAAAATTAAACACATCAGCAGAAAAACACACAAGTGGAAATGCTCTTGCAGCTCTGGCTGCTCGGGTCATGAATTCAACTAACTGTGCTTATCACAGGCTGCTGCTATTAGTCTTAATAGCCACAGTGACAACTCGCCTTGAGAGGAGATGGGCTCAGCTTTCCGGGGTGCACCGCAGACACGTGATTTTCATCTGCGGTCTCTTCTTGTGTCATAGCAAAAGAAATGCTTGTTGAGAAAAGTCTGGCAGCTTATTGGAGCAAAATATGTGAACCCAGCAGGTCATCACAGACACCAGAGCCATACATTCTTACACAATCAGCATTAATCAAAGACCACTTAAGAATTCAATCAGACCATGGTCACACACAAACTGCTGCTTGGATTTTAGCTTGAATTATGAGGCTATAAAGACCCAAAATAAAGACATCAGCACTGTGCAATACATAGTACATATTAATATGGACCATGAAACAGTTAAAAAGACACATACCTCCTCAGGAGTGGGTGGAGACCAACACAGAGCCAAAAAGGAGAGCAAGTATTAGATTTGTTGATTGTCAGAAGCACAAATAAATAACAAAGCTGCTCTGTGTCTGATGGATGTAAACAGGCAGCCTTTTGCAAACATATTAGCTATAACAACTTCATCTAGTTGTTACACTGCCCCCAAGTGGACAGAAATAAGGAATGCAGATTTAATTTCACAAAGAAAAATCTTGGAGTTTAACTATAGCTATGTATGAAACAGAACCATAAAATCTGTAATTACATGTTGCCAAATGTTCCTTGTGATACTGTTAGATATAGTAAATCAGTCAATGTCAGGAACGGCGCGCGAGTCCGCCGAGATGTCGTGAGGTGAACTCTATTAAATGGTGAGACGAGGATGTGGGAAACAAAACCGTCTCTTTATTGTAACACACAACGCACTTACGGGTTGATAATACAGTCCGTGGTCAGAGCCAGCAAACACATACATCCAAGGGAATCCAAAGTTCATAGTCCAAAGGTGAAGTCCGATAATTCATACACAGGGCAGCAGTCCGAAACAAGAGGGCAAGGCAGAACAGAATTATCAAAGTATACGATCCGGGTCAAAACACAAAATACCAAAACCAAAAAATGCTGGAGAGTCAGAGCTGGAGTCTAGAACAATCTAGCAGCATCCTGGTTGGAGGACGCTGCCTAAATAGAGGTGAAAAACAGGTGCAAACAATAAGGAGCAGGTGAAACTAATGTGCGTGATAATTAAAGTAAAAAGACCGAAACTGTGATGAAGCAAAACAGGAATTAACATCAAAATAAAAGCATGACAGGAAGCAGCGGAACCGAATCATGACAGTCAGATAATTATTAGATATTAATGTGTTAGTAATGCAGTTTAGTAAGATTCAAAGTCTGCTCTAGTCTGCTCTGTTTCAAGGTTAGAAGATTCTGAAATGTGAGCTACAGTTACCTTGACACCAATTGTTTTCTTGTATTTATCCTGTGTTAGAATTATGTCTGAATGAATGTTTTAGTTATGCACCACGTGACAACACACACACACACACACGTCGAAATTCTTCATTTTAGTTATGACTAGTGCTCGAAGCATGTGGAGCATAAGATAAGAGAAGGAGACATCGGACTGTCTCCATCTCGTGATGTTTTGTAATCTTTTTGTGTAAGGGGTTAGCCCAAAAACTTAGAAATGTATTAGGCTCTGTGTTTCCGGGAGCTCTTTCTTTTCCAGCAGCCTGCCTGTGGATGTCTGGAGGAAGGAGCCACCCGGGTTGTGTTTTGTAATTTTGCTTGTGGTTTAAATAGATCAGCACTAAAATGAAGAAAGACTGACTACTTTCTTATTCAGATCTGTCCAATAAAAGAACTGGGGTATTACAATGCACAGATGACTTCTCTCGCTAATTCTTCAGGGAACAGGCTTATACCTTTGACTTCTTCTTCAAAGAGCAAGATGTTTTCTTAGGAGCTACTCATCTTTTGTAATGATGATTCAACCAGGAAAGTTTCATGCCTATCCAAGCCTCGGAAGTGCTCCAATGGCCAGCAAACTAACTTCTCCTGCATCACTATTATATGTCCAGTGAGCTGTCAAACAACTATCACAGTATGTATTACACCACGCTCTTCTGCTAGATCTCTACTATCGGAACCTAACGAGTGGTATACCCCATACTTCCCGTAACCATCACCAAGCATAGCCTCCGGGGTTGACGCGGACCGTCCTGCTTTGTTTTTCCACTGTATTTTCTCTCTGTTGGTCTCTGTTTAGAGGAGGGAGGGGCTGCTCCCCTCACACACACAGCCAGCTGTGTGTTTACACACAGTTGCTTGCAATGCTAATGTTTGAGGTGTGAAGTTGCGGACATTTAACCAACCACTAGCGACTGCTCTGTGCACATGTGCCCCCTTCTCCCTCGCGTTCCTGGTACTCAATTTTAGTATGACCACCTGAGAGGTGCTGAAATTTTGCTCCCAGAATGCACCTCCAAAGTTGGCCGAATGCAGTGGAAACAAACGCAGAACCCGTGACGAGTGTTACTCAGCACGACACGTTTCAGTAAGTTCCTATAATGGAAAAAAAAACCCTTCTTCTTGTGGAGTTAATAGCAACAATCCCAGCTCAGTAGGATTTAATGCAAACATTATTTATTTTGCTCAGTGTGAGAGCACTTCATGACTACAGCACAGTAGAGAGAAATATTGCCAAAGAACAAGAAGGGTATGTGGCATAAGGCTGAATGTCTTACTGAGAAAAATGATTTTCCCTCTGAACTAAAGGTTACTTGCTGTAGCCTGTCCTGGAGCCATATTGTTTGCTACTGAATGAGACATGGAGAGGCAGGCCCGGCTGAAGAGATGGAGCGGCAAAGTCGAAGTGTTTAGTTAGGTGCCTCACAAAGTAAAACCACATGAAAGAAGCACATATAATCAGCTGACACAAGAGAAGTCAGTCTGCTTCAACACCTCCATACAACAGAAAACCCACTAACAGACCAAGATCCTCATTGCCCTTTAACAAAGCCAGACAAATATTGTTTAGAAGACAAATGTCAGGACGTCTTCTCAGACAGAATGCTTTCCCACGAGCCAGAATCCTCCTCAACCACTCCACTCCTCCACAAATAACTGAGTCTGTGACTGCGACAATATCAACATGGTGCTCCATTTAGACAAGGGGGAGGGAGGAATTACTTTGATCCACTTTGAGGCATGGCTTCCTTTACTGTCAAGAGTAAAAGCCCAAATGTGATGAATGTTTTATCTAATTACAGCAACTTTGAAGGATTCATTGTTGCTGTAACTTCTGAACCATTGAAGTGACAGCAGAGGTAGCAGGACCAGTGGTGACCTCTTATCACTGCTTAAAGATGACACTCTATTTTACAAACATGACAAAGTGCAAGGATACAGGGCAGAACAAGCTGTAGCTGCAGATCTGAGTGCAGAACAATGAGAGCCTGTGCTGATTTCTGGCCTGAACAATGGCAGGATGACATACAACCTGACAGACGCATAGAACAGCAGGATCTACACTGCAGACAGGACAGGCAACTTCACAAAGCAACAACACTGCCAAACCACATCTCCCTATCTTCCCTTTTCCTCTTCCAACATCTTTTATGTGTTTTGGCATCTCTGGCACTCATAACTCAAACGTGAACAGTAAAACTTTGAGCACTGCCATGAGCACAACCTTGTGGAATGAAAGGAGCCAATTACTGCTGAACAATTGGACATTAGCTAAATCAATCTTAAATATGATGTAATACCGAGCTTTGAAACTCAAATTATGAGTGTTATTTCATTACTAATTTTATCAACTCATTAATTAAAGGGGAAAACTCAAAATGAGAAAAAAACAAAAGGATAATTTCCTAACCAGATTTCTGGTGAATGTTACATGAGAAGACTGACACAAATGAAGCAACAGCCAGTAACCAGTTAGTTAAGCTTACCATCAAGACTGGAAAGGGGGGTAACAGCTAGACTGGCTAGGCCCAAGGTATTGAAAAGGTGGCCTTCATCAGGATCTGTTGAACAAACCTTGATGAAGGCCACAAGCCAAAGTGTGTTGGTCTTGCAAAAAAGTTGTACTATATACTGCAAGTGTTGCTGGAGTTTTGACCTTTTCACTTTATTTTTTCTCATCTTTGCACCTTGGAAGTGTGTGATGTTGTGCCAGTAGTTTGCTTTCCCTATGTTCAAGGTATTCAAGTCCACCTATCAGCATCTCTAAAGCTCACATAACCTTTAATGTAAGTAAGTCAAACAAAGGAAAAGTGTAAAAACAGCTACTAACCATTTTACATTGGGCTGGACATGTCATTTATAAAGTAACCAAGTACATTTACTTAAGCAATGTACTTAAGCACAATTTTGAGGTATCTCTACTGTGTGTGTTCATCTGCTACTTCATACTTCAATTTCACTACATTTTAGAGGAAAACATTGCACTTTTTACTCTACTATATTTATTTGATAACTAGTTACCTTTCAGAATGAGATAAATAAAACAAAATACATTATAATCACAATTACCTTCTGTGACTTTATTGATCCCTGGTGGGAAATTCACAAGCTACCCAGCAATCTGCATGCATTTCCAAATAAATATTATTTTATTATGATATTATTAATAAAATAGGTAAAGTCACTTTCCGCTTTTCCCGTTTAGGAGTCGCCACACTGACGACTCGCATGTTGACATTTGGCACGTGTTTTATGCTGGATGCCCTTCCTGACTCAACCCTGATTTGAACCCGGGACGCCGCGGTGAGAGCGCTGCACCTTAACCACTAGCCTACCAGGGACGGCACTTGATATTATTAATAAAATAATTACTAAAAATACAAAGGAATATAAAACATACAATAAGAAAAGGTACAACTAAGTTTAAAAAAAAAATGAAATCCCTTGTCCTCCATATGCCACTGAGGCCCTCAAAGTGTCCTTTATTATTGATGTCCTTGCACCAGGGCTTGAAGCAGCTTTGCTTCTCTTATCAATCATTCATCTGCTTTCCACCGAACATGCTCCGATCCTCCAGTATCAAATCAGATTTGAAGCCACTAAAGAAACAAAAAAAACCACCAATCTAAAGTCTTTCCTTAATTAAATAAGGCTAACATGAGCCTCAAACACCTGCTCTAAAAATGTTCAGCATGCTACACTAACGTGAGGCTCCCAAGCAAGCTTTAACCTGTCAATCATCTAATACTCGACACTCTGCTCTCATAAATTAAGAATAGGATGCCAGAACCTATTTGTGCTGACTCCTGTGCACATCCTTGTGTTTTGGAAATGCATCAACAGGGAAAACCTGAG
Source organism: Monopterus albus (assembly GCF_001952655.1). Taxonomy (NCBI): domain Eukaryota; kingdom Metazoa; phylum Chordata; class Actinopteri; order Synbranchiformes; family Synbranchidae; genus Monopterus; species Monopterus albus. The sequence goes on from NW_018127949.1 coordinate 2,731,840, forward strand.
TTGAATCTGACCAAAATATTAATGTTGTTGCTACTTTTATAGTAAAAATAAATTTAAAAAAATTTAAATGTATGCATTCTGCTCAGGCTGCTGCTTTCTCACCCTCCTGCCTTGCACCCTCTCTGAGCAAGATCCCATTTCCCTCAACTACAGCAGGCATTTGGTTAACAGCAAACATAATCAAACTTTGTGGTCTGTCTCTCTGCGGAGTGGAAGTGAAAGCATATCGTGTGGAGTTCTTTGGTGGCAATCTCCAATTACCTTCTGTGTGCAAGCCTTCACTGCACTGGAACTTTTCCATTTCATCATTACACTCAAGCTGCCCCCATCGAAAGCCAAGCAGCAGTGTCGGCAGGAGCAGCACAGCAGACCGTGTCATCCATGCACCACAGGGGGATCCTTCCAAGCTGCAGTGAATTCCATGTTTTGTCTGGGAAAAAATTCATGTCTATACAAACCACAGGTGCAGTGAGATTTTTTTTTTAAACCGCCCCAGTGAAAAGGGGGCAGGGAAACACCCAGTTCCCCCACAACTATGTTTGTCACAATTACTCAGTAGGTCAACTTTCTCCCAGTCACATTAAGAGGTAAAACACTGAGGCTAGAAAAGGCTTTTTCTGACCCCTGTAGGAAATGTTTCAGTTTGCAGAAAGTCACCAATCCAGTCAGTCACTTTCCAGCCCTCACAATGGATTTGGGAAACCAGAATGAGATTTTATTTGATGCAACTTCCATTCAAGTGGCCAATTCAGCCCAACCAATCAATAATAATCAACAAGAAGATGACAGGAGATGAAATTCCCTCTGATGCAGCCAGTCTCATATATCGGGGCATTAAGCCTGCACACAGGCTCTCTCTGCTCCTCCTCTTACAAATCTAGTGCTGGAAAGTAACTTAAGATATTTTTTCAAGTACTGTACTTGAGTACAATTTAAGGGTACTTGTACTTTACTTGAATATTTCATGCCACTTTATTCTCTTCCTCCCCTACATTTCAGAGTGAACTATAGTTTTTTAAATGGAAAAAATGTAATTATCTGAAGTACAGGAGCAGGATCTGACCCAAACTACGCCTCTTCCCTTTTACAATATTTAACTGACTCAAACCTCAATACTTCCGCTTCCATTTTTCATTACCCACCCGTCCCCCTTTTTTATTCTCATCTTTTTTCCCTCGTTTCTTCTATCCCTGCTGGGGTCTGCCAGTGCCCAAGAGTGGTGTGTACCTCCTTAACTTTCTCCAAAGCTGTCAAGCAACCAGGTATACACAATAATTTAATATCCTTATAGTTCATTCATTCCTCTTTATACTTCCATTCGTACTGGCTGAGGGCACGTCCCTGCTAATGAACCAGTGAAAGCTACAGTCTCCAGACACTTTTCAGATTAGTATTTTACATAGTTGCCACAACAACTTGCTAACATGTTTTTAGCTTGCAGTGCTGGCGCAAAGTGGTCAAACAGTTAACACAAGCTTACACAGTAATGGAAGAAGTTTTCAAATCTCTTAATTCAGTAAAAGTAGCCATAAAACCACACAATAAAATACTCCATAACAAGTAAAAGAATTTTATTGAAGATAATATGGGCAGCATGGGGTGCAGTGGTTAGCACCGTCTCCTCACAGCAAGAAGGTTCTTGGTCTGGTTCTACACTGTTCTTGCCTTTTTTTGCTAAAGTAAAGACCTGAATTCTTCTTCCACTACTGCCCAAACCTCATCTCATTGCAACATCCTGCAAATGATTAATTTAGAGCACCGACCATGTTGACAGTGGCAAGCTCTGAAAAACTACAGCCTGTAGAGGGTGCTTTTCAACAAGCACAAGCTTTTCATGTTAACACAGGAAATATATTTAATGAGACAGCCACTGCAATCTCCGCTGCCAAGCTAAGTAAGTCTGACCCCACAATTGCAGCTCAGCAGTGCTGCCAAACAACGGTCTAGATGAGGCCAAGCAGTGACGGGGGCCTCCCAAAAGCTCTTGTAATACACAAGGAATTTGGTGTGGTTTTCTTGGAACAGAGAGGAAATGCATGAGTGAGAGTAAAGAGAACGAGATCCTTGCAGAGGTCAGACTACGTCCCTAGAGGTGTCAAGAGGAGTAAATGGGCATGACTGCAGAACACGGGGTTATACCCGCACTCCTCCCACCTCCCTCCTCCTGTTCCTCACAGGGGGGCCTTCACTGGCTCGTCCCAGAGAGCCTCAGAGCAAGAAGCAACACAGCTCACCACACAAATTGGAACAGGAAATGCTCGTCGGCTTCAGGCGAAAGTGCTACCTTATTAGAAAGCAAACGTAAATGTGACATGAAAGAGAAGACGCAAGGACGTAAAGAATCACATGTCAAAAGATGAAGCTGGTACAAAAACTAGAGGCTGCCTCTGGTTCTCTGCATGGCTGAAGGTTGACACCCGTATCAAGGTCCATGAATATTCAGTGGCCAAGTCAATGAGGCAGATAGCACTTGACATGTTTAACATCCAACTCTGGCACCTTCTCTCTACAAAGACAACAAGGTGAAGCAGCAGAACAAATATGTTGGTTGTTTCTGGGCGGCAACAATCCTTCCTGATGAATTGGATGACTTTTGAACAAAGAGAATGAGGTTTACATCGAAAAAGACTGGACTTGGGAAAAAAATTTTGATTTTCTCTGTGGGATTTCAGCAGCTAAACTGCCGTTTTTTGTTTGTGTGTTTTTTTTATTGCAAACTGGCATTAAAATAAAAATTGTACTATTATGCCTTGCAATTCGCTGACATTTACATTCTTAGAAAAACACGTTTCCCTCAACTATAGTCCCTGCTGGTATCAAACTGTTTGCTCTCAAAATATTTACCAACCCAGAGTCATATCTAAAGTCTAGCACAGGTACCTTGAGACTTCCTTTTTTCCAAGTGTTGTGTCCCAAAGGAAATGTAGTGAAAGCACTACAGACTATCTTGCGAGTAAACTCTCTAAGCATATAACACATTCCTCCAACACCTCAAACAGCACAGAAAAAGAATACAATATCTGTCACCAACAAACTGTGCTGCTTAAAATCATCGTCACTTCTGTGTGAGAGATAAGCAAAGATTCATTTGGCTTTGCATTAGCAGTTTTTGCTCAAAAAGACAATGTTTTACTGTGGTATGCAAAGTAATAGTGATAGTCGATGCTGTGCTTATCTACCAGACCTGTCCAATTAGAGGCAATTAACATCTGCCATAGTCCAAGTGAGGGAAAAAGAAATACTCCACTGAAACTATTACTACTCTGCTGATCCATCACCCCAACCTCCTCCTTTACATGTCTTTCACAAAAGTATTATCACTTACTAGTATAAGCAGCTGAACATTTAGTCATTTAATCAGTTATTACTATGCTTTTTTAAACAGGCCATACATTATGCCTCTCAATTATCTCAAATGTGCAGATTTATCCTTGCTCACAGAAATGACGGATCAAACAATCAGCATATTAATCAATGATACAAAAAAATAAAAAATAAATCACCAGCTGCAGCCCTACTAGCATTCAAAGGAACCGTATCATGGTGATATGAACATATTGTGTTGTCGTAATCTAATTTAGTGAAAACTATTCTGGTGAACACAAAGGGGTCGTGTATAGAGCAACACCCAGCTGTGTCTCTGCAGCCTCAACAACCACACAGTTTCTAAGTGAACTGAGAGGTTTTGTGCCACTGAGTACCACATAAAGTCACATGCACTCTAACAGAGAAGTGGTTCATCCGTGTTTTTCAGACTTAAGTCACAAATCTGAGGACTTGAGACTTGCTTGTCTAACACTGGTTAGACTCAACTTGACTTGGGATTTATGACTTGAGACATGACTTAGACTTAAGATGAATTACTTGAAAATACTTCATTTCTTAAATTAAATATTTGCATTGTTTTTATATATTAAGAAGTTAGTTTTTGTTTTTTAAAGACAATTTGGTCATTTCTAGTGCAATGCGCGCAAACCTGACACGCTATCAGAGCACAGCAGCCCGGTAGAGGGCAACGAAGGTCACAGGATACAGCTTATGTAGGGATCTAGTCCAAAAAGAAAACAATTTGGATTCAAGGATTATGTTGTTGCTGTTTGCAGTGTCTGCAGCACAAAAATCAGTGACACGACCACAACAACATCCAAAGTCATCCATCACTACTAAAATAACAAAAATAAGTAACTGAAAGTGTCTTTTCAGCTAACATAAGCTAATTTATTGGCTAGTCAAACATTAGCTAGCAAGCTAACATTAGGTTTCAGCTGTTAGACTGCTTCTGATCAATTACACACTGAGAAAAGTCTCTGATAACCATGAAAGGCATGCCTTTTTTCTTTAATAAGTAATGGTTAGTTTATAGCCTACAAATGTGCAATTAATAATCGGGGGGAGTTTGTAAACATTTCACTTGAATATGCGATAATTCTCGTAACATTATGAGATAATCAGAATTTTGTATGACTTGACTTACAGTACGAGTTGCTTGACTTATAGCTGGGACTTGACTTAACTTGCTTGATTCTCACCACAGTAACTTGGGACCTACTTTTGTACTTGTGACCTGCACATGTGTGACTTACTCACACTTCTGCTATACAGTGCTCCCTTATTTCTTTATGCTTCAAGTCAATTTTCTTGTGTTTTAAACATGTAACTACAGTGTTGTGTATTTTTGTTCTCCAAAATGCAGAAGACCTACAGCTCAATCTGGTACCTGAAGGTCCCCCCTGTGCAGACACAGAACCTTGCCCGCTGCCCTGAGCACCCTCCCTCCTGATAAGCTGGTTTGCCAGGCTTGCCAGTGCTGCTGATGGCTCCATTTGCACAAATGTTTCTTTGTTGCTGTGCAGAGTGGACAAATGTACTTTGGACCTTTCAGTGGGGGGGGAGCATTTTATTGTGTTTCCCTTAAGGGCATCCACTGTGGTTTATCTGCAACCTGCCAACCAAACACACTGTAAACACTGCATTAAGATATAGTTAGAAAGCATAAACAGTAGCCGCAGCGTATCCTGTGTTGCTGTTATTAAGTACAGTATAGTCAGTTTCCCAGGTTGCTGATTTTTCCACAGCTTAAAAAGACTCATAAAAGGCAGCTGAATTATCTGTGCTGCTGAGACCTGATCCACTGCCGGCTGACCTTTTCCACAAAGCAATATTAAATGTAATAGTTGGGCTGAGTTAAGTGATTGCAATTTATGAGTGCATTTAACTTGATTCAATATTGGATGACAAATGATTAGCTCAGTGAAGTAAAGATTAAATACATGAAAAATAACCCTGCTACACACAAATACAGAGCTTTATCAGACTTAACAATCAGCTCAGTGTCTGTCTGCTGCAAGGCTAATTCAGTGGAGGGATGAACAGAATTTTAAAAATGCATGACAACACTAGAAGAAAGAGAAGAAGAGGGTGCATATTAAATATCTTCTTTTTTTCCCTCAATCTTTGTTAAGCTAAAATTGATTTATACTGAAGAGATGGTGCCTCTGTATGTGGTCAAGTGGCCACATGGATTAAGTGTATCAAGTCCATTTTCTTGAGTGTACCAAGGAAGTGTCAAAATGAAACATTTTCAATTTAGCCCCTTAAGGTCCAAGGTTTCTTCATGCTGCTGTAGAACAAGCTGCTTACCCTGCAAAAACAGGCTGCAACACGCCGTTAAACATGGCCTGGGCAATAAATTAGCCAGACACAATCCACATATTTGATTCACTGTGCAGGCAGAAAAGAGTTGTATGACTTTTAGGCATCCAGCTCAGACTATAAAGAAACAATGCAGTCTACTTTTGCACACTCCTCACTGCTCTCTTTTTCAGCCACATCCTCTTGGATTTTATGACTCTGGTTAAAATGCAACCATTAAATATTCATGTGTAAGGGCTTTCACCCGTGAAGCAGTCGTGTCCCCCTGCCCCTTTGAGCTTTAGAGAAAGCGAGAAACTTTTTGATTTTAACTGACAGGACCTAAATATAAAAAAAAAAAAGAAGCTTTGAGAGTTCAGCAAAGTGTAGAAGACTTCCCCAGTATCCAACTCTGCTGGTATGAGCCTCGCCTTCTTGGCTTTCATCCTCATTGTTCTTAAAATTTCACACTGTAGAGAGACTCTTGTAAAGTAAATTAACATGACAATACAAATTGTGGAGATTAATGAAAACAAAATCCTCAGTAGCTGAACAATGACACTGTGAAAACTGATGGTTGACAATCACTCCAAAGAGAATACTGTGTTTTTTCAGTCATCAGGAAACATCATACCACATGCATCATAAACTATATCTTTGAAAAACATTGCTCATTAATTTTTTACTTGTTGTCTAGGCTGTTTATTACGCAAAGCATCTCCTATCAGCAGCAAAAGTAATGACACAAATAATTCATACTTTTCCTTGTAGAACTCCTGGCATGCTAAAATCCACAATACATAGTAAGTTAGAGCATCTGTAAAAGATTAAGGATGAAATGATGTCTTCAGGTATAGAAAGTAGCACCAATAATGATGAAATGTGATTTCGCTGCAGTGAACATTAGGGAAATGTTTGAGCCTTTATTTGGGTAGATGTGATTCGAATACAAATTGAGGGATGCCATGTTCAGGGCTTCTCCAAACAGGTGATTTTGTAGACAAATGAAGCAACTGCTCAGACATGTGAGGCTTTGCACCCAGTCCTTGTGCTCAAGGCGGCAGAACACATGTACGACAACTTGCCGCCGTAAGTTGATTTAACTACCAAAAATTCATGAGGGGAGAATAAAATGAAGTCTAACAATAGTATTGTTGTCCGACAGCAGCGGAAGTGCGAATGGCATGAAACGTTCATTCATTCTGAACTAATCTTTTTAGTGATTTGGGAGTAATGATTCATGCCACTTACTAATGGAAGAGAGACTGAGCTAAACATTAGGATATGTATTAATAATATTGTGTCAGCTCTGCACTGCTACGAGCAAGCAAATATGTCAGTCCCTATCAGAGTTTGGACAGCAAGTGTATGAGAAGCATGCAAAACCGATTACTCTTTCATCAATCACTAGAAATCTACCATGCTTCAGCATTGAGCAGCTGATTGAGATTAATCAAATATGCTTTTTTCCCCCTTCTCCTGCACTAGATCAAAAGAAGCCACTTTCCAGAAACAAAGTCAAACTTTTCACCACTCCTCAATGCTGTCTTTGATCGCAACCAAATAAGAAAAAACAAAAAGTGGAAGATGGTTTGTGAAACATGGAGCCTTTCACAGGCATTCTTCTACTCTTGGAAGGCTGCCTGCACTTTTGAAAGGGGTTTTCTTCAAAGCAAATACTGGTGACATTACCCATTCTCCTCCCAATTAAATTTTATTGAAAACATCCAGGAAACACTGTACGGCTAATATCATCACAACCGGCTTGTCAAATACAAGCAGATATAGCAATCACAAGGATAAAAAGGAATCTTTCCCCAGCCCTTAGAGTTCACAACCACCATTTAATGATGCACCACAATATGTAGCCTGGAATCATAAAATGTAATTCTTTACAATATGACAAATCTGTCAAAGATTTACTGTGACAGACTGAAACGGGACTCAACATAAATATAACTACAGCGCACACAAGCTCCCTCCTCTAAAGGAAATATTTGCTGATGCCACACAAAGAGGACGCAGGACCTACAGTAATTTGCTAGTTCAGTTTTCTACTCAAGATCAGCTAATGCCAACTATAAATAAATAAATGCTACAACAAACCTACAAATTATCATGGATTGATCAGTGCTCAAGCTCTTGATAGCAGATACAGTTTTCTGAGTTAAGGTGGTCCTTGTGTAAAGCTGTGCCACCAAAAAGCAACATGTGCCGTTTTACCAAAGCACGGTGGTTGTGTGTGTGTGTGTGTGTGTGTGTGTATATGTGTGGTGATTCCTAAAGACTGAGCTAATGATCAGAAATAGAATGGATGACTGTAAATAGGAGAAAACCGATCATCAAAAAAGTAATCAGCAACTTTTCTGATTATCAATTAGACATTCTCAACTTCTCAGAAGTGGTGGTTTTAGTCTTCTCAGTCTTCCGTGACAGCAGCTTAAACATCATTTGACTTTGAACTGTTTATCAGACTAAACAAGATTTCGCCTTATGACGTCACCTCGGATTCTGGAAAACTAAGATGGATAGTTTTGTTATTTATTTACACTGTATAAACTAAAGGATTAACTTCTTTACCAAGAAAATAATCATTAGTTGCTGGGCGACAAACAGTAAGTTGACAGCAAACGTTTCAACAAGTCAAATTTTTCTATAATTGATTTTTTTCAAACTTTTAAGTTTGAAAAAAAATCTACCACTAAATCAGTATTTCTGCCTTTTTCCTCTAGAAAATGACAAAAAAAAATTATGAGTGTTTATAATCTAATAAAAGACGGAATGAAGCTGCACTAGAACCAAGAAACACGTCATATCAGAAATATGCTGACATAATGTTACTGCACTGGCAGTTTTTTAAAAGACTTTAATGACAGAGAAAATGATTTAATAGATTATCTGCAGTGCATACACCCTGTAGAACAAATACACTGGATGCACAAAATCTTAGGGATGGAAGCACAAGCAGTTAAAAAAAGGTTGTTTACAAAGTTGTGTGGCAGCAAGTCTAGTCCCAAGAAGAGTCGTAAACTCTGAGAAGTGGCAACACACAAGGGGACAAGGGGTAATTCTCCAAAAGAAACACACCGTGCCCCCCGCCACCCCCGAGATTAGGTTTCACATTCCTGCCTCTCACACACACACACGTAAGAAGAACTAGAGAGGGAGAGGGAGGAAGAGAGAGAAGACAGAGAGGTGAAATGAGACAGACACTTTTTTCGAGACATTTCTGACCTCAGACTATTTCATTTCGCTGATGGTGTTTACACCAGAGTCAAGCACAAGGATATCTTCTCTCTTGTTCTTCATCCAAGATGCAGAGGGTCAGCTCCTCCCTCCCTCCCCTTCAAGTTAATGTAACACACATTAGTCAAACCAGCCACGCTGTGTACGTACATGGCGACATGGAGGATGCTGGGCCCTCGGGTATACCGTCTCGCTCTGCCCCCTGCCCCCCACCCTCTCCCTCCACATGCCAGGCACATCACGGGGACAGCCTCACACCACAGCGTCTGTGACTGAAACATGCCCTCCTTTTAGAGCAGATGGTCAAAAATAGCATCCGCCATCAACATTTTTGTAAACTGTGGGGTCCACTGTGCCACACGCCACTCGCCAAAAAGGAGTAGGGGTGCAACATACAGTGTGTGTGAAAATATTCTGATAAGTTAGAGCTATTCTCTGTTTGATACTGAAAAACTGAGAACACCCTGTTGTTAGAACAGAGCTTATGCAATCTGCCCCTATAAATAGGAGTGCGAAGTGTGTATGCATATGTCTCTCTCTTTGTGTATTTACATCCACACAGCACTGCCCGATTAATTAGCATTCATCAACAGCAGCAGTTATGATATCTGTGATTATTATGAGCATATGAAAAACCTCTTGTTGCTGCGACAGTAACTGTTCGACTCCCGAAGCAGCCACTGAGGCCAGGACGGCTCACCATCCACCGGACAAGGACTTAAGGAAAACAGACGTGACTTGTTTACAGAACGGTTATTTAAAGTCACAGCTGGAACAGCAGCGCATGTGACTACAGGCCATAGTTTTGGTCACCTACATGCGGTGTTGATACACACACTTCATGTACTGTAATCTCAGGTCACACATTTACTAGTGTACCTATATGTCCTTCCTAAGCATGCCATGTTATGTTCATAATAGGTTAGGTTACTAAGGATTATGGCATATCAACTGTATTGTACTTTGTTATTCTTATCATTTTTTCCTGTTTCCTATTTCCACGTTTGAAACATATGCTTTAAGCTTTGGCACTAGAGTTCCCATAAGCTCTCAGTGATGTAAACAAGAAGTATTATGTTGCTTTGGAGATGCCAAGTTAACTGTTGGCTACACCTAAACCCAGTGTTTTATTTGTTTATTGTGTGGCAAATCTACACCATGAAATGTCGAGTTGCTTTGGCTACCAGCACTTCTAGGTTACACTGCAACTACAAACAACACTCCCCTGTCGAAAGAGTTTGAATATTACTAGGCAAGAACAAGGTTCAAGGTTCTGTTTTGTTTTTTGTTTTTTTTTTTTTATCCATAAAATCATGGACGTAACAATGCTCCTATCCTAATCATTCAATGGCATGGAAAACATACAAATAAGGCAAAATCCCTCAAGCAGATTTTTACATGTTTGTCCAGACTGGAGAACAGAAATACTGCTATCACTGTATATATAAGAAGCAGAACAGATGGGGTGCAATCTCTGAACCAAGATGCATCAATCCACTGTCAAGGGTAAATGTATCCCCCCTGTCCAGTGGCTAGACTTCTCTCATGGTCCTCTTTCACTGCCCACAGCTGTCATGTCAGTGTATCAGCTCTGGTCTGTGATGCATGCCTTGCACCTGGGTAACCAGCGCACACTGACACCGTGTTAGAATGAGGGTACAGTGTAACCTGACACGCAGGCTGTGGGTGTGGCGTCTCTGATGTCTGCACTTCATCATCAGTAAAGGTGGTTTTGTTTTAGGTCGGAAGAAAAAGATCAGTTCAGAAGAGACTGAATCACCTTAAGTGAGTTATTCTTTTAGAGCTCTACTTTACTAAACCAACAGTGAAAGAAATAGTCAGTTAAACAGTTGGTGGACTTGCTGCATTCTCTGTAATACATCACTGTTAATCACAAATCTGTGGGTTTGGGACTGTTGGTTGGGCAAAGTAAGCTATTTGAAGATGTTACTTTGAGATCTAAAGTTTTGCCCAGGTCCATTTTTCACTAATTTTTGACATTTTAGAGATAACATTATTAAGCAAATTCAAAAACAGTTTATATTTGTTGTAGCCCTGACAATACTGCTATACGCAATACAAAAACAAAGGAACCTGGAGCTTCTCTGAATGAATCATTGCCTTTTTTATACAGATATCACAGCAAATTTCTGTTGTGGTGACCCTTCATCAAGGCAGCTTTTTTGATTTAACGCTAAACTGCTCTTTTTACATACATAGACACCGGCATCTCAGTATGAGAGGCATGATGTTTAACATGACATCCAGTGTGACACAGCCTATATCCATGCACATAACACACACACACACACACACACGTCGGCAATGCTAAGCACACCAGTAATGTTGTTGCTGTCAAATCACCAATGGCAAATGAACAGCTTTTGTCCTGCACATTTACGACATGATTTGGACTCAAAGTTGCTGTGCACAATGTACAACACATTTACGAGTATGGTCACAAATTCTGTTTCTTGTGAGCAATGTTAAAATTTGAATCCACAGAAACAACCATCCATCCATCCATCGATTAGTATACCATTAAGAAGCAAAAACAACACTTCAAAACTTCACACGCCTCCACCCACAACCCCCTGTTCGGCCTCATCCTGTTTATATAGGAGGTGGGACGAAATAGTCTTGGCAAAAATACTACCTCTTGTGGCGCCATTTTGGAAGGTCAGCATTGACTTTGATGGCACTGTACCTTTTATACAGAACAGTGTGACAAAAACTGATGCAAAACTCCCAGCAAGCAGGTATAATTACAGGAATTTCCACAAACCAATCAAAGTTTACCATTATGACGACTTTCATGATGTCTGGAGTCTTCTAATTTGCACATTGTGAAAACTGGTCAGAATTCCCAAAGCCCAAGTTGACAACATCAAACATGTCATGTTTTTAGCTTTATTTTAAAATTCTTTTAGCTGCAGTCCAAAACCCAAAGTTATTCAGTGTTCAAGGATATAAAACAGAAAAAAAACAGCAAATCCTCACAGTCACAAAGATGACCAAAGCACACGCAAAGCATCCTCTTTACTTTGGATCATCTCAGGCTTCACCACAGTGATTACGCAAAGGAAAACAGGTGAAATGCAAAACAATATTAAACTAGAAGCCGCTTGTATTGTTGACACATGGTAACAGATGAATGACAAATGGCGCAACGTGTCGGGGATTTGATCTGTTTTACATCTTGATAGCAACACTGAAAGCATCTGACATTTGTGTTTGGGGAGGAGTGGGTGGGTAGGAAGAGAGTAAAACGGGGGGATGTTGCTGGGGAAAGAGATTACCCAAAGATCTTTTCTTTGAGAGCAAGAAAGGATGGGGGAAGGCTGTTCCGTGTATTAGTAAATCCCAGTTAATTTGCCCTGTCAGAGAACAATGAGATATGGACCCCCGTGGGCTCTGTTGAATGTAATTCCACTACTTGCCTTAGAATCACCTTCATTACTCATCAGAGGTGTGGATCTCTCTCTTTAAAAAAAAAAAAACCTCTGGAGCGCACACTAGACATGTGATGCTCCAGCAGAACTCCCTCGGGAGTCTTTCCAACACCCATCTATTTGATAGTGAGATAACACCTCTTGAGGCATTTTCAAATTTGAAGAGAAGCTACTTGTTTCTTGGTCTATGCTGAAATCTAAGAGGAAAATATGTCTGCCGTGAAGCACCATCATATGCTTCAAGATTTGACAAGCCTTCAGGGTTCCTGGGGTGGGCCTTGTTTAATTTATAGAAGCTGAGCCTTTGGAAAACCTTGACGTTATTCATGATTCAGAGTCTTTCATTTACACTTAACACTGCAGAACTGCAACGTAACATCAACTGTGTATGTTTTTCACAGCATGTCACATTCAACATGCATAAGCCTGCGACCGCTGGGGGCCTCACAAGCTCCAATTATATCCATCCTCAGTTAAGACTCGCAAATTGGGTCTAGTTTTCAGTTCTTCACAGCTATCATGTCGCATTCTCGCTCACCTGTTTAACCCTGCTGATAACAACAAATATGGAAACAAATTATCAGCAGATTTTAATTGCATTTTAATTTCATCTTTAGCTTCCATGTCATCCCAAAAAGAGCACTGACAACTTAACAGAGTAAGCTGATACAGTAGTTACCCACTTCCAAGAACTCAAGCTGATGCATTTTTTTGTCAATCAGCAGTCTAAAACATTCATTCTAAAATATACTGAAAAAGCAGAAAATAGCTTCATTTTATGAAGCCGAATCTAGAGAATGTTTGACATTTTTTCTTCCCAATTAACTCAATTTTCAAAGCCATTATAAATTAACTTCCTGTTGAGTGTCTAATTGCTTCAGCACTGACAGAATGAAATTTGATATTTAACTTCCATGGGCATCCGTATCATCAAGACACCTGTCAGTTACTTCGAGCATTTGCGACACATTCTGCTAGAGCTAGATATTAGTTGATTAATCAATAAGTCAGTGGCAGAAGAGTAGCAGTTATTTCAATAGTCAATTTTTTAAATCACATTTTAGTAGAAATGCTTTTGCTGTTCCAGCTTGTAAAGATTGTGTTTCTTTTGTGTTTTGAATAATAATGAACATAATCATTAGTTGCAGCCCTGAAACCCACACAGAGTTGAGATATCAAATAAAGAGGAAATGTTCTTGGTGCACCAAACAGGCATGGGAACAAGCCAAAAATACAGTATTCAGACCTATTAATCATGAGATGTGTGTTTTCTGTTCCGGCTAACTTCCCCTCCAGCATGGCTGCAGCTGTAAGAGGAGGCAGGCCTATTGTTGAGACTAACAAGGGGCACAGAGGTCACTTGCATTTTCACAAGAGCTTTGCCAGAGGGGTTGGAGAAGCAACGGCACACCAGTCTGTTTGGTATGGATCTACACTAAAGTGTTTTCTATAAAGTCACATCATTCGCAGTCTATTATAAAGGGAATAGATTAGATTAAGTGAGATTATGCAGAGAGGGGCTTCCTAAAACGAGCAATAATAACACTCTTGGTACTTAGAAGACGAGTCAATAGTGGGATTAAGTCAAAAGGACACATTCAAATCCAGTGCTAATATGCACAATGGCCATTTTTCCACAGGATCAACTTTTAAGTGCTCTCACATGTTGCTGCTTCAGATTTCTCAACACGGTGCTAGTTGCAGCACCAAATGAAATCCAAGTTTTATTTTCATATTTTGGTCACAAAGCGGAAATGAATCTGCAATTTGATAAATTTCAAACCCCAGATTGAGAGTGATTTTTCTTCTTTCCATCAAACAGTCAAGCCCTCTCCTTGTGCACACTTTGTACAACAACTCCTATATCACCAATGCAACAGAAAATATGCACAAAAGGCTGCACACTCTAATGTGATTAAATGATGTGTGGTCTGGCGTCACTCCCAGCACCTCACCAACCCATTGCTCTACTCTGTATCTCCCTCCTCCACTAACACACAGATTCCCTTTCCCTGAACTGTGTTTTGAAAATAGAAGCTTTGTGTTAACAGTCAACAGTCAGGCTGGTAGGTACAGTCTGACCGTTCTATCCATCGTAAAACCTCTCGGTGGATAGCTGTTACTTCGTCATGCCACCAGGATAAGCGTCACAAGCATCAATAGCAAGTACATGCAGAGGAATTCTGAAGAAAACAAGTGAGAAGAATATGGTGATATGCTGTTGGGCAAATGCTTGTTTTGTTATTCTAAGTGGTGGAAGAAATATTGGATCCCTAAGCAAAACTCAACTATACTATAGTGTCAAAATGGGACATTACAGGTGAAATTACAAACATATTGGCAGCAAAATACACTTACAGTATGAAGAAGCAGAATTTTAATGTTCTAGTTAGTTTGAGTGAAGCCAAGACCTTTATGTGGTTTACTGTAGTTTTAAACTCTGACTGCACCCTGTTGATCATGTGTGCTTGCTTTTTAAAGTTTTGGTTTTACTTTCATGAGGCAAAATTCGTCAGATCTTAAAATGGTCAGGAATGTCTTTCTTTTAACCAATGAGGTATGACCAAACATCAATAAAGTCAGTGCATGTCACTGCTGTTGCAACTGATTTTCTGGTTCTTTCACAGGGGGTCACAAGCCAAAAAAAGGTTGGAAACCACTAGTTTAAACTACAACAATGAAAAGTAGTTCATAACATCATCACCAGTTTTGCATTTTACTTAAGAGTAACTAGTAACTATCACAATAAAAATGTAGCTGAGTTAAAAAGCACATTTCGTTCTGAAGTGTCGTCAATTTTAGTATTAGCTTCTTTCCACCACTAGTTATCCTAAGCACTCTCACTGCCAGAGATATTTCAGTATCAGCATAACCCTTTACAATGTAGCAGTTACTCACAAGTAACATAATAATAGGATTATTAGACATTAAGTGCGGTTTGACACCAAAGTAAGCCTACTGATTAAGCTGTCCATACTTACTCTATGGACAGCGCAGCACTTGCCCTGCACTTTCCTTATTCACTTAAAACAGCCATACCAGTGGGATGATTCATCCCAGGAGCAAAGACAACACAAAAAGGACCTTGAGCGAAACCCATACAAACCTCCCACAGGCTCTGACCACGGAGGAAGAGCAGTCGGTCGCTGACTCGCTTGCATTCTTCCTGGTAGAGACCTTAAGAGAGCTCTTGGTACACAGGAGCTGCTCGCTGCAAGTGGAATTCCCAAGCCGAATCAATAACATTATGACATTATATGCCATCTAACAGCACTGTTTACCAGCTACTTAAGCAGATATTGTGGATAAAAGGAGGGCCAGGCTGCAAACTGGACTGACAAAGAAGTCTTTATCTTTACACCTTATGGGTATAAAATTACCCTGCACATCTCTGGAATATTTTCAGATAGAAGGACCATCAGATGCATCATAAAGACAGCATTTCACTAGGTGAGTGGGGCTACAGGAGACACACTGGGGGCTGCCCAGCAGTGCTGCTGGAGGTAATGAGGCCTCTTGTGTGCCCTCTCTGATCTGAGAGTTGAATAATTTCCCATGTGGCACAGCCATTTTCAGTTTCTGTCTTTACTCTCACCTCGTTGGCCGGGTAGAAAAGCAAGAGTGAAAACTCCCACCCTCTGCTGAAAACATGTTGCCATTGTCAATCCACAGTGCCACACGCAGACCATGAGCTGGTTGCAGTCCAGGCGAGAAAACTATAATTTTCAGTGTTTAAAGTCATATGAGGTTTTATTAAAAATAATTAAAGCTTTACATTTAGGTTTTGTTCCCTAATCTGTGTCAGAAGCAGCTGAATGTCCTTTTACAGTTTAATTCTGCCTCGATTTGTGCTGACACGTTCCATTGGTCAGTAGGAAGCTGAGAGTTAACAAATGGTCTACTTCAGCACCCAGACACACGTGCTGGGTTGCAGCTCTCTGTTTCAATGTGTCTTTTGTTTGACGGCTAGTGTTTCAACATCCTCAGTGTGAATAGAAGAAGGTCAGCCTTGTGGGGTCTGCCCCGTGGTTATTCAGGAGCCCAACCTAGGGTGACTGGGAGGGAGGGGATGGGACAGAAAACCTCATCCTCTGTCTGACACCACCCTAATACGAAGCCACTGGAAGCTTGATGTTTCTCCGCATAAGCAGAGCTCAATCAGAGTTTAATCACACAAGCTTGAGATCCATGCAGACTGAAAGGTGGCCCAGGGATTTGAGCAAAGTGCAATCAAAAGACCAGGTGCATAAAGCTGACATCATCTGTCATCCTGCATCGAGGCTGTATCTGAACATTTTAAACCCTGCTGAGTTGAGAAGCCTGTCAGTTCAGGATGCTGCAGGCAGAAGCTATTAAACCCAATCACACTCTTGGATTACATGACAAAAAAGTAAACAAGAAACTTAGGCTGCTCAATAACTGGTATCACCACAGAACATGAGCCTCAGCAGCCAAGTCCAAACAGTGGGATGCTGCAGCAGCAGCTGAAATCATTTCAGCAACATAACAAAAGCAGGAAGCACTCTCCTGGATATCAAGAAAAGGAGAAGAAAACATCTGCATACATGTTTGTTTACTTGATGCACCCAAACTGATAAAAGTGCATGTGTGAAGTATATGAGAGAAACATTGACAGTGGTTAGGAAGCAGATATGGGAGCAGTGTCTACATCCTTGCTGCCTCCTGCAGAGGTGTACAACAAGAAAAATGTTCTATATGGGAGG
>NW_018127949.1:2748933-2790200 GCF_001952655.1 Monopterus albus
GGAATTTGGGGAGTCAACTTGTTAAACTCCTATGAAACAAGAATGACCTGCAGCTGCAAGATAACTGCAGGCCGTAACATAGATGTATATATATCCAATGCTACACACATGTGTTGCTATTAAGTCAGTGTTAATGAAGTTGTGTAACATAGATGTATATATATCTAATGCTACACACATGTGCTGCTATTAAGTCAGTGTTAATGAAGTTGACAAATCAACATTTCATTAAAGACACAATCCGCGTGATGCAGTGAGTGTTGTGTTGCCTTGCCCACAGCTGTTCTTCAGTTTGCATGTATCAGCAGCATTAAACCCACATTAGACAAACCATGTGCACATCAGAAGCCAAAAGGTGTAAGCAACATCTACCTCTAGACCTTGCGAGCACACACGCGCACCGCGGCATGATTCATTCTGCAAGCAAAATGCATACAGACCGCTACAATGTAGCGTCCGAGCCCCAACGCTTTAACAACGCGGCATCTTACTACCGAAATGCACAACCTGCTCAACAGCCAGCCGCTTCAATCCCGGTGGCAGAGCAGCGTGATAGTAAATAAAAAGCTGGGCTTTATAATAACAGGCTCCGACGTGCTGCTCTGTGCCACTTCAAGTGGTCACTCTATTGTTGAGAAACAATCTGAGCCAAAGTGGAAACAAAACCTTCCCGAGACAAGAGGCTCGCAGCGCGACGCCGGGAACAAGCAACGTTAAGTTTGCAGCTACTCACCGGGTTATTAAGCAAAGAAAGTCCTCGGTAATTTTCGGCTCTTCTCTTTTAAATATCTTCCCCCTCACGGCCACTGAGAAAAGGCTCAACGTCAGTGGCTGAGTAACTGAATAGACTCGGAGAGAGCGCAGTAAGTTGAAGTGTCAAATTACATTGGCTATTCTATTACCAAAGGGACCTATGCTCGGTGGCTGCCGACAAAATGTGTCGCGGATTCTAAGCGGACGCGAAGCCATCGGGAGAATCCGGGAGCGGAGCTGGACTGTCGCTCGGCTCAGCAGCCATCTGGTCCACTGGATCCGCTGGAGTGGCCCGCTCCGACCGTGGTGCCACCCGGGTCCACCGCACCGTGGAGTCCCTGTATCTGTGGATTTTAAATGGCTACACGTTGTTAACAAGTAGTTCCACACATCTCTTTACTGATTAAATAAAGAACAAACAATGTTACTGGCTTTTAAAAACAACCGAATTATATTATTAGGCTATTATAGAAGAAGAAGATAGTAATTGCGACACAAATGTTTAAATTGGACCCCCTTTACCGTAGTGCCTTAAAACAAAGAAATGATAGTAAGCTACTAATAACCTGCAACATGTAAAACAAGCAGGCCTCTAATAACAGATAAAAGAATATCACAAATATAACGCACAGTCAAAGTAAGAGTACATTTTACATTTTTAAAAATGTGCACCAAGTAAAACTGATATTTATATGCACAGCTATTTAAGAAACTACTGGTTATAGTAAATAATAATAAAAATCATTATCATTATTTTTTATTCGAATTAACTAATTACAAAATGCTAATACGGCCTGAATGTTATCTGAACGTAGTAATATAAAATAAACATCTACTATAATTCACATATTAGACTCGTAACAACAAACGCACGCACACAAAGAGCGCGCTGACGCACACACGTGATCCTCCTCGGAGCCGACGCCTCCCTCCGTGTTTTGCAGGCCGCCGCTCTCTGATGGAAAGCTCCGAATAACAAAGACGGCTGAGCTCTGACGTCAAGGAGCCATGGCTGTGCCAGGCAGCATCCAGACTCCAGTCCACACACACAGACCATCTCCTGACACTGAGGCCTGTTTGGAAGCCCCCACCCCACCCACGTCAAAAGTTATAAACACACTGCCCTGACTGATTAACCCTCTAAAGATGGGATGTAATTGAGTCACTGTGAAGCTTTCTCTCTCAGAAGCTCTTATACAAGAAGTCACCCTAAAACTGACACTCTGCTGGTGTGTCTGGAGTCCCCTGAGCCTCTGCTTCCTGGCCTGGGTATCTAGCCCAGCTGTCTAAGTTAAGGGGGGAGGGATGGGCTGGAACAATAGGCGCCATTTGTCCTGCTAAAAGGTGACAGGAAGCATTGATTTCAGCCTGTTCCAGGCTTGTAAGCAACCCCTGAATTGGCTAATGTGAATATCCCTCTAACGGAGATTGGAAAGTTGTAGGTGATTGTGATTCACAGCAGTTGTACAGGGATGCAGGAGCAAAGTTTTGATTCCTGGATGCCAAAGCCCCATCAATTTCATTGAGCTGTTAACTGCAGTAAAGCCCTCTCATGTTCAATAGGTGACTGCTGCAAGGTGCAACATAAAGAGCTTAAATCTGCTGAAAGGCAACCATCACAAAAGGTAGTAGGAAACAAAGAACATATGTCAAAACTAGAGTTAGAGCTAAATGATGAGCAATTCAAAAACCAGCCTAACCAGATAAAGATATTTAAGTTAAAGTGTGCAGCAGTTGAAGTGCACAAAGTAAAACAAATGGGACTTCCCCTCTGAACAATACATAAAATATGGTTCAAGTGGTTTCTAATAAATATAAGGGCAACTTTTCAAGCAAAATCCTGAGTATGAGGTTAAATGTTGAACTGCATTTATAGACTCCAAATAAAAGCCTGATGTAGAAGACTGAGTTGTGTAGCGTGATACTTCAGCTAATTTTAAATGCAGGTAGGCAGCTGGTCAGTGCTCTTACTGCCTGGTAGGAATCCCTAAATTGTTGCCTTTAAATAAGCTTTAAAATAGCTCTCATTCACCAGTTTGTCTCACACTTGGAACAGGTATTCTTGTATGGTGAAACATTTAAGGAACCAAAGTACCATCGCTTTTCTTGGGCTTAGCCATAGCTGTAGCCACACTTCATTAAAATAAGCAGTTGGTGCATGTTTCAGCGTATGAAAAGGTATGAATTAATTACTGACCATTCTCTGAGCTTTTTATAAAATAACTGACCACTATGCTTAAATATGAAGTCTCCACTGTTCCACTGGAATGTATTGAAAGGGACCAACCTGCCAGACCTGTGATCACAGTGTTGTGACACTTCCTCTCTTGAAATGATGTGATGTCTGTGATATACACCAGAGCAGGACAGACACACCAATCCAGATATAGAGGGGAATTTTCCTTATCTGGGTCGAGAAGACTGAGTCAAAAACATTCTGTCAGTGAAATGCTTTAAAAAAGATATGCAAAGTGATGTCTAACATTGCAGCATCAGCACTGCACATTGAGTGCAGGCATCAGATTTACCCAGAATGTTTCAGGAGCGTGCTGGTCCCATGGTTAATACTGTCAGCCCACATGCAGCTTTTCTGAGTGGAGTTTCAGTGTTCCATTCATGTTGACTTTTGTTTATTCAGGTTTTCTTCTCCTGTTGAAACTAATGGATTGGAGACCAGGGAACTTTAAAGCAGTACATACAGCAGATGTGGATTGTACAAAACTGCAGTTTTAAGGCTGAATAATTAATATTTTTATATTAAGAACACTGACACATACACAGTGGACATGGCGTCTCCCCATTCCCCTCCACTATACAAAAGTGAAGCCAAAATATTGTGAATATGGCAGCTTCCATCTTACTTTTTTTGCAAGGAGATTATGCACAGTAGTGTCCAGAGGTGGAGTGACAGCGTTGGACCACCAATTAGAGCTGTCAAATCTACTGAAATGCACAACATTTGATAACATCACATAACTTATTAAAAACAAACCTACCAGAAAAATAACCACTTAGACACACATCAGCATGAAAATATCTACCAAAAACCACAGAAATGACCTCTGGGAAAAATTTTGTTTGAGTTGTACTTTGAGTTTTTAGATGGCTCATGCCCCATCTGCTAACATGGGGGAGGCTGGATTTATGACCTATACTGCAACTGACCACCAGAGGGCGATCACCTTTTGATGGCTTCACTTTTTGGAGCTCTTAGCCTGTCCATTGTTTTTACAGTTGATGATTAGGAATGGAAACAAATTGCTATATGTAATGTAAAGGGGATTACTTTATCACCTGACTGATGCTTCCCTCAGGTCCACTAAGCATTATTTGGTTTTCCGGTCTGCAGCTTCACTGTTTTGGTTCAATCTCACAGCTGTCATCAATCTATTTGCACCTGCAAAAAAGCTTAGGTAGACCTACTGTACACTACCTGACCAACACCAAATGACAAACACAAAGTTAGCAAATAACTAGTAAACACAAATGGCCATTTAGTATCAAAGCACAGTGAAGATCAAAATCAGAGAGAGAGTGAATGCTTGACTTAAATTCACAGAATGGACACAGACATAGCTAGTAAAAGTAAATGAATTCAGTCTGTTGCTGGTTCAAACTTTTTCATTCTGTTGGGTACAAAAGTAAGCAACATCAGTTTTCCACATCTAGTTTCCCCATCATGTTAAATAGGGTGTGTTAAAAATGTGTGAGTTATTTAGATCAACATTTAGTTTAAGAAGCAATTATTCATTCTTATATTTTCTCACTTGTACTTTTTGTCTCTTAACTTTTCAGTTGAAGTGTTGTTCGTCACATGTAGATAAAGTTTCAGAGACTTACAAAACACATTTATGATGGCCAGCTCCCATTGGATTCTTACACAAAACAGTGTGACCTTTGAAAGTTCAGGCAGGGAGCTGTCTGTGTTTTCATGTACAGTTCCCACCTGGTTTATGAATGAACAACCACCAGGCTCCAGAGACCAGCCCGCATCCTCCACAACCCACTAAATACTGGCTGCCTTCCAGTCCACATGTGTTCACACAATACTGACTTTGCTCTGCTGAGGACAGAGAGCTCATGCTGCTCGTGTCTGAAAATATGGAGAGAGATAGTGGTGGAGCCGTACGTTCCCGAGGGTCTACTTACTATGATATTCAAGAGCTGTGTTTGCATATTTTGTTTCACTTTCTTTAACTGAAACATGAACATTTGAGATAAATGTAGAAAAATAGATTCTATGCTTTCATTTTTCCAACCCTCTTAGGTTCATGTGCATCCTTCCCAAAACAAGTGTGCTGTGTTACTTTGAGTCTGTTGTGTTTTGGGATTTTGTGTGAGCTAGTGATAGCACACTGCAGACTGAACACTGGAGTCTGGTCAACAAATAGGATTGCAAAGGATGGAGGGAGTCAGCAGGGCAAAGAGGAGAAGGCAGAGGAGGACAGCACTCTGCAAACTGAAGAGATGACTCCTGCACTCCATTTGACAAAAAGACATGAGGGAAGTGTGTTAAACACCATTGATCCTCATTACAGCAGCAGAGGCAGACAGCGTGAGAAGACACACACACCTAGGCAGGTTATAGTGAAGCCTCCTGATGATTTCTTCCCTTTGTTTTTTTTCCTGCACCTTTTTTTTTAGCAGCACCAGCAGAAAGCTGGCTGCCAGCACACCGTGCTGCTCTGCTTTTAGGGGAACAGAGAGCCAATCAATATGTGCTCACACAGAGGGAAGAGCATTCAAAAAACCGACTGTTCCCTCAGGCCACAGGCAATGAAGAAGTGGGAAAGACAGAGAGAGACAATGCAGAGAGAGCAAAAGGCGAGGGGGTAGACAACATATTTCCTTTGCTACTATATACTGATAGAAATAACATGATCACTGGAACTCTGACATGCAGCAAATATAACTGGGACTGTAGCTCACTGCAATGCACAAATGAAATTATGTTTAAAAATATCACAACAGAGCTTCAATCCATACATTTATTCTTTTCAGGCAAATTTTTTAGTAATTCAGAATTAGAGCTGAAATAATTAGTCAATTAATAGTTAGGTGATCAACATAAAATTAATTGGCACCAACTGATGTCATGATTTCCTGGACATTTCCTGTTTTTGACTTTTATTTTGAAGTCATTTCCAGTGTCATACCACCCTCATCACCAGCCGCAGCTTGACTCTGTCTCTGATTGGCCTCAGTTAGCCTATATACACCTGTTGCTTGCTGTCACTACCTTATATTCACCTCACCTCCCTCAGCCTGTTTCCGGTTCATCTGTTCACATTACCGGGGACACGCTCCACTTACGCTCCATTTTGGTTTTTCCTCTGCCTGTTCTGAGACCTGGACACCTTCTGCTCTGCCCTCATCTGGCTTTTGCTCTTTGTACTTTGTACACTTCGCTCTCTACGCTTACAGTTTTTACACTTTCAGTCTAGTTAGTTTTCTGTTTTTGTATTTGGACTCCTCTCCTTAGGGGTAATATTCACTCTAGCCAGGTACATAACACAACTTTCAGTACTAGTTGACAATTTCTAGCCAAGGCCAGTAGTGTGTAAATCTTAGTCTCAATCCACCATCTTATCTGCAGTTGCAGGTCCCTCTTTGTTCATACAGACTTTCTGTTACTTACCTGTCAGTCTAGTTATTCTGTTGAGCTGCATCCTAAGCAAATACTTACTAGTAGCCTGACCAAGTCTAATTTCTCATATGTGGTGTTCAGTGAATATACTTACTAGTTATTTATTCTTAATGGATACACAAAATTACAAGAGAAATATATAAGGATCATAACAGCAAAACCAACCATCTTTTTAGAATATTCTTTAGCAAACTATTTTTCATTTTAATTCACAGATGGGTAAAATGACTAAATATCAGTTTTCAGCACTCAAATCTTGTCTTACTCTTCATGATTCATTTCATCTGTCAAATTCTCAATTACTTGTTTCACCTCTTACGCAACAAAAGTGAGTTACATTGTTTTATTTACAGGTGCTATTTAGTTATTTGTTTCTTCATGGTACAGTGCCGCGCTGTTATAGATGTTTTGTCATGTACTGGAAATTATGTATAATTTGCGTCAAACAATCCCTGCATGGCAGATTGAGCTCACAGTGGGTGTTCCACTTAATAAAATCACTTAGTGTAACAATTCCCACCTTGACATCCCTCTGTTCTGTCTCAGAGGAAGAGGTTTAGGTATATTGCTGTGCTGTGACTTTTTTGTTTTCCTTTTATGTATTACCTGACAGGAGGTTAACTAGCTATTTCCAGCCCCATTATTCTCCTGTAACTCCAGGGCAGAGTGAAAAGTCAATTATAGTCAAAGCACACTGTTTGTCAGAATCCCAGGCTTGTGATATACTCTGCCGAATCGTTTTCTGCTAAATGTGAGCGTTTAATTATTGGCAAGGCATTACAGGGCTTAATGAGATACCGCAGTAAATTGCATTGTGGTTCCATATGCACTAATAAAAAGCATCTCAGCAGCTCCTCAACAATATCAGAGCAAGTCTGTCCAATGCTTTGACATTTAAGTAAGATGCTCCCCTTATCATAGAAGATGGTTCCAGCTCCTCAACTGGGAAATGTCACATGTCTTTTAAGGTCAGGTTGAATCTCTTCCGCTATTTTTCATTGAAGGAGCTTAACTGAGTGATTTTGCCTTATGATAATTTGCTTCTTCTAGGTATTGACATATTGATATACAGTACATGATCTAAGGCAGCATATACAGTAGCTCCGCAATGTAATTCATAAGTAAAATGCAATCCTGATTCTCTTGCACTGTTGTGTATCATCAGGCTTTCTTGGACTTATTTTCTTGGAGTTTCTTAGTGAACCTACTTTCTTCTCTACTTTTTTTTCTCTTGCCAAATCCCAGTAGTGCTGGTGATCACTTGTGAACCTGGTGCAGGTGTTGTTTATGGGTGACAAAACAATACTGATAGCAGAGCAAGAGCTTTTCAGCTTTTCATTTGAGAAAAAAAGTAAGTGCTAGGCCTCTTTACTGAAAAAACAGCATATCTCATGGCTTCACTACATTATTGTTGTGGTGAGAAACCAGTATCTCTGCCTCTTCTCTAGTGGATATCTCCCAGTGTTGGTGCAAACTGGTAAGTGCAGAAAGAAGCTCTAGCTCTTTTTAGAAAAAGTGAGAATAAGTTTTTCTCTGATGTTTTCAAGCACTGAAACATTTTCTGCAATCAGAACAGTCTGAATACCTGTTGGACACTACTGTGCAGTAACAGTACACTGTCACAGAAATATATGATTACTATCAGAATCACTGTGCTATTATGACTCTTGGTGAGCGCTGTATTATTTGCTGTTGTACTTGGTGGGTTGATACCAATTTTGTCTCTGTGCCTTCAATAAACACATAGGTCTATGATATGGTACAAAGCATAGAGAAATACAGCTTAATGCAATTCCATATATACAGTACTTTATTTCCATGCTGTGTCTTCTAAGCTGGTTTCTAAAGTTATCTACAGCAGTGGTACCATGTTGCAGATGCACAGACCCACACATCCAGACCCTCAAGACAACATCTACTTCTGCTGCTTTACAACTCCTCTCCTCATCCACCAGTCTGTTTGGCAGGGGTTGCCAAGCAACAGGCTGTGTAAACACAGCACCTGACATGTCGAAAGAGAGAGCAACCAGGCGCTCAGGCACTTGTCAGCATATCTCTGTCAACTCTACTTGCAAACATGCACTTATCATGCAAAACATAAAAGTACACTCCCACATGTGTACATGGAATAGTTTAATCTTCTTGGAAATATAAGCTACCATACCCAGTTTAGGGATTTGAGGTTTCATTTGTGATGCAACCTGTAAATAAGTATTTAAGTCAGGATAGAGTGGATAAAACAACAGCATATCATAATAAATGGGTACTTGAATAGACAGACTTTGTCAGAAGAGTGTCACAGTGAGGCAAATCACAAAAAGCTACAGACACAATAATGTGTAATATAATCCACACCCGTATTTTTAGTGAGTCCTCTATTGTTTTTATCAGCGCTTTCAGTGTCAAGGTCAAGGGTAGTTTTATTATCATGTAAACAGAGCAGGATGGAGGAGCAAAATGCAGTTATAACCCCTCCACATGCTACATAAAGTATTTTAGACAGCAAAAAATAATTCCGATAAGGGCAAGGAATAAAACAGTAACAAATTTTAAATCTAAAAAATCTGTTTACAAAACCTTCAAATGAAGAATCTCTGCAATAAGTACTACAAGTGAACATTCGCAACAACACAGCTGCAAAGAGATTGCTGTGTTGTTAAGTTGTGCTGTGGAGTCATTTTACAGTGTCAGTATGTAAGTATTGTGGCATTCTGCGCTGAATGAGACTAAGCAGATGACATGAAAAAAGGAGTTCTTCAACATCAGATATATGCTAGTAAAAGATAATACTCTGTATAATAGGGCTCAGTCTTTATTCTTGATTTCATGGGACCAGCCAGGGAAATAAATGTCCCAGTAGTTCAGTATTTGCACTGCAATGCGTACAGCAACAGTTAAGAGAAGTGATGCTTGAGTTTCAGTCCTTATTTGTACTATTGTGAAGGAGTTAATGCAGCTGAGTAGTCTCACAGCCCGAGGGAAGAAGCTCCACAACAGCAGATACTTTTGTGTCACTTTACAGATGGCAGCAGGGCGAACATGCTCCTGCTGGGTGCTGTCCGTAAACTGGGTACTAAGGTGCTGCTGATATTCTCAGCTGCAGACACTTGCAGTGCATTACCATGCCAGTTTCAAGGATTTTTTTTAAAGCCACTGCTGTAAAATCATTTTGTTGAGGTGAAATATTTAAAGGAAAATTAGGCATGAACAGTGACAGCTGATAAATACCACTGACTTTGGTCGTCCACTGACTGACCATCATTAGGTCAAGATACAGACATTAATGGTTGACAGAGGCTTCATCCCAGTGACTTTGGTGATGCCCTCACCTTTCTAGCAGTGCAGATCCCAGTTTTTATTCATCCAGTGCAGCATGTCACCATTTAACATTAGACTTAACACTACATTTTATACAAACATTTATAGTTCCCACAGGATAAATACTACTGACTTTGGTCGTCCACTGACTGACCATCATTAGGTCAACATTTTAATTTGCCTGGTACTTTGGTTTGTAACCTGCAAAACTAAAGATACTCCCATCAGCCTCAGCTGTAGCTTCTGTTTAATGCTCCTTAGCACCACCCCAGCCCCACTGTTGTTGCAGTGATATGTACCTTCACTCTGCCTCTGTGTAGTCAAAGGCCACACCAGCCTGCCCAGTGTTTGATTGATTGTTGTTGTTTGTTTTGTCCTGATGCTTTGCTTTTCTCTCTCCTCTATCCACTATCAACCAGTCGAGGCAGAAGGCCGCCCACCAAGAGTTGTGGTCTGTCGGAGGTTTCTTCTGTTAAAGGGAGATTTTCGTCCCTACTGTCACTAAGTGTTTGCTCAAAGGGGACGTGTTGTCTTTCTTTATATTATTATGATTATTATTAATAATATTAATAATAAGGTTTAGGCTTTACTATGTAAAGTGCCCTGAGATGATTTTTGTTGTGACATGGCACTATACAAATAAAACTGAATTGAATTGAATTGTGTTTTTAAACTGATGTTTGTGTCACTGTGGGCAGTTCAAGGAGTGGCTTTCCCATTGATCTATTTCCTACAAAGGACAGAGTTCAGAAACTAAATGGATTTCATCTATCTATTATCTGATGTGACTTCTCCTCCTTAAAAGGATATAGATTTTCTGCCACTGATCTAAGGAGTCAGGTAGAGCTGAGGATCTCCTGCTTCTAAAAGTTGCACCCAGTGGATTTTCTCTCCTCTGTAGTATCACAGACAAAAAGGTTGTACTGTGCTGTGTAAACTTTAAGCTGACATTTATCTTTGTTGTAACCATGAAATCCTGTTTTACAACACAAAGAATGTGTTAATTATTTTCAACTTGGGCATGCTAATATAGCATCAGAAGAATCATTTGTCTTCAGTTTTTTCTGTTTTGGCCTGACCAAATTGGATGCGAGGCCCACATCCTTTTCACACAATGCATTCTGCAGCCACTATTAGCACTATTACTGTGCTCTCTCCTTAGTCCTTCTATCAGACTCCCTGCAGTTGGCCAGTGCTGATAACGCCCCACCAAGATGACCAGGGGGTCACAATTTCACCACTGAAATCAGCGGCAGAGACACGCCACTGTGTCCATCAGAGTGTAACTTCAGGCTGTTTCTGCAGTGTTGTCATTTCCCAGGCAGTAGGATGCTTTGAATTAATCTGAAAAACAAGGATAGCTCAGGCAGTTGTCAGGGTTGACCCTCCTCTTGGCCACTATCTCTAACAAAAAACGCACGAAGGCTGAATGCGGTTACAGAATTTCACAGCTTAACAGAGTGATAGAGGTGAATATTTAGCTTTTTCTTAAAAGCTTAAATAAAATTTTATGACTATCTTTATTTAAGTTGAGAATAAAAGATGCTGTGGTTGGTCGGTGTCATAGGCATTTATGATTTACTGTACTGTTTAAGCACCTACTGTAATTATTTCCTCTTAATAAGGAATTATACAATTCATATCTAATTATCATGTTAGGATTTCAAGTAAGCCTGTGTTACTTCTGCTTTGAAAATATTTCGCAGCATACCAGATCACAAACCACAAACCAAGATATCTGTAAGATAAACACAATTTAGACACAAAAATATATATTTATCACTGGCATGAAATGATTGCAGTGATTTTGAAGTTGCACCAATCATAAAGGATTAGCACCCTCTGTGTGTGTGTGTGTGTGTGTGTGTGTGTGTGTGTGTGTGTGTGTGCATGTTATCATGGAGTATCTGTGTGTAGAATAGATTTGTATATAAAATCTTGACAATTCCGTTCGCACTCAGTGAAATAAATCCTATTCAGTCCAACAACCGGTTGGCACAGCCTTTTGTTTGTCCATGACTAAACAAACAGGAGCTAGAACACTGAATCAGCCTCTGTGTTTTTTTCTGTTGTGTGTGTGTGTGTGTACAGCAAACTGCAGCTATTACTGTCATGTGAATAAATCAAAAATCAGCTGAAATGGCTCTCTATAGTGCCCTTGAACAAAAATCAGGAGTGTAGATGATGCCACTCCAATTCAATACTTAACCACTACAGAAAAACTGTAGGTTGTGTTAAAGTGCCAGACACAACACAAGCATAAAATTAAAAATAATAAAAACAAAAAACTTCACCAAGAATGAAAAAGACAAGGTGAGAATGTGTAAAATACAAAGTCAGCAAAGAAAAATATGCATCTAATACAGAAAAAGAAACGCTGCATGTCCAACAAACAGAAACCTCTGGACACTAAGCACTAGGCTAGAAAAGAACCGGTTTGCATGACATGTATGTGAAAACCCAGCTATCATCAAGAAGGAGGTTTCTGATCTGACAAACATTTCCAACAAATCCTCAAAACTGAACAACAATTATACTGTAGATCATTTGTCTCTACACTCTCTTGAAGCATTTCCCGAATTTGTGCCCCTTCAGCAGAAGGCGATATGCCACAGACAAATTGTTCTAAATCAATTACTGTATTTAAGCTAAATGACCATTTAATTTTAAAGCTACGTCAACATTTTATCGTTTATATCCTTCGTCATGCTTCAGTTTTCTGCATAACCACTTGATTCTTTGTTACAATATATAATACAGACCTGTGCACCAATGCAAGTAAAAAAAAAAAAAAAAACTTGAGCAAAAAAACCTACGACAACAGCAGTTAATTGTAATGACAGTAGAAACATTATGATGAAGAGTCTGGAAATTACGTAATTAAATTATATGGAATTATTCGGCAGAAAGCCAGTTAAGCTTGAGGTTCAAAAGGACACTTGACATTACACAATGACATCCTAAGGACACTGCAACAACCACGCACACGCACAGACACACAGGTGTTTCATTTCAGCATTATGTCGTTTCCAGCTGTCAGAGGTGGCTTGTTGTTCTATAATGATGATCAAGCGCTTCAATCCAGCAGCCTTTTCTGTTTGCAGGCTAGGAGCCCTGTTTGCCAAATGATAAAAGGCTTTTTATGATCCTGCCTTTCTCTTCCTATATGTATTCTCTGACATATGCTGTCCCCTATATTTCCCTGACCCTTCTTTGAACCCAAAACATTCATTTAAAGCAGTGG
Source organism: Monopterus albus (assembly GCF_001952655.1). NCBI lineage: Eukaryota > Metazoa > Chordata > Actinopteri > Synbranchiformes > Synbranchidae > Monopterus > Monopterus albus. The sequence continues at coordinate 2,761,896 of NW_018127949.1, forward strand.
ATAAGCAGCAGGGTGCGGATCTCTGCTCTGGGACCTCTTGGCACTCAGCTGTGTACTAAAAGAACACTTATCCCCACTCACCCACATCAAATTCATTTTCTGGCATTGACGGGGAGCAGCACCATGGTATGATCACTTCGAGTCAAGGTAAACTGCCAATAGTACACCGCATGAAACAAGATAAAACATGAAATATGTTGGCACACATTCAGTGGTGTGTGTGTCTCCTTTGCAATCTTCCTCTAACTTCCTCGCATTTTCTCTCATTCTCACTTGAGCTTTAGTGGTGCCATAACCCCCAAAAGGCAATTACCATGACAACAGCAGCAAAGATTTGCACAACAGTAATTAGTGTGCTTAAAAAAATGAAGGAAATTAAACAATTTTGTCTGAGAATTGATATGACACACATCAGAGTGCACGGTGCAGGTCTGGGGATGAACCTGTCGGTAAAAACGAGGAGGTGAAACATATCTGAGCTGCTGTAGCGCACAAGGAGAAAAGCAGAAGGCTACTAGCTGTATCAGGTCAGTGTATTAAGATGTCCATTAATCACTATAATACAGTGGAATCAATGAGTTGTGCAGCCTGTCTCTGTGGAAGTGATGTCACGCTCATGTCTGTAGTAAAAAAAATATGGTGGAGAAGGGACTGCTCCTAGTCTCAGCAGGGCTGCAAAAAATCATAAAACATCATCTGATGAAGAGACTCTTTCTTCAAGTATGTAAACAGTGGCTATGGCCCTTGATTCCACAGCAGGGAGAAAAAATGGAAGAGCCATTTGTTTTATTTTTTTCCTCATTCTTGTTGAAATTCCCACTAGTTCATTCTGAATCTCATTGCCCTGGATAGCAGCTTGTTGGAGGTGTGTGCAGGCTCACCTCCAGCCTTGCTCAGCTGCTGTAATAGATGTGTTTGTTGCTAAGTGGTGGTTGTAATGGGATGCTTGTTTGCCTTGCTCAGTGCACTTTCATCCTTCACTGTAGTGCTAATGCTAGGCAGCAATTTGTCTCACGGCTGCGCTGCTTTCTGGTACGCAAAGAAAACAAAGATCTGGGGCGACGAGCAACATCTTACACTCTGTGTGCACATCTGACTGTATGTTTAACATGTAGGATGAGTATTTGTAGTCATTTGCCACCAATGAGGAGGTGAGAAGGTCATATCACTTTCTGCCTAAGCTCATCATTTTATGCTGCCTTTGTGCAGATCATAAAGGGTTCCCTGTAGGCTGCACTTCAGTACTGAACCACCATATATAGTACATATACTGCAGACCTCCATAAATAGAAGAGAATGAGAGATGGGCAGAGGTGGAGATAAGGGTAAAGATAGCACCAGGTCTCATCCCATACACTCAGACTGTGACTGGCCTCAATGAATCACCTAATCATGAATAATCTTCATCGGCTGCCTCCAAAGAAAAGTCCTGCTGCTTTCTCACAAGCACCCCAAGCAGTAATTCCTATTCAGAGGCCCCTTAGTCTCTTCTACAGTCATCATCTGTGTGTTTGGGTATCTTGTCCTCTACACAAGATGACCTGAGCAGAAAGCAGAAACAGACTTCTTTAACTTTGGTGTGATGAAGTGACATGTTCATTGTTATTGCACCATTAAAGGCTCTTGCTACTAATTTCTATTGTCACTGCAACCTGGATGTGTGGATTTGTGTAGACAAACATGAAGCATTATAGAAGATGTAACCTTGTTTGGTCAGAAGATGTGCTGTTTGCTATTCATGTAATTAGTATCCTGATCTCAGGGGAGATGTTTTTAGTGTATTTGCACACCATTACTGTCATGATGAAATGAGCAAAATCGGAGCTCATGTAATTCAGAAACAGAACCCAGACTCTGTCAACAAATATACTTTCACCTCGGTTCCATAGTCACACCAGTGAGGACCGAAATGTACAGTTTAACAACTAATAAATACATTTGATAATTGGCTTGGAAAATTCACTTTAAGTATGCGCCAGCTGGGGATTTGGGCAATAATATCCATGAGACTTGATCGCCATTGCCATGAAGAGGGGGAGGGGGTATTCAGCTCTGGTTTGGTCTCCACCATCTCCTGAGAAATAGATCAGCCTTTTTAGCTACTAAATGATCCACTGTATTCACCAGATAGTCTCTTTGTCTGCCAATTACTGCTGGATATGCAGCGTACAGTAGGTTTATCTGCACTTGCTTACTAAAAAGAGCTGCTTATTGTTTTAGGAAACAGAGTTCATGAGAGCAGTGAGACTGAACATTATAGTAAATCGGCTGTAAAACCAGAATAATAAGATAAAAACAACTAAAAGAGTGTTGAGTTCTAGGGTTGGTGATAATTCTTTGTGTGTTTGTTGCTGTGAAGGTTTCATATTTGCACACCAATACATTTCTAGTAAATGGAAATATTACTTAGTGAATATTTTAGGGCCAACATCAGTGAGAAGTTTACTCCTATGCTTCCTGGGCTTTGTGTTTTTATTCATAGGGATCTGCTACATAGCAGTAAATCTACTCAGCAGGTGTCTCTGCCTGTGCACTCCACGGGGCTTTTTCAGTTCATTTGCATAAAGCAAACTCAATATCTGAGGTTTGCTTGGCGCCATATGCAAATGGGAACTTATGTCCAAATGGTGCTGGGGCTTGGGCAGGCAAGGAAATGTTACAGCCTGATGTGGTAATTAACTCTGGCAATGGTGAGTTGTATTTTGACCAGGGTTTGGTTGTGCATGGTCTGTTACTCAAAGACAAAGCTGTAGTCTGCAGCCCAGGGCTGCAGGTGACCACCACAAGAAGACCACAGGCAGACTCAATGTGTTGCTTCAGCACGAGTGAGTTGATTGTACCTCTGCAGAGAGCTGAATAGAAGAGCAGAAGAGGATTGAATTTTCTTGGGTGACCTCAGTAACAGTCAAAAATGTTGAGGTACAGCTTGACTTGGTGGTTTGCATGATAATATTACAAAGAATTTCTGAGGAGCCAGAGTTCATTTTCTCTCTAAAATTGTGAATTCATCATCATTAAGTAACTATGGGATGAACTCCTGGATGTGCGCTCAAGGGCATAAGCCAGGATCCAGTGAGAGGAAAGTGTAATCTGCCAGCAATGACACTGAGCGCTGACCCACGACCAAGGGCTGATGGGATACAATTTCAATCGACAGGCTCAGTCATTGGTAGGTACGGTCCTGAAGCGGGTCAGGGCATATTTCTCTGGCCTTCATTAATTGGTATTTTGACTACAGTCCTCTCTCTTGTGGTAGACCACCCGTCCACCCACATGAAGTCCTTGAAGTGTGACATTGCAATTACACTCACCATGACACATGGGAGAAAATCCCAATCTGCTAATAGAGATCTGGCCGGCCTCTTCCCCCCTCTATACTGAAAGGGAAAAGGAATTTTCAATAACATGGCCATTTATAGCTGCTACCACATGGCAGAGTGGAACTGAGAGCAGAAGGAGAACTACTTTTCACTACTGATGGTTGTATAAATACTAATGGTTTGACAATCAATGCAGCATTACAGTGCCCCTGGTAAATAGAATTATGATCTGGAACTATCAGTGATCAAATGATTAATGTGGTAAAGTATTAAAACAGCTCATTATGGTTTGACCATACAGAATATTTGCACAAAGAAAAGATCAGCAAAACAGAAACAAATATTCAGATAAGGTCAGTAGTATCTATGTAACATTGTATTTGTCAATGGTGAAATCAGTTTTTATGTAATAGGATCACTTATTAATTACCAAAGTGACTCATATGCATCAGAGAGGAGCCTATGTGATTGTCTATAATGAAAGCACACTTTCAGTATAATGCAAATAACACTGGCATTATTCAAACATTCTGTGATGGAATACTGTAATACAATAACAGAAATACAGTGCAGCCATAATAATTGTATACATAACCTACTGCATAATGTGTGAGGATTAAAAGATAGACTAATTATTTAGCTCCACACAAACTTGCTCATGGAAATAATCATCACACATATTCCATTAAATTGTTTTAATAAATACATATGTAGTGCTATTTCTTTGAAGCTATTGTTTGCCTGGTTGAAAAACATCACTCCTTTGAGGTTCTAGCATCTGCATATAAAGCGTGTGTCACTTCCCTCAAACGGCCATGAACTGAGATAAGACAGAAAACATTGCATGTGTGGGTTGTGAGGGGCAAAGTGTGTTGACACGCTCACATTGTGGGGACTCTGCCTTCCAGATGGAGACAAAACGCTGGTCCCCACCATCTGGGAGCACACTGCTTTGTGAGGACCAGAACTCACTTGTCACAAATAATTAATCAGATTTTACAAAATGATGGGGTGTAAGGATAGAGCAAGTGTTGGCTTTGGTTAAGTGTTAGGGTAAGGGTTAAGGTTATTCAAGTAGAGGTTCTGGATAAGGTTAGAGTAAGGAAATGAATGTAAGTCTACGTACGGACCCTTTATGTGATGACCACAAGGATGTGTGTGTGTGTGTGTGTGTGTGTGTGTGTGTGTGTGTATGTGTGTGTGTGTGAGAGAGAGAGAGAGATCTATACAAATCTGCCTTTTGCTCGGGGGCACAACTTGAATTGCATGACTAATAATACTTAATGACTAAGAAGATTCTCTCTTATGCAAACTCAGAATAATTCATTCTGTTCTAATTAAGAGAGGAACTGAGTTTACATACATGTAGGAAGTTTATCATAGAGTATTTGTGCTGTCAAGATGGTACTGTGCTACTCTGATCATAATGTCTGTGCAGTGAGATTGCCAGCCTGCACTTTGACATTCAGCATCTGTAGTAGATGAAGTTAAAAGTCTGCTAATGCTTCCAGTGGGTTGAACTGAATTGATTTACAGGCCATGTTATTTTACAAGTGTTCAAGTGGGTGTCTTTTCTTGGTGATCACATATATCAGTAATGATCAAAGTGTACTGAATAGTAGGCATGTGCAAACCCTCTCACCATTAGACTTTTTAAAATTGCCAGTGTATCCACTCATTGTATATCTTAATATTTTCTCATCCCACACTATCTTTCTTTCCTTTTTTTCTCATAAAAGTCATTCCCTTCTGCATCTTGTAAGCCTTTTTTTTCTGAGGAGGGCTATAAGTGGGACCCCATTTCTCTCCACCTCCTTATCCCTAAATCCAAGCTGGTTTCCATGAGAAACCAGGAGGAATGTGTTTCATTAACATTCTTTGTGCAATGCATATGCACTTCTTGTTCATCAAATCTAAAGCAGCTCACCGCCTCCCTAATCGAAAGCAGCCCATGACGCCTTTTAAGAGGGGCTCAAGTGTCTTCTAAGAAGCAGCATGTCCATATGAATGCCGCAAATGACCACATGTTTGAGTGTGTTGATCCGCAGCCAGTTTCATGTGATCCCTTAGCTAGTAAGTAAAAATACAAATCATTTTGGCAAGATTATTGGACAGAAACTATGTGGGCATGTGCTGTCAGCTTTTTAGAGGTGATTAACTGATCATGTCTCCAAATCAAACCTCAGATCTAATTTTTGTCTCTTTTTGGGGGGGAGTTTCTTCCCTCTGGGTTACATCTTGGTCCTGCTTCGATATGTTAACCCTTCTCACAGCCAGACGACAGCCAAGGGGCCTATTTCAAGTTTAGAAGAGTGAAGGAGCCCAGAGGTCATGAAATGACCTTTGGGGTAACGTGGCAGTGGTCGGGAAACACAAATAAGCACACGCAGAAACCAAAAAAGAAAAGGAACCTCATACAGCTGTCTGTCATCCAAATGCTTCACATGTTCTGAGTTGTGACATGCATCTCAACAAACATGGATACTTCAGTGACAGGAGAAGGATGAAGCCATTACAGCAGCAGATTTTCATCCCAACTCCAATTGGCTCATGAGAAAACTCTGCAGTTTGATGGATAGAGTCGCATCTTGTTACTAGGATGTGGTTATATCTGTGATGTGATATGTCTTTGAAGACATTTTTTTGACTTCTTTTAAAGGTATGAGGGCCTACATTCAAAGGGGTTGTTTATCGAAACTGCAGAAAACATGCTCAGTCTTAGTGTCTGGGAATGAAGATGGAGTAGTTTTGGTTTCTACAACTATGCAGCACAAACGAAAGCACATTCACCTCCATTGATTTGGACAGAAACCAGACAAATGGATATATCAAACCCTGGACACACAAAACAATCAACATGCCTACTACCATAAGTAAGTAGAAAATCGTAAGTGTTTTTAATTTGGATGAAGTGGCCATTTAAGATCTGTCACCTTTGCAACAGCCACATCGCATCCTCCACTTTATGACAAGACTTATAACTCTGACATATAAGACAGCCAGTACTGCTCTGACTCAAATGGCAACTGACACAGCAACCGGAAGGAACTTGGTTGCAGAAAACACAAAGCAGATCAAAAGCAGCTCTCGTTGATCTGTGTGGTCTCTTTGTGGAGCAGTGGATGTTGAGAGGCAGCAGAAAATCAGACATAAAGTCATTGATTTTCCAAAGACATGCCCAACCCCCGCCAAAACACACCCCTTCAGAGTCTGATGACTGGTGTGATGAACATGCACACCACCTCACATACAAACTCACTCCTCAAACCAGGAGCCCTGCCCCCCACCTAGGCCTGGCAGCCACCCCCTCTTCCCCTATCTCCCCTGTCTATCTCTCTCTCTCTCTCTCTCACTCGTTCCCCCTGTCTCATTTATGCTTTGGCGGAGCAGCTGCTGCCCAGAGAACTGAGGGAGCAGCATTCACATCTGAGCACATTAGTCACCAGATGTCACCTTTTGCTGCCAGGCCATCGAACATCCAGGCAGACAATGCCCCATGCATTCTGAGCATCTGACTTACGACGTCTCCTACAGAGGGGGCTGGGTGGCGCTCTGGACTCCAACAGCCACGGTTGATGGAGCTCAAACCCACGTCGACAGTGACACCTACAGCTTGTCCACACACACTTGAAGTGGGAAGCAACTCTTGAGTCATTAATATCAAAGACCGCCTTCAGATGCACAAGCTGATAAGGAAGCAGATCTCTATACAGACTGGATGAAAGGAGATAGATTTACCCCCAAACCTGCTAGTTTTTATTTTCACCAAGCATTTTATTTAAAAATGTGGAGAGAATTTTGAGTGTCTACCTGTTTTTCTGTATCCTAAATTTGTCTGAGTTCCTTAGAGATCTAAGTCATGGGGCGAGATGCTTTCTGACAACCCTGATGTTGCCTCCGACACCTGCGACAGATCTTCTGCTGTCACCTTGAGGGTATCAAATCTGTGTTCAGACTGAGAGATGGCAGCTCTGTGTGCTCTGCACCACAGACATAAGACGACAGTTTGCATGTATTTGCCAAAGTAGAAGGTCTCACTCAGAGAAGTAAACAGTGGTAAGAGTAAACAGAATAGGAACAAAGAGCCCAGAGGCACAATATGTATGAATTGCAGAATTCCATTAACTAGTACGTGTACTTTTTTAAGCCTCAGGTTGATTTTAAAGTTTTCTATTTCAAAATATGCATCTCTTTGAATCGGGTTCACTCACCCTCTTTAATAATTCATGGGGGTTGGGAGGGTTTACAAGGTATATATGAGGGATTATAAAAACGTATTCCAACAATTTAGCACTGCACTGATTATTGGACTCATAATGGACAGATTAAAAAATATATAACATATATATACGCAGCAGAATTAGCAGTATTGTCTCTTTTACACGATCGATTTTTTGTCCTTTTCAAAACTTGGCACCGCCATCCACTGCCCACTGTGCAACTAATCCAATATCAGTTCAGTCCAAACTACAGAAAGACCCAAGTTGTAACCTCAATTTTTGTATAATTCAGGAGTTTTCAACCAGTGGTCCGTGGGCCCCTGGTGGTCCATGAAGGCACTGCAGGTTGTCCTCGACCATACATTTAATAATGTAATTTTACTAAAAAAATAACAATTTTTTAAACATTTTAATATTATCAATTATTTGATAACAATCAATTATTGTTTATGAATAATCAAATTCATGTAAATAGATAAAATTTATAGAGGTCAAGGTGAATTCCACGATTAAAATGGTGGTCTATGTACTCCACAACGGGTTACTTCTTATACAGAATGGTGGCCCTCAGGTCACAATTAGTTGAAAGCTCCTGCTATAATTTCAAAATAATTTATTCACTAGATATTACTTTGCTGTAAGTTTCATGAGCCACAAAAGTTGGGAACATAGGTTTAAAACATCCTCTCAATACAGTTCAGTGAAACAGCCTCAAAAAATGCTCAATGTTATTGCGTCAATTTGGTGAAGTCATGCAACAATTAGATATTTCTTTAATCCTTGCTCTCTGTGTTCTGAAGTGTATGATGATGCACATACTAATAGTCAAACAAAACTTCATCTATATGTATGACCACAATTTCCTTTTAAAACACACAGCTAGTTTGCTTACAACTGTCATATATCCACAGATTAATGCCCTGTATCAGTCCAAACAACAATTTAAGTGCTCTTTTACCCCCATTGTTTATCCTTGTAACACCTTATCAGTAGCGTGATGCTTCCTCCTCCCTTGTTCTCCATCCTCTCTGCCTTTCTTTCCTTCCTTCTCTCCATATAATAAATGATGGGTGGCACTTTCCCCTCACAGCGCTATCTGCTACGTGGAGTCACCTCCAGACACATTAGCATATTTATCATCAGCTTCACAGACTTCAAAGTCGGTGCTTGCTTCTCAGAGACATGAGGAAGCGCCACCAGGAAGCCGGCGCAGATTGCAAAGCACTAGGTGTTCCCCAGGGATCAAATATCTGTTTAGGTAAGAGGAGGGGGGAGGCTATGAGCAGAATTCAATTCATTTATTTGCAGTGGTGATGATGTCTTTAGCAGTGACTTTAAATATTTGCTCAATGCTAACTGCAGCTTTCACCACAGTTTGCAATGTTAACAGACATATCTAATGTTGGAAGGAGCACTAGGGATTTTTTTAGGGTTTTACTGGACATAACATAATGTAAATTGATTTACATGTAATATAATAATGTAAAATTATACCTTAAATGTGTTCTTTTATTGCTTCTGTTTCTAGATCAATTTTCTAATCTGTACATCTCTGCTGCCTGGAAGCTTGGTCAACAGCACACTAAATCTTCTGTAAACAACATTAGTCTTATCTGCACTTTGTCCACCCATGCAAACAGAATGGGTCAGCCTGCGTTTGTCCTCTCTGAGTGCACACATGATAGACAGCTTGTCTCAGTGTGTGACTGGTGAAACAGCCATTCAGGTTAAAGAGAGGTCAGTGAGCAGTGAGTTTCCTATTGCATTGCTGCTATCACTGTACCTGGCAAGATTCAAGTTTAAGGACATAGAAAATTTGTATATCGACTAAGGGTAGCAATACAGTGAGGTGACACCATTCAATCTTCTCATGATAACTGATTAGTTGGAATGTACAGAAAAATGAGACTGCAAGATTTTAGTGGTAATGAAAATAACTGACTCTCTGATGACAACTAAAGCCACTTTTGTATATGCAGATCTTTACTAAACTGACAAATAAAACAATCTAGATTAAGCTAAAGACATCTGAACCTGCAGTTTGAGTCAGGCAAATCTCCCACCTATAACCCATTAACTGTGTTGAACCAGCCACTGCTAATGAAGCATGATAAAACAGAAAAAAGTTCTGGGAACTACTGTGACAAGCATCAGCATGCTCACTGTTAAATCAATCATCTTTCCTGACTTTTTCACACCTATGCAGAATGATGATGTAGTCCACACAGACAGGATACAATTTTTTTCTATTTCTCACATGACACTTGCAGCTCAAGGTTTACTTTTGTTTTGATTCCTTTTAATGTGTACTGACACTTCCTGCAAAATGCATCTTCACATTCTCTTGATTTTTAAACATACAGTACATGTTCTGTTAATAATGTGATTTGAATCATTCATACACTACATTTTAAGCACCCTTTATAATTGGAAAATTAGTTACAGCACAATGGCTAACTGCTTCCTACAACACTAATGCCAGCCTTCTCTCTGTGTCATCTAAACCCTATGCTAATGAAGTCCGGGCCCACAACATGCAGGAGGTTGAATATCAATTTAATCAGACCCTCCCTGCAGGGGCTTTCAGAAAGAAATGACAGCCAAAGTGCATTAGCAATTCTACTGCTGTCACTTCTCATAGCTACTTACCTTACAAACAACCTGCTCTAATAGCACCTGCTTCCTGGGCAATTTGGGCAACAGAACATGAAATGGACTGGAGACCACTGACCTAAATAGCAAAGGGCCATCTCTAAAAGATCTCTAAGTACTGTCTGTTGTATCATCCAAGAGAAAAGCATGAGGGCAGCATGTATGGACAGTGAACATACAGTACTTTACTTTAAGTGTATTTCCACCTCCAAGACAGGATTGTAATAGAAATCATCAATCAGAAACTCTTCTTTAACCCTCTTTAAATGCTTTCTGCCAATGTGTTTGTCATCAAAAGAGTTTTATCCTCATATCTTCTGATTATTATCTACAGATAACAGGTACAAGTAAATACTTTCATACACAAATGAATAGATAAAAGGAAGAGTTCATTACCTCCTCTCATACAAATGAATTGCTTTGACATAATCCCCTCTTATTCCTCAAGGGGATGGGGGGAGGGAGAGTACACGATGAGATTGGTCATAGTGTGCATGTGCATATGTGTACTGTATGTGTGAGTGTTGGGGATGCCATGGCTCATTTCAATGTCGGCCTCTGTACATCAGCAAGGGGGCAAAATATGACATTTCTCCCTGCACCCAGTGCAACAGCCTGTGTTTTCATTCACTCTGTGTCATGATACACACTGATGCTACTCAGTGTGGCAGCTGATACAAACATGATGCCTGGAGAACTAGCACCCCCTCTTGTTAACACATACACTGACTGATCTATTGCAATTGTTATCTTTTGTATTGTTAGATTTGAAAAGGAATATTTTGTTGTTTTTTTGTTGTACACTTTCTCTCTTGGACTTATTTGGCAGTCTTCTCCTCCAGCTAACTGCTTGCTCAATAAACTGCAGCTAGATGCCAACATGTCAGGTCAAAAAAGAACTTCACTTGGGGAGGTGGGCTGGTGACAGGAAGGACAGCATCCAGGTTTTCTCATTTTGAGCAAACCTATTCCAAGACCACAGAGAAAAACAAACATGGGACTAGATGAGGAGCAGGGGAAGAAATTATCAAGAGTATAAAAACAGCTTTAAAACCTCCAGTGATAAATAATGATAAGGGTCTGTTGCAAAAATAATGCACCCAAAGCATTTCCATTACATGATGCACCACAAAACCCTAATTCCCACTGCCACACAGCAGCACAGCAGCAGACCTTGTACCTTGCAGCAGACCTTTGCATATTTGCTCCTGTAATTGTAATGTTGTTCTCTGGTCTTTAACATGACAGAGACACGGCCGGGCATTCTCTCACAGGCTTTACCTAAACCCTTAATGAGGAGCAGCACGGCATGATTAGTATTGTCCTGGGCACATATTAAATTCTGAATGGATGACACAGAGCAAGACTAAACTATTCCCATACAGTCATGGCGACTGCTCATTTAACTGTGGCAGCTATTGTGGCAAAGGGGCATCCGTTTTAACACGACAGCTGGTTTCATTCCTCTCTTAAGTATGCATGAATATTTAAGTGCCGTACGTAGTTGATGAGATTCTCTGATGGTCTGTTTAACCAAGGCCGACTGTTTTTTCAGTAGACTCCTTCTCGTCTTTAACTACTACAGCACCCCAGTGAGAGTCCCCTTGAACACAATTGATTCATAGTCATCTATCTCATAGCCGAGGGCTGGGTAATCACAGCCAGAGAATCGAATCTACCACACTTGTGTTGCATCAGGGAAAGGAGTCTGTAATGAAATAACCCTCCTCCCTGCATTAATTCGTCTTTTTGGCCAGTGGCACACAGATTCATAAGTTGGGTTGTTGTTTTATTCACTGGTGGAATTAGGGGAAATTATTTAATTAGGATGTGTATTATCAAGCTTCTAATAAAGCAAGTAAAAAATGACCAAGCTTGACATCATCTATTTCTTGAGTTACTGTTCTCAGTAAGCATGGTTCACAAGGTAGAGCAGGTTGTTTCCTCACCATAAGGTTAGTGGTTCAATCCATGTGTTGAAGTGTCTTTTTGCAAAACATACACACACACACATATATATAATTTTATGTTGTATATACATATATAACAAATATATAGATGATAGCAGAGGTGTGCATTAATATACACAGTTATTCAATGCATGTATACTTTCACACAGGTCTGATCTTTCAGAGGTGAGGTATGCAAATGTTTTGCCATCAACTTGGCCTAGCAGAGAATGACAGGTACATTTGATGCAGTGTGGCTTTTTAGTGGAGTCCCTGCAGAAAGCTATTTTCACAGGATGTTATGTATGCATTTTTCAGACAGATTGCTGCAGGAGACAGGAGCTCAGGAGGGGAGCAAACATGACTGGAATGAAACACAAGCCATAGTCTTCTGAGTGAAGTCAAACACAGTGCAGACCATAAAGAAATCTGCATTCATGTAGCATTTCTTTAAAAAGCAAAATAACATGTTCAATAAATCTTTGAAATCTTTAAATATGACATCAGAAACCTTCAAGCATAACCAAGAACTGGACAAATTACCATAACAGTTGTACTCTGCCATGACACATACACTGAAATACTTCTATATCCTTCCTCTTACATTATACTGCCATTTATCTGTAGTGGATTAAAGAAGCACAGTGAGTGAGTGCTTCAAGAAATGTGTTTCCCTCCTTGGCCTTCTGCTGTTTTTCCCTAGACAAGCCCAGACCCAGCCCTGCCATCTGCTGGCTCCATCCAGGTGAACAAAAACTCACCCTGGCAGATGACCCAAAGTACCCCTGTGTTCCCACTATGAAGAAAAAATGTCAGGCATCATCCTTTTTTTTTTTAAGGAGTTTGCTTATGAATAAACAATGTGACACTTGTATGAGTAATAACAAGTGTTCTTAAATAATCTTGCCAAAAAGGTTCATTTATGGAGGAAAGAGAGAGCAGGGGAGAGAAACAGAGTGTGCATGGGGGAGAGAGGGTCGATGGAGGGGGTTTCAATGCTTCTGAGAGGTGCTTCATTTTCCAGCACCATCTGTTCTTGGTTCTGAGAGCTGGAAGCCTCGTTTGTGTCAAACACCTCCCACACGCTCTTAGCAGCCAGACACCAACAGCAAGGACTCCATCACCTGTTTCAAACAACTGCACAATGTGACCTGCTGCATCCGTTAACTACTAATCACACCGAGTTTGATGATGTTGTTAACCCACTCCTTGAGAGGTTCCTTCCCTGAGGCTCCTACAAAAGTTCCAACCAGCGGTGAGCCACTGATAATCTGTGCTTTGGAGGTGGCTGACAATGAAAGGGTTGATGGAGGGAGAGAGGTGGAGGACCAGACAGAACCCGGAGGCTGGAGTTGGCCCTGCTTCCCCCCAGGAGGACAGAGAGATAGAAAGAAGACAGAAGCGCATGAACAAGGCCATGCTCCTCCATTTCAATCAGCTGCGGCCGTCTCACATGGCAGCAAAGCATCCGGAGGGGAGGCGCCGTCATGAATCCTAATTGCTCCCTTTTCACCACATTGCAGGATGTTTCTATGCAAATCTGTCCAGAGAGGTATTTGGTTTATGCAAGGCCAACTGTATGAACTGAAATGTGAGCAGGAATCTCACTCAGACAAGATTGAGATTTAGTGGGGAGATGCTAGTATTATAATAAGCTTTAGTGGGGAGATGCTAGTATTATAATTCATTTGGATAAATTATTCATTTTGCACATGGCTCTCCTGAGTGCAGGACAGAGTGCAGTTTCACACATGTAGCTAATGTTTTGGCATGTATGTATTCCACTACATCGACAGGCACTGGCCCCAAGTTAAGATATATTGCTTTAATAAGAGTGACGAAGATGCAAAATAATGAGATGTCGGGGAGAAGAGTGCAGTGGTACCCACGGAGAGACCGAGAGAATCAAAAACATTAGTCTTCAGCATGTGGACTTGTGAATGTTACAGAGGTTTCTGCCACATTTACATAGCTTTACGAATACCCGGTGATGCAGATCTGCATCTCCTACATATACAGTACTGGCTACTGTACACTCTCTTGAAATTAATTGTGAATTTTAAATCTTTTACTCTGTAAAATAATGTGTTGATAATCACCACTGACTGGCCAGGAGGGACTGATGTGTAATGACCTGATGAAAATATTTTATGTTTAATATTAATCACCATGATTGTTTCTGTCTTGGCTTTTGCTGCTTCAACAGCCCAACATGCACTCGAGGACCAGTAAAAGTCAAACTAATTTTAAAACTGTACCTCTCTAACTGCCAGAGTATTATTTATGTGTGATGAAGGATATTTGTCAGATTGTTTAGAATATTTGGTTCTGGACAGATCTGCAGGACTAGATTCTCTGGCTAATGCAGGAGATATTAATAATGGTGTTATTTCACCCCGAGTGACTAGTCTAAACCAATACCTCCTACATTATTAGATGTAGTGCTGCTGAAAGAGTCGGTTAATTGGCAGCTAATTTTAAAAAACAGCTATTTTGATGATTGATTCATCTAAGTCATTAGCAACAACCCTAACGGTCTATAGCCTGTTAGTGATTTAAGGGCTATACTCAGGCAAAGCGGTGCTCTGAGCTAAATGTCTGTTGTCATCTTGCTAAAGTGCTCACAGTGACATGCCTTAAGGCATGGCCACAGAGGTTACAACAAAATTTTCCACACTCAACCCTGAAAGAGGAAGTGATGTCACATTTCTGATGCAAGTAAAAAATAAGTATTGATCAAAGCAATTTCAAATTATAACAGTTGTATCAGTGTTATACCAGTATAAGCCAATCAAATTTTTCATTTGAACAAAGCTGAATTGACTACTGCAGCTGGCTGGAGATCACAGTGTGACAGGAAACACACAGCTAAATTTGTGACAATGCTGTTAGTTTGGTGGCATGCAAACATTTGCTAATTAACACTAAGCAATCTAATACTGTAGCTGCCAAGACATTTCAGTAAAAAAACAAAAATGTCAATCTCATGGTGGCAACAGGAGAGGAGTCAAGGAACCACCAAAGTCACGGAGATGTACTGTCTTGTAACTTTGAATATTATGTACAAACTTTTGTGCTAATCCATAAACACGCTCTTTACAAGTTCAGTAATGTTTTTCATTTGACCTTTCCTCTCTTTGGTAAATGCCCTTACTTTTTAACTCCTCAAACCCAGTTTGGAATGTGCTTTCTGTTATAAGTGTCAAGCTCAGTTTGGTTTAATAACAATAACCATAAAGCCATCATCAACTTTATTCTCTCAGGTTTTACAAAACTCCTCTAGAGCCACAGAAGACACTATCCAGCTGTTTTCACAGGAAAGGAAGTACTTCTACTCACAAATAAACCCATCTTCATGTACAAAGTTGGTGGAGTCCACCTTCAAGTAAAGTGAACATGAATGGCTCTATACAGTAAACTCTATCACCGAATGTACTGTATTACTTCCAAAGTAAAGTCCAATACTGTCTGTATATAAAACAAGCATCAGTGTCTTTCCTTGGTGTTAGGTGCGCAAATGTACACCAATACTCATTAAAACAGCTCAGCAAATAAAGACCTATAAACACCTAACACTACTGTCCTATGAATACAGTGGCATTTAACTCCATGTGCACTGTGATGATCAGTAGAAGTGAAACAATGAAGCCATTTCCATCCCCACTCTCAGAACATACCTACACGTGCACACAAATGCACCCTGACATGGGGCTTTTGTTATAAACCAATCCGTCACAAATGACCATAATCTATACTGTGCTCCCAATGGCTCTCCTGGGAAGCGTTTTCATCTCATCCTCCTTCAGTTTATTTCCAGTAATTCAAACGCACTAAATCCAAATATGAGGAGCCATGAAGCCCTGCTGTTTTGACAAGTTAAATGACTACAGGCAATGATGTGCTTCCCAGCCATGGCTGTAAGCAGCACACGTTGCCAGCCACCGCCTTTTTGTGTGTTCAACGGAAATGTGCGGATGTGTGTTGGCGTGCGGTGCTTTTCCCACACGCACTTGCAGCTGCCTGACCCGCTGCAGCATCTTTTTGAAGTGAAATTGAAATGGATTGTGTAGCTCAATATTTTATTGACATCAACTTCACAGAATGTTGCTACAGTGACACCGGGGATAATTATTTCACCACAGATTTCTTCCTCTCTGCATTTCACTCTCGCTCTCTTTCTGCCTTCCTCCAAGCCCTTCCATTCCTGTAGAGAATTAGTTCTGCATAAATTACCCAGTGGAATATTGAATCAGTCTCCAGCCACCAAAGGCGAGTCTGTGTGGCTGATTACTGAGTAGTGAGCACAACACCCATGCACACACACATATAGAGCAAGAGGGAGAGGGGCTCTAAGTGAGGAGATGACACCATTGCAGAAAAAAAAGGAAGACGAGGAGGTGGAGGAGAAGGGAGGGGGCAGAGGGGGGGATCAGCCAATCTGAATATGGAGAGTGAATGCTGTATTAGCCACCCTAGCTGTACACTATCTGCTTATTACTTAGTCATTAGCAGGGGCATGGTTTTAAAGGAGGGAGGGATCAATCAATTGTCATGGGTCAATGTTTTGCAGCCTCATTATGAACCTTGGGTGGCTCTGTAAATTAAGCTTAGTAATTACTCATGTTAATTACACAAAGATGGTGGTCACATTGATCTACAAATACGCTTTGCATAATGTAAGTGGTATTATGAGTAAACACTGGGATGCACTTGAGTGCAACCCACTGATCACATGGGGGAAGAAGAAGAAGAGGAAGATTTCTCTCAGCTCTGTGGAGTTTCTAATCATTTATTTTTATCTAATTAATCAATTAGTAACACAAATCCTTTGATACTTGTTTACCCAAGCCATTTTTCAAGCTAAAATGCCAAATACTCCCTTGTTCCAACTTCTCAAATGTATGATTATTTTGTTTTTAATTGAATACTTCTAGAAAACAAAAGGTCGTTTTTTGTATATTTTGCATAATTCTGAAAGTATCTGTCTGAATCTAAATCTAATATGGCTTTATCAAGCAGGGGCAGTGACCAAATCCCTGACTCCCCAGTCCTGAGAGAGGGCCAGTTTTCCTCAATCTGAGCAGTCTGAGACATTCAATTCCTCCACAGGGAGCACTCTGTCTGTGTGTGGGAGTGTGTGTGTGTGTGTGTGTGTGTGTGTGTGTGTGTGTGTGTGTGTGTGTGTGTGTGTGTGTGTGTGTGTGTGTGTGTGTGTGTGTGTGTGTGTGTGTGTGTGTGTGTCTGCTCATGATTGCACCATTAGTCCAATGTACTGTATTTGATACCGTTTTGTACAGTGAAATACTCTAGAGGTACTTCAAGGGAAGATCACTGAGCTGCTTCTCATGCTGGAAAACATTGTTAGCAGCAGTCCTTCAAATGTTTTTGAGGATAATTTTCTATGCTCTTTACATAAATTTACATAGACTGATGCATTCATGTGTCCTTAAGTCATGTGTGCCTAGATGTAAAGAGTTAGACAGATCAGGCTCTTTGGGATGGCAGATTGAGAGAACCCAGGCCATGCTGAACACAATAAGGTTTAATTAGAGGACTCTGTAGATCTAATTGGCAGCAGAATTAGAAAATGAAGCATCAGATTCTGCCAAACAATTTTCACTGTTGGTGGTTATAAGTTGACAGAATAATTAATCAGCACAAGCGCGTTGTGGAAGGAACTCCTCATCAGAAAGTCAGTCACCATCAGTGCACCCATGCCAGTGCATCTAGCAGCACAGGTATAAATAGCACATTTGTTTAGCCTCTGCACCTCCGCCATCTGTACATTTCCAGCTGTTGGAAATTCATTTGGTGCCATCTAGAGGTTGAACTTCAGACTGCAGCAAATGTACTGTACAGCTATGATACACAAACACAAAAGGGGTTGTATGCATATCAAAATGTATGGTAACACACATATACACAAGTACTTAAACATATCAAGTTTTGTTGTTATATCTGAGAATATCTAACCACACTGGAGTACATCATTTCCTAATCCTCACCTCAAACATAAATCTAATACTTCGCCCCACTCAAAATCAAACCCTGGCTGTAGCCGTGATGCCTGTTTTAAAGAAAGATTATTCCTTCACTCAGGTCTGGTCTTATACATGTGATCCAAACAGCAACTCTGGACAACCATAACTGCACTAGCAAACAACAACTGGTTTTAGGTGGTGTTATTTACTGGAGCTGTTTCTTAATAAACAGTAGTTTAGCTACAGTATCTCTCCACCCAGAACTTCTGCAGTCTGTATCATTATAGGGTCATCTACAGTAAGTGAAGTTTCAATAAAAGAGAAAGTTACACACAAAAGTAATCCTACACATAAGACAGTGATCCAAAATATAGCCTAAATATAATTTTAGTTGGAAATGAAAGTAATTCACCTTACCAGCCAAACACCTGTGGAGTTATTACCATTTGTGCCGTTAGGTGTCAGCACTCACTTGATACCGACTGCGCTCGTGCTCCTGTGACTTCTCTTTCTTGCTGTCGTTGTGCTTAGTCTTGTGCTGCTTTCAGGTACTTCTCATGATCGCGTATTTTTTACAAATAAACCAGAAGTACGGGTTTTTGTAGGTCAGCCAACAGATTTAGTATGGGTATCTAGAAATAAAATGGCTATTTTTTACTTTAATTTAAAGTTATAACATATACTTTTAATCAAAGTTGTATTGAAGAAGGGGCATGCACACATCATTTAGTTTATGTAATAAATGTATATTTGTAAAGAAGAACACTTTCTATCTTAAGATGCAACACTCCTTTCTTGCACTGCTTTCTCCTAACATTTGCACGATCCTGTCAACTTTACGTTCACTAATCATGGATATATACCAAGGATGAATGTATACTAGTAAGTTCACTGGATTACCGATAAACCCTGAATGCAGCGGTACGGTGTCTCCCATGCCATCAACATATTGCACGCTCTTTGCCAGTATTGAGAAGAGATGGGAAAGCGAGGTGATAGCATGCTAGCAACACAGAAAGCGTAGTCTAACGGCATAAGGACGAAATAGTCGTTAAATTGTTTGCGTTATTGTTAATTTTGGAGAATCTGGCAAAATGGTGAAGGAGCAATTCAGAGAGACAGATGTGGCCAAAAAAATGTGAGTATAAAAGGCTCAGAACACTGCTACTACGTTAGCTCGATATTTAGCCAGTGTCACTCAGTTTGCAGTGTGGCTGAGACGAGTTGGTTAGTAAGTTAATAAAGATCCGGCTTGTGATTCATAAACTGGGGCTAGTCTGACTCATAAGTTAATATTAGTTAGCTTATGTGAGTGCTGTGTTAAAGGTCATGTGGAAAACAATTAAAAATGAGACTGTTGAGCTTATTGTTTATTTCATGGTTATGTTAGCTACGAACTTAGAGTGAGGCATTGACATAAGAGCCAATAAAGTCTACATTGTCTGTCCTTTTTAACTTCTCACTACTGCTTGCATGTCAATAAGCATTTGGCTTGGTCAAGTAACGTTAGTGCTGATAAGCAATTGGCTTGGTCAAGTAACGTTAGTGCTGCTATTACAAGGAAGCAGATATTCGCCTGATGTTTGTTATTTTTGATGCATTAAGATAACCTTGAAACTTTCCTGGAACATTACTGTTTGTTCTTGTTTACAGAAGCCATATATGCTTTGGGATGAAATCTGCTGAGCAGATGCGTAAGCAGGCCCACATCCAGGTGGTCAGTAAGAACCTGTATAGCCAAGACACCAAACACTCTCCACTGCCCTATGGAGTGCTGGACCACCGTATGGTACGACATAGACAAAACACCTTCTACTACACAAACCTAGTTTAACAGCAGCAAACTAACTGACACATATCATTATCTATTTCAATAAAAGCATCCTCATATTGCAGGTACATTCCTCTGATGTTATGTTTCTTGCAGGGTACCAGTGAGAAAGACAGACCATGTTTAACATGTGGGAAGAATCTGGCAGATTGTTTGGGACATTATGGCTACTTGGATCTGGAGCTGCCTTGTTTTCATGTTGGCTATTTCAAAGCCACCATTGGAATCTTACAGGCAAGTCATATGCGATTATTAGTGGTATATGGTATGGATAGAATAACAGATCTTAGAGTTTACATGGTATTAGAAAGGTACATATTTAAAGAATGTGAACTATATATTTAAAAATAGCAATTTGAAGAATCAAACCTTGTGTAAAAAATTTGTACGGATGTCAGCCTTCAGTCATTTATGTTTCATAATGTGCCAGGTGAGGCACTGATGCTGCTAAAGTTCATTTGAACAAGGTACCTCCATCTGGAGGTTTTATTATGGTATTAACCTACACTTGTATATTGTAAATTCTTGAAGTTATCATTGTTTTCTATACTGGCAGTGTACCCATAATTTAAACTTTTTTTATTTTCTGCATTTTTGTGTGTGACTGAGTTTCCTCATTGTAATGTGGTGTTTTATCATGTTTCCAGATGATTTGCAAGACATGTTCAAGCATAATGCTGTCAAAAGAAGAGAAACTGCAGTTCATGGATTACTTGAAGAGGCCAAACCTGCCCTACCTCCAGAAACGAGGGTTGAAGAAAAAAATCTCTGATAAATGCCGCAAAAAGACAATCTGTCTGAATTGCTCCGCCTTCAATGGTGAAAAGTGAAATTTGCATTGCAATATTTACTTTTTGACACTTTTTTTCCTCGTGTGATAAAGGAAAAAAGGCTGAGTCTTGTTTCTCTTGCACTTTTAAGGGCCAGTGAAAAAGTGCGGTCTGCTGAAGATCATCCATGAGAAGTATAAAACAACCAAGAAAGTGGTGGATTATTTTGTGTCTGATTTTCTGCAGTCCTTTGATATCGCCGTTGAGCACAACAAAATGATGGAGCCGCTGACCAGAGCACAGGTGAATCTTGTATACTCTTTCACACTCTTAGTGTTACAGTGCTGTGGTGTAGCGAGTGATTAGTCTGTCTAAAATAAATATATATATATCAAAGTCAGGCTGTGTATCAAAACTCAATACTTTTTCCTTACTGATTAAATAAGTGTTTAAAGTTGAATTTGAATGATTGGTCAGATTTTTATCTCTCTATTTATTGTATGATAATATATCTCCTTATGTAAATAAAAAATAGCTTGTTTTTTTACCACACCAAAAACTGATTTATTGAAAGGTTTTGACATTTTAGTAAATGACAAAAGAGTTTTGTTAAAAAAAAAATAAAAAAAAGATGGTTGATGAGTCAATGATGGTTATAGTCCTCCTAATAAGGTACGGATTGAGTAGCATTATTTATTATTTTAAAAAATTTGCAAAAGAAAGATTTTAACTTTGGAAGAGACCTTGTGTTTTACCTTTAGCCCCTTGTACACTGCCCATTCGAGATGAGTTCACCCCAGCTCCTGTATAACTGGGACAAGATGGAATAGGGGAGGGAGAGCAGTGTCAGCGAGGACAAAGTGAATCAGAAAATTACTATTTTTATGATTGCTTCACTGTGGTTATGTTCTAAAGCACACATAAACACAGCCTGCACAACTTTGTAGGAAGAATTCTGTGTGAATGGAGCCAAAACGCACGTCTCTGTTCTGAGGTGAGGTGCGCCTTGTGTCTGCGTGTAGCCTTACCTTTAGACGCACAGACCTGAAACTGCACCTACTGTAATTTCCAATTATAAATGTATCAAACAAAAGCAGATAACAGCCCATTTGTTTTATTTTCAAATTGCACTTAAGTACATGGACCATCAGACATCACGATAAGCATCATGCCTCTAGTATCAGGATTGTGGCAGCTGTGTAAAACAAACACAGGAACTGCGGTTTGCTGGCTTTTTAAAGTTCATTGCAAAAGGGGCTTATTCAAAAAAGCTGCCTTGAAGGATGGTCAAAATACCATCAGTTGGCCATGATCTCTATCTAAAAAGGGCTTTTGTTATAATTTATTCTCTAGGAAAACCTGAACCCTCTGGTGGTAATGAACCTGTTCAAGAGGATTCCCCAAGAGGACATCCCCTTGCTGGTGATGAACCCTGAGGCGGGCAAACCTGCAGACCTCATCCTCACCCGCCTCCTGGTGCCTCCTCTCTGCATACGACCCTCTGTGGTTAGTGACCTGAAGTCGGGCACCAATGAGGACGACCTCACCATGAAGCTCACAGAAATAATCTTCCTCAACGATGTCATCAAAAAGGTTGGTATCCATCACTGACATGGCCTTACCAGCTTCTATCCAGTGCAGGGTATCTGTAGGAACTTAGAAGATTTGAGCTTTTAGTTTGAAGAGAGCAAACCTCTGACTGAAAAATTGATTCATTTTTAAAATAATGAGCTGCGGTGAGCCAAAGGCCATATACTGATATAGCATAAACAGTTGGCAAAGGAAAATGATATTTCAGTTTCCAGTAGCCTCCAGGTAGAATAAATCATATTTTAGTCAGCATACGGCTCCTTAACAATAAAGTCAGGAGGCAATTTATAGGTGTAGTATAATCCTAAAAGTGTAGCAATCTCTCTCCTGTGCCTTAAGACCTGCTCATGTAAACTACTTGTTTCTGAAGGGGCCTGTTCTACTAGTTCAGACATCCCAAACACAGCCCTGGGTTGAAATTGCATTAACTGGGCAAATGTCTGAAATTCATGTCTTATTTTTCATGTAGACAGCCGATATTAATAAACTCTTCTGTCATCCAGCATCGTATGAATGGGGCAAAAACCCAGATGATCATGGAGGACTGGGACTTCCTCCAGCTGCAGTGTGCCCTGTACATTAACAGTGAGCTTTCTGGCATTCCCCTCAACATGGCACCTAAGAAATGGACCAGAGGCTTTGTTCAGAGACTCAAGGGGAAGCAAGGTATAGTGTGTACATAGTTAATTGAAGCCGCTTTTACACGCCCCATTTGGTGCAGGAGTTTCCCGCCTCGCTGTTCTGTGTAAAATGTACAGTCGTGGCTGGCATGGGAGGGTTGAAGTTGACCCTCCAAAATGCCGCAACAGGAGGCAGTATTTTTGCAGAGACACATTTGCACCACCTCCTGTATAAATGGGACAAGGCGGAATGGGGCGTTAAGAGGTCCGCGTGAGCGAAAGAGCTAGAGAGCGAATGCTGAGAGAGAGCAGCATCAGCAAGAACAAAGTGAATCAGCGAATTTAAACCTTATTTTGTGACTGTTGACCACCGGTTACAGTCTAAATAAACATAGCCACACTTCTGCACAACCCTATGGGAAGGATTTTGAGTGAATACAGCCAAAACACACACTTCTGTCAGTTCTGCTGTGTGCTCATTGTATAGTTGCGTGACTGATTTATTTACTGTGACGACTCAGGTCGCTTCAGAGGAAACCTCTCAGGGAAAAGAGTGGACTTCTCTGGCAGAACTGTTATTTCTCCTGACCCAAACTTGAGGATAGATGAGGTGGCGGTCCCTGTGCATGTGGCCAAAATCCTGACATACCCAGAGAGGGTAAGCCCTGGTCCATGGCTTTAACAAATGTACCAGACAACCACTTCCAAACCAGAGCTTACGTTTTCTCAACTTGATATTTTATTATAGGTGAACAAAGCAAATCTGGAGCTAATGAGGAAACTTGTTCGCAACGGTCCTGACGTTCACCCCGGAGCCAACTTTATCCAGAATCGTTACACACAGATCAAGAGGTGAGCCCGGCTGCTTTTTTTTACACAGATTACAACCACTGCTTGCCTAATTACCTGCTTCATAACCAAAAATTAACTCTCACTGTCTGGCAGGTTTTTGAAATATGGGAACCGTGACAAGATTGCTCAGGAACTGAGGATTGGTGACATGGTTGAAAGGCACCTGATAGATGGAGACATTGTCCTCTTCAATCGGCAGCCCTCTCTGCACAAACTCAGCATTATGGCTCACATTGTAAGTTTAGTTTGTCTTTCTTTGATCATGTAGTCATGAAATCTTTTTTTAGTTGCTTGTTTATGTATAGTATTGATAGTTATTCTTCCCAAACTGACAGGCCAGAGTCAAACCTCACAGGACATTTCGGTTCAACG
This sequence comes from Monopterus albus, assembly GCF_001952655.1. Classification (NCBI taxonomy): domain Eukaryota; kingdom Metazoa; phylum Chordata; class Actinopteri; order Synbranchiformes; family Synbranchidae; genus Monopterus; species Monopterus albus. Next base: position 2,786,053 of record NW_018127949.1, read on the forward strand.
AGTGTGTGTGCACCCCATACAACGCCGACTTCGATGGTGATGAAATGAACCTCCATCTACCTCAAACTGAAGAAGCCAAAGCCGAGGCCTTGATCCTGATGGGGGTACGTGTGTACTCATGCTTCATTGTTGACGTCCAGCAAAGACAAGCTGTCTGTGGAAACTGCATTGTTCATGGGAAGTAGAGAGCAGTTTGAAACAGATCATTCTTTCTTCCAGACTAAAGCTAATCTTGTCACTCCAAGAAATGGTGAACCTCTGATTGCTGCTATTCAGGACTTTCTGACAGGTCAGTGCCATGACACGTGGCAACCAATCACAGTTTCTTTGTCGTACGACATGAGGCTCCTTTCAGTCACAGGAAGGGAATTATTGACCACTGATAAAAGGAAAATGGTTACTTGCAGCATATGTATATATCTGGAAAAACATGTTTTAAGAAGCCACTAATGGTATATGAAAATGATTAGTGGTTAAATAAATAATATTTAAGTAATCCACAGGTATTAAATAACCATGGTCTACCTGCTGGGGGAGCGCTTCAGCCATATTTGAAAAGAGGCTACATTTCATTTTCATTAACTTTGAAGCATATTTGTATTTTCTAGGGGCTTATCTCTTGACGCTGAAGGACACCTTCTTCGACAGATCAAAAGCCTGCCAGATAGTTGCATCAATCCTGGTGGGCAAAGATGAAAGAGTCCGGGTCTCTCTTCCTCATCCTGCTATTATGAAGGTACTGTATTTCCCTTCTGGTGAGCCTGTAAAAAACAAACAAAAACACTCCATATTAGTGATCTGCCACTAATATCTTTCTGTGTATCCATCAGCCCATGGCTTTGTGGACGGGCAAACAGCTTTTCAGCCTCATTCTGAAGCCGAGTAAAGAATGTTCAGTCAAGGCCAATCTGCGGACCAAGGGCAAACAGTACTGTGGCAAGGGAGAGGATCTTTGTTACAATGACTCATGTGAGTTTCCAAGCATTGCACTGCAGGAGACAGAATTTTTCACATGTAAAACAAAATCTTAAACACCACTTTTTGATATTTTTTGATTAGTTTTCTTGGAGTCATCCATTTGGATGACATAATTTTATCAAATGCAAACATGTAATATGTTCATATACCAATGTTTCCAAAGAAGTCGCTAAGTGAAAATACTGAATTATTGCCCATCGCTTGGAGGATTCTATATTAAACCTACTTTTCATGATATAAAAACTATAATTCGTTCTGTCAGCGTTCACCACCTTTCTCAAATCAGGTGTCTCCAGGTCAGCACCATCCATGTTTGTCAATCTGTCAATGTTTTTTCACATTCATTTGTCCCATTTCCAGTTGTGGCGATCCACAACAGTGAGCTGATGTGTGGTACCATGGACAAAGGCACTTTGGGATCTGGCTCCAAGAACAACATCTTCTACATCCTGCTGAGGGACTGGGGGCAGCTGGAGGCTGCTAACGCCATGTCACGCTTGGCGAGACTTGCTCCAGTATATCTCTGTAGGTGGCCTCCATATTTTCTTTTAGTGCTCTGAAAACTGAGATATCTGCCTATGTCAGCAGAAATAAACCTAGAAAATCTATTATAGAATCAGTGATACTTTCCAGTTTGGTAGTATAGTAGTAGTCATTTTAAATACTGTAAACATTTCTACATACTGGATAATCTGTAGCAGTATCAATGCAACTTATTTTACTTCCAATTTTCAGCCAACCGAGGCTTTTCTATCGGCATCGGTGACGTGACACCTGGCCAGGGTCTGCTGAAAGCCAAGCAGGACCTTCTGGATGATGGCTACAAGAAATGTGATGAATACATTGAAGCTCTGGAGACGGGAAAGTTGCAGCAGCAGCCAGGCTGCACAGCAGAGGAGACTCTGGAAGTAAATGTGACGGCTTATGTTAATTTAAGGCCAATATTAGTGTCCAAGTAAACTTAATATGGCTTCTCACTACTACATCTGGTTAAATCAGCCTCGTGCACAGTACACCATGTTTAAGCTCTTTCATTTAATAGCTTTGGAACTTAGTGGTGAATGAGTCACAGTTTTTTTTTTCTTAAATTTGTTCTTGAGAAAGATCCTAAGAAAGGTCTACAGCTGATTCATGAACGTGTTCTTAAACTACACAATTATTTGCACCCGTCTTTTTACAATGATGAATCCTATTGTTTTTGTAAGCACATGCGAGTTGTTCCTATGCATAGGCAAAAACCCTGCCAGTCTCCATAAAAAGACATGAGACTGCAGGGCTTTGTGGACACACAGGAGTCTCTTGTAGAAATTGAAAGGATAACCTGAGAAAGTCAGTAGAGCTACAACTAAAATGGTTGTGAGTCTGCTGAATTAGTACCATAAGAAAAGTACTATTGGTAAAGGGCATAATTAATGTAGAACCTGTTTCAAAAGACTCCAAATGTTTTTAAGGACAGTTTCTTCCACCAAGGTTGTTTCATTTTGTGTGTGTTAATAGGCTCTCATCTTGAGAGAGCTGTCCGTCATCAGAGACCGAGCTGGCAGCGCCTGCCTCAGGGAGCTCGACAAGAGCAACAGCCCTCTGATCATGGCTCTCTGTGGCTCCAAAGGTAAGCTAGCTGGAATGGAAACATGACAAATAATAAAATCATAATTTGGATATTAATTGTTGCTGCTTACCAATGATATTACTGGAAACGGCATGTTTAAGAAAAACAGGTCTTATTTATATTCCTAAAATGGAAGGATTAAAGTAAAAGGTACCCAAACATTGGAATAACTTTTGCAGAATGATTCCACTAAAGTTCTGGTACTTTGGCTGGTTTAGTCCTGTCGGCAGCAGCTGACTCCTGAAGTGTTTCATACTGTATTCTTCATATTCTGTGCAGTGGTTACTTAACAGATGGTGAAACAAGCTGTCTTCACAGCAACCTATTTCCGACATACTTTTGTGAATGAAGTTAAGTGACAGAATCAAGGTGAATAACACATTGAATCGCCAGCAATTTGAACTAACTTTGAAAAATCATGCAAGTCAATGCAATCTTTGAAGCTCACACCATGAAGTCATTGTTTTATAACTGCAAATAATACTATGAATTTGTTGGTTATTTTTCTGTTCTATTAACTGCTTAATCATTTTGTCTATAAAATATCAGGAAATTGTGGAAAAATATAATTGCACCATACCAGGTTTGATACCAGGCGGGGGCCGCCGTTGCATGTCAACAGGCCTGCGTCTCCTCACCGCGTTTCCTGTCTGAAATTACTATCACTGTTGTTTAATTAAGGGTTAAGGGCTCAAAACATTTATTATTACTGGACACATTTACAGTACTGAGTTCTGCTTGTAGGAAGAGAACCTTATTTATGGGAAATTAAACATCAGCACTGTTTTGTTCAGAAACCAAGTTGTTCCTCAACTAATAAATACATCTTTTTTATGTGGGCATGACATGAAATTCAAACGAGCCTGTTTAAACCAGTTCAGAAAAAACTTTTCAGTAAAAAAAAAAAAAAAGCTAATTATGGAGCTATGCTGCATCCTCTGTTCTCTGCTCAAATAGATGCTAAATTGGCAGTCTGTGTGTTCTGATTCTTGTGTTTTCATGATTATTAACTTTCTTTCTCTGTGTCTTCATCTGTCTTCTCTGTGTACATACAGGATCCTTCATTAATATCTCCCAGATGATTGCCTGTGTGGGTCAGCAGGCCATAAGTGGCTCTCGAGTACCGAATGGTTTTGAGAATCGCTCCCTCCCTCACTTTGAAAAGCACTCAAAGGCAAGATTGAGCATATTCATATAAATTATTTTGCTGTATACTCCTCCAAGGGCTCATAGATGCTATACTCTGGTTTTATTTGTTGGGATCTACAATGGATATTTGGGTTTTTGCAATCACAGGAGATATGGGATGGGATCCTTGAGAAGTTTGATAGAAGGTTGATACTGGCAGGTTATGGAATAGGTTAAGTGACATAGCTGATACCAGGCAAGCCAAACAAATATTTAAATATGTATATATTTAAATGTGAATATTATTATGCGCAGCTCAGCCAGGGGCCGGAGGGAGTCCGGTTTGGGGACCACAGGATCTCGTCTCTGCTTTTTGCAGACGACGTTGTCCTGTTGGCCCCATCAAACCAGGACCTCCAGCGTGCACTGGGGC
>NW_018127949.1:2790685-2818735 GCF_001952655.1 Monopterus albus
GCATTCCCCTGGAGGAGCTGGAGGAAGTGTCTGGAGAGAGGGAAGTCTGGGCATCTTTGCTTAGACTGCTGCCCCCGTGACCCGGTCACGGATAAGCGGAGGAAAATGGATGGATGGATATTATGTGTTGTAAATGTGGTTTTGAAAAATTGTACCAGTTGCACAAAATTGATATCTTTGTTTGATACTGAGAAAGTATTCAAAAGATGTAAACAACACTGGGCAGATGAGGTTTTGAGTTGGATTTTGCCTGCTTAACATTATTAAAAATGATTATTTTACTGAAAAATCTATCTCCTTTCACCTGAACTATGTGAATTACTATGTGGCCAGCCGGTGAGAACACAGTTCCTTGTAGGAAGAAAAATATTATGTTGTTGATCCATGATGTTAAGTTGTCTTGTAATCCCATGAGGGCTATAAAATGGCATGGCAATTAAATAAATTTCATTCATTCATGTAGTGTAGTAACATACTACAAGGCCAGTGGCCTCTGCTTTTATTGGCACATTTCACACATGCCCAGTTAATGGCCGAACAAACTTTTGTTTTTTTTTTGTTTTTTTTACTACAGCTGCCTGCTGCTAAAGGCTTTGTAGCCGACAGCTTCTATTCTGGCCTGACGCCTACAGAGTTCTTCTTCCATACCATGGCTGGCAGGGAGGGGCTGGGGGACACTGCTGTGAAAACCGAGACTGGATACATGCAGGTACTACCAAGAGGATTTCCCCACCCACTCACTCCTATTGCTGTTATGTTGCATAGCTGAATAAAATTGTGTGCCTATCTGCTGTATCCTTTAAGAGCTTTGAGAATCCAGTAAATGTGGTGTGGGTTTATATAGCTTTCTTTGAACTTTCTGTGGAGCTAATGGACTGTTGATTCACAGTTTCCAGGGTTTCATTATTACTTATCCTAAATACATTCTTAAAAAAATACCCTTTCCAGTCCAAACTCTGTTTTGGAATAAAAATGCCTCAAAAACACCAAATACATAATGTACAGTTAAAGGGGTGGGGGGTGTATCAGAGACTTCTTCAAATAAACATTCCTAATGATCATAAAATATGTGATGCCACTTTAATGTGTTGCATGGTATTTGGGAAAATTTGGTTTAATATTATTTGTTTATATACATTTGTAAATATTGGAACATGACCATTATAGGTTTTTAAAGGCTGAGGTGTGGTCTTGTCCATATTTAGGAGGATTGTCCATTTCAGTAGAATATCACATTCATAGTTTATCTACTAATGCTTCGGTACAATGTTTAGTTTTCTTTGTGCTGGAATTAATTATTTGTATCACATATTTAATATTAATATTATTAAGAAATGCATGTCTCAGATGTAAGTGGCTAAGGTGATCTTACTGTAAACTGCCAATAAACAACAGCCTAAAGTTCAATTTACAGTGATGAAATAATGAAAAGCAGAAAATCGTTACATCTGAGAAGCTGGAACATGTCAATGTTGGGTTCTTTTGCATGATAAGTTACTTAAATGATTATGCTGATTATCATAATTCAATATTTTCCTGTCATTAAATTAATCAACCAGTCATTTCAGCACTATATGGACACGTGCAAGTAAATAATTTAAGAGTCTGAATACTGGAACATTTTTATGTTAATTAGTGTTGACGGACTGTCTTGTATCTGTGACTATATTTTTGTGTTCTTACTTGTGTTTGGACAGAGACGACTGGTAAAGTCCCTGGAGGATTTGTGCTCACAGTATGACCTGACAGTACGCAGCTCTACCGGTGACATCATTCAGTTTATTTATGGTGGTGACGGTCTGGACCCCGCTGCAATGGAGGGAAAGGATGAGCCGCTGGAGTTTAAGAGAGTCCTAGACAATATCCGGGTGAGATAGTGAACTCTGCAGGAACACCCTCTGCTGCTTGATAATCTGTTACCTGCAAGACAAGGCATTTTCCTTAAATGGCACATTTTGTATACAATCACAGTTCAGAGTGCTTCATATAACAGAACAGTAACAGAATAACAAAGTTATCTGTCTGTTTGTCCTCTGTCTATTCTTTGCCAGCTGTTACCAAGTCAGTTGTATCCATCCATCAAGAGGGCTGATTATATGTAATTTTACAAGCAAAAGTAGTGATTATATGTTGGCCCCAGCCTGTTTATGGAGATTAGACAGAATATAGTAAGATAAATGTTTTTGTTCCAGTCAGAGATTTTTTTTTTGGTTGAGGTTGGAGCTATTTCAGATGCAATGAGGATCAGCTGTTAGACGCAATTGGGAGCTGTTCAGCTTCTCCCCTGTTTACTCCCAATTATAGCATATTTTTTTTTGTATTTCCCCCCAGGCGGTTTATACATGTCCAGATGAGCCTGCACTTAGTCAAAATGAGCTGGTCCTCACTGCAGATGCCATCATGAAGAGAGAGGACTTCTTGTGTTGCAGAGACAGCTTCTTGGAGGTAATACTATCACAGCACAGTGCTGTCTAATATATTAGAATTGGAAGCGAATTGCATTTCTGTTGACCTTTGAACCTTAGATACTGAATTCCTAAGGTGAAGTGGTTCATGCTGAGCTGATGAGTGGAAAATGATCAAGACTAGAAAGCACTCTTAAAAGCACCTCCATTAAGGTTCAGTGCACAAGGTTCAAGGACCTATAATGTATTTTTGGAAGAATGATGTTCACCCCTCCAGTAGAGTTCACAGACAGTCAATGCCAATGAGCACTGAAGCTGTTCTGGCGGCACATGTCGACGCAACACCTTACTAAGATGCTTTGTTAATTTAGCCTTTCATTTGTCACCTGTCTGTACAACGCCAGCCTGATCACTGAACACTGGAGAAACGTTCAGGATCAGACTCATATTTTCTGCTACAATACTGTCGCACAATGCAAGAAAGCCGTCAAAAAAAGTGTAGAATTCAACAGAAGTGTGTAGTTTTGGTAAAACTTGAGGCATTAAATATTGTCACAGGGTAATTGTGCAGAGAGAAAATAATTACACCTCCTGACAAGGAGGAATAACATAGTATTTAACGTAGAAGGTAATTGGGCTTCTTTTCCCAATTGGTTGTCTTGGATATAATTATTACAGTACAGAGAAATACTGTCATTACATGAACTCAAAGCCATGCAGTTAATTGATGTGCTGGCAGTAATACATGTGAACTTTTCCTACCCCTTGTAAAGGAATTAACTGAAACAGGCTCAGAGAAGTACCTGGAGGTATAGTGGCTGAGCATGCTGCACTGTCCCACAGCAGATTTGAGAATGGTGTGTCAATGAGATTTGGAACAGATTCCTCTCACTGTTGCTCTTTTACATTTAACAGCCTTTGTCAGTGTTCTTAGATTCACACTTGGACAACTTGACTGCTCCTTTAAACCCCTTTAAACTCTGCTTATTGTTTGTTTTTCTTGAAGAGACTGTTTAACTGGCTTTACTGGGAGTTTGCATTCTCCACGCTCAGCCTGTGATGTCTAACAACTGCATGACAGTGCTATCACGTGTCAAACAGCATACAGTTTGGTCACATTTCATTGTTTGCTGTGAAAGATGTTAATGAGGCTTTGGACTTGACCTCTGACAATTACTATCTTCCATCAACTTTAGGAGATTAAAAAATTTATTAAGAGCATCTCAGAAAGGATCAAGAAGACCCGAGACAAGTATGGCATCAATGACAATGGCACCAGTGAGGTAAGATACTGTACCACAGATGAATGTGCTGACTGCAGCAATATCCTTAAGTTAAGCCACTGTGGCTTCAGTAGTCAGACCCCCTCACTTTTTGTGTAGTTTATTGTGTTGTAGATTTAATTGTAAATGGATAAGATGGCAGTTTTAACACTCATTAACCCATAATGACAAAGTGAAAGCATTTTCACTTTTTCACTCAGTTGCCACAGTGGCAACAACAACTGTGGCATGGAAAAAGTTGGTCCGGCCAAGTTGAGTTACCATCATTATCATTACAGGTTACTGAGTGTAGACAGACTGCAAAAAATGCAATTTTATCAATTTAAAAATTTAATCTATTGCACAAAACGTGTGCAAAAGGTGAAACGATCTAAATACTGTTTGAAGCCACTGTGCATCTGAAACTTGTTTTCCTCTTTACTTTGTCTCGCAGCCAAAGGTTCTTTACCAGCTGGACCGTATTACCCCAACCCAGCTGGAGAAATTTCTTGAAACCTGCAGAGACAAGTACATGAGGTACAAATCTAAAGTGCTTTTCATTTTCAGCATAGCAGTAGCTTTTAATATGAACAAATTGGTCTATGTCTCCATGCACACCCAACAGTTTGGGGTTTTTTTGTGTTTTTTTTGCTACAAGAAAAAACTAATCACTACAGTTAAACAGTAGACAACCTTTTATGACATGTAGCTCAAGTGTACCAAATGTGTGGTGATTTATTGATTATAACGATCCACTTATTTTCAGACCAATGAAAGCTGGGTCAGCTTTTTGAAAAATTAGGGGGTTTTTTGTTTTGTTTTTTAGAGCTCAGATGGAGCCAGGCTCAGCAGTAGGGGCCCTGTGTGCTCAGAGTATCGGAGAACCTGGTACTCAGATGACCCTGAAGACCTTCCACTTCGCTGGTGTAGCGTCCATGAATATCACTCTGGGAGTGCCTCGCATTAAAGAGATCATTAATGCATCCAAGAACATCAGGTATTAAATCTAAGTTCAGTTATTAATAATGGAGTGTTGCAGTTCAGTGGAGTGTGATATTGATCACTTACCTGGGCACATTCCTATTTTGTTTAAATATTCTACTGAAAGTCCTCTTCTCACCACTCAGCACCCCTATAATCACTGCTCATTTGGACGTGGAAGACGACGCTGACTTTGCCAGACTGGTGAAGGGAAGGATCGAGAAAACTCTTCTGGGAGAGGTATTCCAACCTGCAACATATAATAGACACCTGTCTGTAACTTTTTGACCTTCATCGGTACATCAGTGCTATAAAGGAATGGACTGACTGACTGACAGCAGAAGTTCCAAAGGAAGCATTTAGTGAGACATGAACAAGTTGATGTTCGGCTGCTGTAATAAAGTCGAGGTCTCTTGCTGTCCTCTACAGATTTCTGAGTACATAGAAGAGGTTTTTCTACCTGATGACTGTTTCATTCTGGTGAAACTGTCGCTGGAGCGAATAAGGCTGCTGCGACTGGAGGTAACACAGCTTTCTTATTTTTGCTGACAGTGTGTGAATATTCCAGATTTATTCCCTTTCACACCTAAAAGCATAATTTCTTGTCTGTCTTATTTTTGCAGTTTTGTGCACAGCTACATCTGATTCTCTTATTAGACTTATTTTGATAGAAATCTCAAAAATAGCTGAGATAGAGTAGTAAAAGTTGATGCCAAATTATTTTTAACCAGGGTAACTGTTAAAGTAATGCTCTGTAAGGAAATAGCACAGTTTTGCTAATTAAAAATTTAATTCATAAGCAATAAAACAACCCCTTGCTAAATCAGCTTCAGATTTACCAGGCAGACATGAGGGTATTGAGCTCGTCATCAAAATCTTAACCAGACAGCAAAAAAAGTGTATGTCCTAAAATACTGAACTATCCCTTTAAATCAAGACAATCTTAAAAATAAAGTGGGAATTAAAAGCAATCTTGACATTATCCTGCAAATGCTGTGTGTTCTTCAAAACTGATACAGTCTCACTGGGGTGTACAAAATCGGTTGCTGTGTTTAAAGTTGAATCTTCAAAACATTTGGGCCAGACCAAAAATATTCTGGAGGTGAAATGTCTGTGATGAAGAGCTGCAGTATGTTTTCCTGCTGTTGCAACAGCAGCAGCCACAGCAGAGTGCTCTCACGCTTTGTCTGTAGGTTATGAAGAGCTCCATTATAGCTCTGTTATTTGTGTTGTGTGGTAAGAATAACAATAGGAGCTGTACTTCCAATCTCTTCTTTTTTTATCTTTCAGGTAAATGCAGAAACGGTGCGTTACTCTATCTGCATGTCCAAACTGAGAGTGAAACCTGGAGACATTGCTGTGCATGGCGAGGCGGTGGTGTGTGTGTCTCCACGAGAGAACAACAAAAGCTCCATGTACTATGTGTTGCAGTCACTAAAAGAAGAACTTCCTAAGGTGAGAATCTGATGTGGGACAGTTGAAAACACAGAGTTTGGCTTGTGTTTCATACATTTTATACTTACACTTGAAAAGATGGCTGGGAAAACTCTTACACATTGGCTTATGTGTCTGCTGACATTTTGAACTCACCCACCCTCCTTTTTAGCTCGTCTTCTTATTATTTTCCAACTAAATCATATTTCAACAGTACAGTGAGAACAAGAGATTATAAAACTTACCAAGCAGTGTTGAACTGCATGGTCCCATCATGGTGTAGGCAGTGGACGCTCCTGACAGGAAAAGAAATACAAGACAAGAAATGAAGGACATAAAACACATAAGCACACTTATTATAATCTAGATAATTACATAATGAATGTACAAACAATATCAAATGTAGATGCAAATCATTACAAATACAGTGAGCCTCATTGGTTTATGTGCATCTGAGCAGTAACTGTGGTTTAATGGATCTGTTCACAGTATAAATGCGGGTTTTTAACGAATGTGCAGATGCTTATCAAACAGTTTTTTTTTTTTTAAGTGGAAATGTGCAGAGATATTTCATTCTCTTTTGTCATATTGGAGGACAACTACACCGCTGTATTTGCAGTAGCTATTATTTGGACAGTAAAATCACATTATCCTGTGTAAATACCAACTCTAAGGCTTACAAAGATCTCAAAGGTCAGCAGACTGACAGCTGATCCAGCTGTGCAGTCATCAGAAGATGGTGTCACTTGAGATAGCGGGGTCAAAGGAAAGGACATCTTATTTCACCAAAACTGTGTTTCCTTGTATCTTATGTGGGAGGGACTAAGGTGCAAGTGAGTGAAACAAGGAGACGTTAAAGCATTATCAGTAACATGACTAAGGAAATTTTGAATGTGTTATACTAAAGGTTAATTTAGGTGCTGGTCCTAAATTAGAATAAAATTTAAATGAGATCTGATGTTTTTAACTGTTGGCACTGTTCTCTTTTCTCAATTGGAAGGTGGTGGTTCAGGGAATACCCGAGGTTGCCCGAGCCGTCATTCACATTGATGAGCAGAGTGGCAAGAACAAGTACAAACTCCTGGTGGAGGGGGACAACCTGAGAGCTGTCATGGCAACGCACGGAGTGAATGGAAGCAGGACCACTTCAAACAATACATATGAGGTACGAGTCAAAGGAGATTTAAAGCCAGTAGTGCTGTAACTTTGATTAGATTGTGTTTCAACTGAAACGCATGAGCTAGTGTGTTCTGCAGGTTGACCTGCTCTGTATGGTTTGCCCTGACATTTGAGTAATACTAAATCCCTCACAGCCAAAACTCATTTCACCCTTACAGACTGCCTTAATGAATTAGAAGCAAACTTCCTCAAATTGAAGAGCTCTAAATCTGAAATAATACTTATCGGCCTTAAATCCCTCATTAAATCCACAAATAACTTTTTCCTACAAATTGACAACACTGCCGTTTTTCCCTCCACCCAGATTTGAAACCTTGGAGTCATCTTTACCCCATATAATCATTTGAGCATCAGATTGACGATATTGTCAAAACAGCTTTCTTTCATTTAAAAAACAGTGCCTGTCTTTGACCTTCTGTCTTTCTCAGCTGTGGAAACACTCATCCATGCTTGTTATACCCAGAATTGATTACTATAGTAAACTATTGCATGTTGAAAACTCTGCTGCCCGTCTCCTCACTTGGTCTCATTCTTGTGACCACATCACCCCTGTTCTGCGTGACCTCCACTGGCTCCCTCTCTCCCTATTCCATTTTGCACCTCAGTACTTTCAAAGCCCTGCACAGTTTGGCGACCTCCTTCACCATCATGTCCCAGTGTGACACCTCTATTCATCTGATTTAGGTCTTCTTTCCATCCCCCAGAGGACTAAACACCGAACCTGGGATGACAGAGCTTTCTCTGTTGCTGCCCCCACTCTTTACAACTCCCAGTTGATATTAAATGCAGATTAGCGCGTAGTAAATCCTGACTTCATGAAAGTTTGTCCAAACTGTTATAAAGGACTGAAGTTGGCTTTAACTTTAAATCAGCAATGATTATTCAACTTCACGTGTCTGAGAATATTTGTCTGCAAAGTGAAAGCTGAATTTTACAGTATATCCACAGCTCAGTGTTATATAATTAGATTTTTGTTGGTGGATGCTGGCGGCTCAGTATGCATAGTGGAAAAAAAAACCTGTTTATTTACAGAGTCTCTAGTGTGAATAATTACAAATATATCAAATGTTTACAGTAATATACAGAATTTCCTAAGATTTCTTGACCTTTTCTGTGTAAATGTCTAGGTTGAGAAGACCTTGGGTATTGAGGCTGCTAGATCTACGATCATCAATGAGATTCAGTACACCATGGTGAACCACGGAATGAGCATTGACCGACGTCACGTCATGCTTCTTGCAGATCTCATGTCCTATAAGGTACACCAGTAGAAACTGTGTTAAGGCCTTGTAGTGTTTGTGTTGTTAAAAAGTATTTCTATACGTTTATTCTGTATCTTCTGCCCATAAAGGGAGAGATACTTGGAATCACCAGGTTCGGTTTAGCCAAGATGAAGGAGAGTGTCCTCATGTTGGCCTCCTTTGAGAAAACAGCCGATCATCTCTTCGATGCTGCCTATTTTGGACAAAAGGATTCTGTCTGTGGTAAGCTGATGCTTCATCTTCAGTGAAATTTAACTTACCTCTTTATGACTTCATTGGATCTTAATGTTTCCTTTGTTCATGTTACAGGGGTGTCTGAGTGCATAATTATGGGGATTCCAATGAATATTGGAACGGGGCTGTTTAAACTCCTACACAAGGCTGACAAGGATCCCTCTCCAGTCACAAGGCCTCTCCTCTTTGACAGTGCAGACTTCCATATACCTCTGATCACATAGCATTGAAGTAAGAAACAGCAGCTATATTTTGAAGTTGCTTTTTTTTCCCCGCGTTTGCGTCTAAATATAGAAGTGCCTATGACTGTGTCAGAATTTCCTTTTTGGGGCTCTAACAGAAAACAGGGTTGTCTCTCCTGTTTTGACCTAATGTTTTTGTTGGTACCACCCTGTCAGAGCGCATCACTTCATTTTAGTTATTTAAGACTGTAGAATTGCTTACTGTTTCAGTTCAAGTCTGAAGAGAATACAGAACACTTTACATGCTTCAAACACTTGTTATAAACTGCTTTTGAACAGTGTTTTTGCTCTGTTAAGATGTAACATAATGCTACATTCCCTCAAGGTAATGGCACAGAACACTGAATTCTAAGCTTTTGGCAGTGTTTTGTATGTATAACAAAGACCTGGTTATTTAAAGTGTAATAAAGATTACCTCTTAATCATGAAGTAGGTGTCAACTCTTCTTCTTCAGCCTTGCTTTATTAAAGTTCAGCCCCCTTCCCACTTCAGACATTTTGTGGAGTCTGTAACTTAAGATGCCCCATCTGAATTTAACTCGGTGTACAGAAAACAAACAAACAAGTTGTAATGTCATCATTTTATTTGATGCGAGAAAGAGCACAATCTTTAAGAAATGCTATTGACCCAGCTGCCAAAGGACAGTACCTGGGTGACATAAAAAAAAGTAGAGCCTACTGGCATCTAATGCTCTCTATTAAAGAAAAAACAAACAAAACACAATTTTAAATTAATTAGCTTTTTGGTGCAACATCCTAAAAATCTGCACAGAACTGTGAATAAAAGCAAAGCTGCCATTGCTGAACATATTACAGAATGTGTTACTATACACCAAAAACCATATTCACCTCAGTCATGTTTAACATTGCAAAATAGTCCACAGCACCATTAAGCAAACATATTAACCATGTGTATGAGAGGCCATGTTACACATCTGATTTCTGCTTTTTCTTACTTGGCTGTTTTATTTTTACTACAGTGGTACAATAAAAAATGCTGTGATTTATTTTGCCATGATTAAACTGCTACACCAGTCAGGGTAACTTAAAATGGATCTCATATCTAACATCAAAAAGCTTCACTAGTTCACTGCACATACTCTAGGAAATGAACCAGATGTTAGTCATAAAATCAAAACAGTAATTGATGTGTAAGTAAGGCTGAACTGAACAGTTGTATGGAGAGTATATTTAAAGGATAACGCTGGTCATTTTCTATATCAATGGTATTTTCAGCAATCTCCATACAGAGACTAAAACCAACAATGAATTGCCTCTACTCACGGTTAATGTCTGACAGTCCTGGATTATTGCATTTGTCTGCGCCATAGACCTCTATTGTTTTTTGAAAATGATTAAAAACGTGTTGGTGAAACACTGCTACACTGGGAGACATTTCTTCATTAGCGAACACCAGACCTGGGCGTGAGGACCTAGCTGAAAGTAAATAAAGCTGAAGATTGCAGAAAATACTAGACTCACTAGCTGCAGGAAAAGGAATCAGTGGATGATAATGGATGGATGGATAGACCATTAATATAGAAAATGTTTGGCCCTATCCTTTAACTCTGTTCTAAACATTGTCATGTAGTCCTTTCATGAAGACATGAACTCCGACCCCAAACCGATTTCAAAGGAGTCTCAATGGCAACACAGTTTGCTATTGAATTTACCTGAATACACATAGCTGACTTTAACTAATGCAAATTTAACTGCAATGTAAGTCGAAGCATTATCCTTGGCCACCCTTTGCTCTTTTAAAAGCACAGCTATTCAAAGTCAGATGTCCTCTATGGCATGCTGCCATTTCCAAACAGATCCAAATGTAGCATAATACCACAGTGATGACAGTTCTCCCTTCAGGATTCCTCAGACACTCTCGGAGAGGGGCTGAACACTCGTGCGGATTTCAGTCATTCCAACAGAAAGGATTTCTTGATGCAGGTAATATACTGGTGTTTCAGTGTCTGACTGCTGGTCCTGACTGCTTCCAGTATTTGTATTTATAGTACAACTGCCCTCTTTTGGTTGGGATTCCTTCATTTCCTTCCAGCTGTTCTCCTGACCAGATTGAGAAAACATTCCCACTTCTGGCAGTGGAGAAATGTGTTTTTAAGATGTTTGCTGACACTCTTGCAGCTGCCAGTGTTTAATGCAAACAAGAGGGTTGAGTTCAACACTAAATACCTGCACTTTGAGCCACATCTTTCTCATTTGACTTGAGAGGAGCAGCTTGCAGGGAGCCCTGTTTGGATGGTGGAGATCTTTTCTCCTATTATTTCCAGGGAGCTCTCTCCCTGTGATGAACTCAAAGGGCCTTTCTCAGCTGCGTGGTGTCTCGAGCTATTGCCCTCATCTGATTCCAGGAAGGCTTCTCTACTTTGGGGTTTGATAAACTGCACGCTCAGTTTGGGCGCCGCAACAGCGCCGCCATGCTGATTTGGTTTTCTGATGCAGTAGGAGAGGGTGGAGAGACAACTCTTTTTGAAGTTCTCATTCATGAAGGCGTATACAATGGGATTGTTGAAGCTGTTAAAGAACCCGATGGCCTGAACAATGGCGATGATCATGTTGAGTGTGACTTCATCATGTTTCTGCTCCAGATCATCTGGACAGTTATATATAGGTAGGAGATCACAACTCCAACTAATGAACCGCACTGAGACTTTAAATGAATGGCAACATGCAGTCAAGCTAAGTCAAGAAATAGTTCCCATTTCCTTTTCACATGAAATTCATTTTGACTCTATAATAATGCATCCAGTGATACTTACAGTACTCAAAGAGCATGTGGACTGTGTGGAACGGTGCCCAGCAAATGGTGAACAGCAGAACAATGGTGATCATCATCTTAACAGCTCTTTTCTTTCTCCTGTAGAAGGTAAGGTAAGCAGAAGTCATTTACAACTGAAGAAAAGTTAATGAAAGACTTTCGTACTGCAGACATGTTGACTGGAAATAAACAGACGCAACCAATAAGATGCAATTATCCATGTTGCTTACCCTACTTTATATGAACCAAGCATACAGTAGTCAGACATTACTGTAGCGATCATTCTGTTCAAGACTCAATTTCTAGGGCTTTTATTGTGAAGCAACTCCAGCTTTGTGCTGCCTTAAAGCCACCTATAGAAAGTCACATAAAACCACTTAGAATAAAAATTGTCAGATATGGTTTCATACAAAACGTTTAGAAATATTACATCCACTACTTTTCATTCATTTAAAAATCCTTAACCATGCCATGTAGGCCTTTTATGAAGACACGATCTCTGATCTCCAAACGAGTCTAAACTGCAACAGAGTTTGCTATTGATGGTGAATACATATAGCTTAAATAATGCAGACAAAATAATACATACAGAATAAATGTTATATCTAAATGATGTTTATCTTACACCTCTCCATGGTTCCTGTACACAGAAATCCCCATTCGGTCTCCTGCAAGACCCATAAAATGATGCGTTTGCGTCACCTGGTGGAGGCTGTTCTTTTATTGGTTGATGCAACGTGTCATTTTGCATCATCTAGAGGAGTCTTGCAAGAGACCAAACAGGTGTTTTTGTGTACAAGAAGCCAAAAATGTATTTATTCAGGCTTCCAGGAAATGTGCTTAAAAAAAGCATTTTTATGTGGTGAAGATGCACTAATAAATACTCTGGGGGTCACCTCTGCTGTATAGCCCACCTTGAGATCTTACTGATCTCTCCGTGGTTCATGGTGTTTAGGACTGAGGAGTCGCCCACCCTCTTGCGGATCCACAGCTCAATGCCAATACGTGTATAGAGAAACAGCATGGCTGCCAAAGGAAGCAGGAAAAGAGCCACCATGATGAAGGTGGTGTATGCCTGCCGGTGAGTCAGGGAGCGCCAGCTCTCCTGACAGCACACGTGGTAAAGATCATACAGGAAGTCATACTTCACCTGAGAGAGGGAGGATAAAAACCTTTTAGTCCTGGAAAAAACAATCGAGACAGATAAGAAGCTCTTACCGACAGGGTAATATGTTCTGTATGTGACTGAGGAAAACGGTCTGTGTTATGTAATTGGTTGCACCTCATAGGACTAAAGATGAACTAAAGTCTGTGTGATGTTGTCCTGCTAACACTAAGTGTGTGACTTTGCTTTGCAGTTATATTTGGAAGGTTGGTGGCTCAAAACCTGGCTTCTCCAGTCTGCATGTCGAAGTGTCCTTGAGCAAGACACTGAAACCCCCAGTTGCTCCCGGTGACATCACTGGTGTGTGAATGCGCCAGTGCGAATGGCCATGTGAAAGCGCTCTGAGTGTGTTGCAATGCATAGAAAAGTGCTCTACAAGTATAAGACCATTTACATCTGAAAGAAACTAATGGAAGGGATTTTGTGATACGCTGCTCTGAAGGGCACCACTCACCTCCAGCTGCTGTACAAACAGCATTGGTGAACCCACCATCACTGAGGTAATCCACACAAGCCCTGCAGGATGCAGACAGATTTGTAATACAGCTACACTCAGCACATAAAAACGTTTGGTTCGAATAGTACATCCAGTTTCATAAATACTATACCTGCCAAGGAAATTCAAAGCCAGCATCATGCATGTGACACAAATTATTTTTTCATGTAATCAATCTCTGCAAGATTCCACATTTCTTTGTTTTCAGCTCCAACAGTGTAAGACCACAATTTCTTGAAATATAAGCACTTAACAACATAGTCACAAGATTATTATTGTAGTTCCATGCTGAAATGTATGGCAAAACTCTAAGAGAAATAAATTGAAAAATGTCTAAACAGGATGCTGGATTTGGAAAGTGTGTGGTGCCTCTACCACACAGGGATTTTTGTCTTATCACTACTCTAATTTGAGCTTTAACACTACTCTTCCATGAAATGCATCTAATTTAGTGTGCTGAATACTGAATGTGTGCCAAATATGCAGGGTAGGCATCATGCACAGGTGACACCTTAACTGCAACTTCTAACTTGTTTACAGGACACACCCACTCCTAAGAGCATAAGCCGTGCTTGAAAAACAGTGAATACCTAAGATTTTATAGGCTCTCTTGGACGAGTACTGCCTCCTCATTTTCAGAGGGAAGACGATGCCCTGGTATCTCTCAATTGCAATGCAGGTCATTGTCAGTATGCCTGTCACTATGGCTGTAGTCTGCACAAAGGGAACTGTCTTGCAAACCAGAACCCCTGCAGGCAAAACAGAGAGAGAAAATAATTAGTTTGTTTGTTCGTTTAATAATTAGATCCCCATTAGTAGCAGTTGTTCTTAGAGTCCTTATACAAATAGACATACAATATATGTATATACACTGTAACAATATTAATTACCACCCTTTTACAAACAATAATGAACACAGGGACCACACATATTTGAGAGCTAATGAAACACAAAGGCACAATCTGAGTGCAAATTACAGTGTGTATGGATCATTTGGTAATTCTGCTCAGATTCATCCTGAACTGATGCAAATATAATAGGAGCACAAGCTTTGAGTTGGAATTCAATTACTATAATAGACTGAATGTCAGCTGTCAGTTATATTTCTGTGAAGCATCCTTACTGATATTCACAGTCACAATATTAAATATAACTGTTGAATATAATGGAATCCAGTCCAGCAGCAATGCATTGTTATCCATCCATAAAGTTAAGAAAGGACTTCCAGTGACACTGAGTCAGAGAGGTGGTGATACAGTGAATGTACTGTCAGGTGCCCACCTGGTTGACATAGTATCAGAAAATCTTTTAGATATAACGCAGCACAATGACAGCATCTCACATGACCGCATTAAAACAGCTGAAGCAACACCTCCGACTCATTGTTTCTGCAGGAGTGTTGCACAGAATATCATCCAGCAAAGTCGATCTTTTTCTTTTTTCTTTTGATCCACCTACCACATTTAAATTCTCCAACTGGAGCAACCTTAGGTACCTTTAATTGAACTGAAATGCTACTACACCACATTAAATTACATTTTTAAAAACTGTCATATATCGCAAGTTTCTTAGAAATGTGTTTGACACTTTCATTATCAAGTCACTAGTAATTTATTACCAGTATACTCACAGAGCTTAATAAAACTAATAAAACTGCTTACTGCATTAACCAAACATACTCCATCGGTTCAGTCAGTTGGTACAAATTGGTATTTTAAAACCATTTACATAAGAAAACTAGGAAAACTTGTGCATTCCAGACAAAAATAAACTCCTCACTCAGGTTAATGAAAACAACATGTATCAAATAAGTGACAACACAACAAAGATAAGTGAAATTGTATGGCAGATCTACTTCAAACAGAACAATCTGATGCACTCTTTAAATAATCCAATATTACTGAAATATACAATATCAGTATTCCATCATTAATGCAAACTATGTTTGAGTTATGCATCACACTTACTGCACAAAAACACAATTAAAGTGCAGAAATAAAATTAATTTTAACAAACCCTACTGAGGCATCAAACTTTAATTGCATGATCATTATACTGTGTCTGCAAAGTTTGACATGAGCATCACAAACTCAGCCACAGGTCCTCTTCATTCATTTAAATTTTGTTAGTGAATGCAAAAGCTATTCAAGTTACCCTTGCAAAATACAGTTCCGATATTAAAGAGTGACAATGATGTGGGGCTCATCGATGCTCCTATTGATCTGTGTAGAAATGTTTTATTTCAACCCTCTCTCCCTTTATTGGAGCAATGGGACAGACTTAGAGGGTTTAATCAGCTGGCAGTCTCTTCAGGTTTGTGGCTCAAAACAAATAGTCTGTTTTATTTATACTGAAAGCTTGAGGAGCCAATCATTTAGATACATGACCTCCTGCTGCACCTACCTGGATCCTGTCTAGAAGTTAATTCGCTAAAGGGATCGCTTGTTTGTAGGGCTCCTTACGTGATCTGATAATCCCATGCACTTTGCAACCAACGCACCTGTGGACTTTACATAGCCTGCATTTTTGTTTCTTTATGCTCTTCCTAGTTTAATAAGGTTGGGGCCAGGCTTCCAGGTGCAAATAAGAAGATATGGATTCTGAATGGGATTGTGCCTTAACTTCCACTATTCGACTCATTATCTGGACTGATTCACATTCGAGAAAATATAAGTTTAGAGATTTGCAGCTCACCCCCGAACCACTCGGACGAGATGTTCTGCAGCAAAGTGAAAGGTATGCAGAAGAAAGTGATCAGCAGGTCGCTGACTGCCAGAGAGCAAATAAAAATATCTGTCGCCGTCTGTATTGTCCGTTTCTTCACAACTATGTAGATGACCAAACTATTTCCAGCCAGAGCCAGGACGAAAATGACCACGTAGAGAATCACGAACGTGATCTTGGCGCCGTACGGCAACTCGGGGATGTAGACGAGCGGCTGGATGTTGTAAGTGTTGATGAACTCCTCGCGGCTCAGGTTGTAGTACTGGAGCATCTCCTGCAGCACTTCGGGAGTTATTTTGGTGGATTCCTGCCCCGAATCTGTCGATGCTGCTGCCATCTTGATACTCGCCTTCAATCCCGAGATCAAGGTGCTTGTAAGCAGAAGAAACGGGGTGGGGGATAGGTGAAGGTTCCGAGCTGAAACCCACAAGTGCGTCAGGATGCTGCGCTGCCTCCTGCGCACAGCAGGACCTGCTGCAGCTGTTGCTTTGCGAGTGGTGCGTGTGGACTCAGCTGACTATAGAGAAAGACAGAGCAATTGTAAAGTTGTAGGCTTACTATGTGTATACAGTATGAATATTTTTTCCATGTAGCCCCAGTGTATGCTCCTCCTGTAGAACTGTTTAAAACACTTAATTTTTCCATGTAGCCCCAGTGTATGCGCCTCCTGTAGAACTGTTTAAAACACTTACTGTTGTTCTGAATATACTTCTAGAATCTCCGAAGACCCTAAAAATCATTTGGATCACGAAATATTAAGTCTTCTGAATGATAAAACTGATTTTTGAGAAGTTTCCCAAGTTATATCTCTGTTTCTGAATCAAAACAAAGATGGTGGCCACAAACATTTGGACAGGAAACAACTTGTGAATCAGATTCAAGTATTTTTTCCTGAGCAGAAGACTAAACACATTGCATTCAGATTGTTAAAACAGTCCCTGGATATTCTGAAAATATAGACAGCATTAAGTAAAGTTTAGGTACAAGGGTAAAGTACTTCATTCATATTCATGAGATACTTCTCTGTTTCCTACTTATGCTACTGTTACACACTGTCTTAGCATTTTATCCCATAACTGCTCTGAGAACAGTTACACAGTCTCACATTAAAACTAAACTTTGCAGCAATCACTCATTACAGATTGAAAGTTTAAACTAGGAAAGATTCCTTCTTATATTGTTTAAATAAAAACAATATGTGGACATAAATACCAAAAGCAATGTCAAAAAATGAGTTAATTATGTCCAGTTAATTGTCAAGCTTATGCAATGTAATCAGTGCACAGCAGGTCAGCTACACAAGTGTATAGAGTGTATATACAACTGCTAATGACTCAGAACTACCCCAGTAACTGTCTCAACTTGATCATTCTTGCAGTTTGCACCAAATCACATAATTCTTTACAGGACATTATCAGAAAACAGGGACCACATGACAAGGCCTCCTTAAATTGCCTAGTAATTAGCAAACAAAAACGTGCATCAGAGGTAGCTTATGGTTCTTGCTTTTCGTTTCGTAAACAATGAAGGTCGGCCCAAACCCTATAAATGCCCAAAGGTGTGCAGCACAAGAACAAATGTCGGTAGCAGAGTTATAATTTATCCAGCCATATAATTCACAGAAGAGCAATATAATTACAGTTCAGTGTCCTTTGAGAAATGAAATATGAGGGTTTTCTTTAAAAATTCATGAATCCGTTGGATTTCCACTGCACATACTGTATAATGGCTAGGGTGTGACTAGCCATTTTGACAAAGCTGTAAGGTTCAGTTAACAAATAAATTCTGGAGTGACCGCATTAAACGGATGTTAAAGTAAAAAAAAAGTGTACTTCGCAGTCACAGGTCTCGTGCAGCTTTTTAAACTTTGTTGTGAGCACTTTCCTGCCTGGCTTAGCCATCAGCATTTGTTTACTGGTCTGACTGCCTTTGCCCTGCTGACAAGCCTCCCTATTCCCTTTCATCTGCTTTTTGGTCCAACATCTGTCATAAACTGCTAAAAAGCACATAAAAACCTAACTGCCATAGTAAATAGACAGGGATGATACTCTGTAAACATACCCATCCTACAGTGTTTTCCCAGGTGTGTTTTCTGATGTACAAAAGACTATATGAGAAAAGTTTGAGGTCGCTGATGTAGCACTTAATAGGAAATTAAGGTCACAGAAAATACTGCATTACCTCTACCTGTGTAGGTAATTTATGAAAGCAAGCAAAACCACATCAGGCAGACAATACTGCACACACTGTCTGCCTACTGTGTACTCTGTGTACCTACTGCCTAATTATGACTGGAGAAAGCATTGTGAAGAATTGATCGACTTCTTTAAAACATGTTTTCTGTCAAATCTGTGGGAGCCAAATGGTCTGCAACAGTGAGACGTGTTCCAGACAGAACTGCAGGCCTATCAAAAATATTCATTCACCACAAAAACAAACTGATGAGTCTATTCAGTTCTTGTTTTTGTGTCTAATGTCCAACTTCATTACTGCAAATGGATGCACTCTCAAATACACGCTTTTGTCATTTATGCCTTTAATCTTGAGTTAACAAGTCCTAGATTTTACAGTTGACACTATTATGTGGATTTTGAATGCTTACATGTCCTGGGAGACATATGCTAGGGGGATTCAGACTATTTCATCAAAATCTACCAATCTGGTTCATGTCTGGGTCTTTGTCTTTTCTCTCTTTACATACAGAATTTACTTAAACGCTGCTGCCATCTTCATGTTATGTTTAATCTGCTTAAAATGAATAAATACTGAATTACAAAAAAAAAAAAGTTGCTACCATCTGAAGGTACTGAATCTCTAAATGTTTTGTCTCTTATTTTAGTTTTTTGATGTGCTGCAGGCATCAGAACTGAGGTGAGAGTTTATTTTAAACAAGGAATAAAACTGATGAGATCAAATAATGTGCTGCTGTATCATTTTCAGT
Source organism: Monopterus albus (assembly GCF_001952655.1). Classification (NCBI taxonomy): domain Eukaryota; kingdom Metazoa; phylum Chordata; class Actinopteri; order Synbranchiformes; family Synbranchidae; genus Monopterus; species Monopterus albus. The sequence continues at coordinate 2,809,783 of NW_018127949.1, forward strand.
GTGATACAGGACAGATGATTTACAAACCACCATTTTCAGTTTTAATTTAGATTTTACATACCATCCCAACTTTTTCTGATTTGGGGTTATATTATCAGCTTGCATTAAGGTTATTTAAACAGCACTGATTAACAAGCCTTTCACTTTAAATAATGAACTCAGAGTACCTGATCTAGGTTCACACCTGTCTCGTGGTCATGATGAATACATGACCAATGATCCGCTTTTGTTGCTCATTACCTGTGTTCAGTGGAGCTTCTCTAAACGGTGTTTGGACTGTCAGAGTTACGGATGTTGTTATATTATATTACTCATATCAATTATTAAGCAGTGGATTTGCATACAGACCACTTTCTGAAAGGATTGTTCCCAGGCGCCATAATCCTGATAAGAAAGAAAAGAATACTTCTATACTTGTCTGAATTGCATTTAGTTCAAATTAACCGAGTACATTTCATTTACTCTGGGCTTCACCCATAGACGGTACAGTAGATGGACGAAACCTCCATGACATCACCCACTGGTTTTGAAGCTCAAGTCGGGTCCAGGTGGCAACCTCAGAGGCTGAGAAATGAAGCCAATGCCGAAGTGTTCACACCTGTTGTTCATCAAATGGCCGCTTGAAGCTGGCTCCACCAGACAGCCAGACCCCAGAGACTCCCATGCTAAAATACTCAACTTCACAGCAGAAAAAAAACCCATATTTACAGCCTGGCACCAAAATCGTTTTTGTTCTTTATAGCTAATTTCCCCTTCCATTACAACTGTACAGGGGGTGAGTTTTCATACAACTCACACATTTAAATTCTAGTTAGACTAAAGGTTATGTATAATTAAGTGAGTGTCAGGTGGGAGGGTCCCGCCACAGGTGGCTACCCACTAGCTGTCCAGAGAGCTCCACTCATGCTCCAGCAAGTGAAAACAGTGATTCTTTGTTTTTAGATACAAAACCAGTCACATGAAATAAAACATTTTTTAAATTTGATGGACAATGTAAAAAAATCATTGCCCATCCCCTACTATCTTTTTTTACTTAACTTTTAACTGAGAACTATGAATCACACAAGCCAGAGCCAACAATCCTTAGAAGATTAATCACCAGACTCAGAGTACATTTTCATTAATATTCATGCCCATATGTTACAGTAAACATTGTGACAAACTAATAAACTAATATTATAATGTGGCTTAAGGTGCCTCACTAACATTTGTTATAGTCTTACTTTAATCAGCTTCATTTCAAGCTTATGCAGATTACTGTCATCTTCACTTGACTGAATTCATTAAACATAGTAAATAGTTAAATTCTTGCTGCTTTGCAGACGGAAATCCTAAATGAACTGGTTCAGAGTGTCAGTCAATAACTGTGCACAGATGCCATTGTTCCTTGTTTAGTTCCAGGTTCCTTAGCAACAAAGGGAACACAGAGCATTAAGTACCAAAGGTTTTGAGCTAGAGGCTGTTTTCAGAGGTAAAGTGGCTCTTTGAAATTATTTTTCTATTTATCTATAATTATTTGTCTGGTATAACACAATAGATATATTTCATGGTCAAATTTGATATGCAAACTTGCAATCCTGAAGTAAATCATATTTCATCTAGCCTCTTGTTAGGAGTTAGTGTACAAATGTTCTTTAACATGTGTGGTCATAACTTTGCCTTCACAATATTATTAACATTTCTGTATTTCTATCGATCACTTCATAAAGGAACTTTGGCTTTGGAGCGTTTTTTATCCCACCATATTTGGACACACCCTGCTGCATTCACTCGGTATGTCAACAGCACACAGCCCGGACCCCCAGCAGATAACAGGAGAGACGAGCCATAGTCAAACTAATCGGCAGCCGTTTAACACCGAATTTGCCAAGATGCTGACGAAAAGCAGTCCACGCTTTGGTACTTTGAGTCATCACTCATTCTTCTCGCGGCACAACCCTCATCCACACAGGGTGAGGCACATTCAAGGTAAGCAGGCAACCATAAGCTTTATGGGCAACAATTTCATGTACTGCTTGCTTTTTATAACAGCAAGTTAATTTGAAAGACCACCAGCTTTCCTAAATCACAATAAATTAAATGTGTTGTGTTGTAGTATAAATGTCAGTGACTTTTCTGAACCTTTATTTATCATTTCCCTGAATGACTGCAGAAAATAAGGCAAGTCAGCAGACCACTCTGGTTCCAATCTACATCTTCAAAAATGTCTTAATAATATGCACAATATATAATATTTCTATTTATTTCACCTGCATTTCCCTCAGCTCTAAAGGCATTTTAGCAAATGGCTAAAAACCCTGATAATGAATGATCAAATCTGAAAGAGCCAGACTTTGAGACCAAAACAGAAGTGAAATAAAATGCGAATCTTGCTTACAATTCACAAATTATACATTTCCCGAGCAGCTGTACTGTATGTGCACCTGTAATTGCAATATGGCACATGAAATATACAATAGTGTTGTTGGCAGAAAAGTGGTTTCCTGCCCTGAGGTTGTGGTTATAAGTTGTTACCTTTAGTCTCAGCAGGGATTTTAATGGTTTTATTTAATCAATTTCACAAACTTCTGGAGCACCGTTCTTAAAATGTGTGAACTGTCCCACCCTCTTTCTCACAGGACTCAATGGTAGACCCGTTTGCATGGTAAGAGACGATTGGTTTGTCACCTCATCATTATTTCCTCACCCGCTTCTCAATAGCCACACCCACAGGAGAGCAGCTGACCCGCATTTCAATTTTCCACTTACTCAGAATCTTTTTGGCATGAGCAGTAACAAAAACAAATCAGGTACTTTTGAACACGCACATGGCCCTTGAATGTTCTGATTACCTTTCCAAAGCTCTGCGTTCAAAGACTCCCACTGAGCTTCAGAATAATAATTATTTTGTTTTTCTCTTTATTTCACAGCACTACTTTCAAAAGCATGGAGAGATGAACTTAAAGAACTTGCTGCCAAAGTCAATTTGTCTTCTGAAACACAAAAGGACAAAAAAGAGGTGTGTGTTTTGCTGTAATTTAATAGCACAAATAGCCTTTAATTGTGTTGTTCTTAGTCATCTTAGATTCTCAGTCATCAACGTAAACTATTAGTCAAAGGTTTCTTATTCAAATCAGTGGGACGGTGTGCCAAAACCTTTGACTAGTGGTGTATGTCCAAAAGTGCAGCAGCTGAACTTGTTGACCATCACTGGTACTTCACTGTTTTTGTGATTTGTAGTCAATCAAATTTTTGTTCTCCATCACATCAATGTATTCCAGGATCAACCTGAGGAGGAATTTGTCCGCCGAAAGACACAGTATTCAGCTGTAACGGGTAGAATCATCCCCCCATCCACCAAGTCTTACCAGTGCAGATCCCACTCCCAGCGCCTGGCTTATCCTCACCCCTTCCATGATCAAGAACTCATGGTGAAAATCTCCTTGACTGGTTTTTAGCTCTTCCATGATTTGAAAAATAAAAGTGTCACTTGGGGTAAGGTTGAAATGAGGCACAACCATGTAATATTTTACCGCACAGAAGGAAGGTTAGTGGCACATCAAAAAGAGAGATTCCAATGTTTTGAGCACACAGCTTTTGCCCAACTTACACTGCATTAGCTAAAACATCCCACAGCTCAACTCTGTCACTAGGCTTCTTGAAAACTTCACTAATAACATGAACATAAATTTGTCATTTGTAAGCTACTGTTGTGATTATCTGTGTGTATGTAAGTAGAATATCTCTTTATATACACATACATACATATATACACATGGGTCCCACATCCTCCGTATGTAACCCCTCCTCAGGTTTTTTATATGTCTACTGCCGTCTTGTCAGGTATTGGAGCTACTTTGTCAGATTCTGCAGACAGACTCCCTTTCCACAGTCCAGCAGTGGCTTCTGCTTGCAGGCCAAAGAGGTAAAATGCTTCATGCTACATTAATAGTGCAATTGTATGTAGCTTATACTACCATATCTTGCTCCTACGTGCTTGTCAACATCAGTTATTTTGAGACAAGAGTGATAGTGCTTTAATTATACAATTAAATCAGATCATTATTTAAAAAGGTCAGCAGAAGCCTGGCAGCTCCTATGACAACAAAGAGATAACTAATCATTTCCAACCATTGCAATTAATTTTGCCATTTATTTTTATGAAAGTGTTGCAGCTCCTACATTTCACTAGTGATTTTCTGTGTCAGAATATTTTAATGAGTACTGCAACTATTTAGTGTGGGGGGAGATTTTAAAAAGTGACACACAGCCCACAGAGGCAGTTAACAGAGAACCAAAGTGAAACCAGAACGTCCTGGTTGTGTTCCAGAAGGCAGAAACCCCATTCAAAATGAACAACTCGTTAAAACCACAAACGGTTTCAGCTACCAGTATTAAGTGTTGTTAGAATATGGAAGAAAAAAATCTAAATGAGACTGCATTGAGGTACTGAAGCTAGTGGAAAAGGCTAACCAGATGTGATGTCATGACTACAGATCTCTATATTACCCCTTTGCTGTTAGCAGGTGTATAGGAACAAACAAAGTAGTTAATTCAAGTAACATTTAATTTGATTAAACTAAATTAAATAACTAAAATAATAGTTTTGCTGAATACTTTTCAAAAAGATTAAAGTTTTTTTTTTTAATTTTTTTATTTTGCTGTTGTATGTCCCGGTCGTATTTCATCATACATCATAAATTTGCTGCTTAACATTTACAGTTTTTATTTTTTTGATAGCTTTAACTGCTCTATAAGTGCATCAGTTAATCATTTTTAAAGTCTTTTTTCTGTATTATGTTATGCATCCTCAGAGAAGGACTTGGTGATGGGGATGATCAAACAAGCTCTGGACGGTGTCGACCTCTCACGACATAATCAGCAGAACTTCCAGCAGCTCCAGGCTTTTCATCCTGGAGGGTCTCCGCTGGCGTACGGGCCATCATTCGATCAGTCATGGAGAAAACCAAGAAGAACAAGGTCAGGGTGGCCTCTCAAATGTTCATCTTGTGTTTCTGTTCCAAAACATTTCATTGTCATAGCTTTATATTGGATATGTCTCCATAGCTCATACCAAGAGAACCAAGCTTTCAGCAACGACAAACCAGGTAACTAACTAAAGTATTACTTTTCTCATTCTTAATGCTGTTTTTTACTGTGTCAGAACAAGTTGTTAGCCTTGTTTTGCCCTTTATAACTTTTTCACAAAGGCTGTAGACTTATATGCTACTGTAATTACTCTTTACCAGATTTATTTAAGTGTTTTTGATAATCTATTCAAAGTAAAATGTTCTTTTGCAGAGAGGATTGGAGATGCAGAGGTCCTTGAAGTCCACACAGGAGCTCAGAATGATTATTCACTTCAGAATGCAGAAAGTTTATAGAGTTCCCCGACTTTCATCATGGTCATAACTGTATTATGGTCTCTTTATTATGAAAATGACTTCGTTCACTTGTTTATTGCCCCCATTATACATGATATTAAGCATTTTCTTCAGCATATATAGCCTACTTTGTTATGTTTCTTAGAAACTCAAGCCAATTTAATGAGGAGGTGGCCATATTAGTTTTTATCTTCAATTCATTAATACAAAATCGTGTAGGTGTACTAGTTACATGATGCTACATAAATGTATATCCGCTGTCTGAAGGAGCTCATTGTAAAATTGAACGAAATGGCATGACCACTTGTGGGCCTGTTGTATGCAGAGAAGTGATACTTAAAAAGACCCTGAAAACTCCCCCCCCCTTCAATCAATGTCTTACTACAAATAGTCACATCCAACATCAACAGTGTTTTCTGCCAGTGTTGGGATAGTTCTTGTTATATCACACTAGCAATACCTGTATTCCCCCTTTCCTTTTTCTTTTTCCAGCTTTGACTGTTTACTTAATCACAAATATTAAATGTTAAAGCTTAAGAGAACTGTGCTGATTTAGTACTGTGCTCCTATGACACAGTCAGACGTGATGAACAATCTTTTAAAAACTGATCAAAATTAATACAACAAAAGCAGAGCTACAGTATTCTGTTTATTCCACACATTATTCTCCCTTGTTAAAACCTGACATCTACATTATCCACAATGCAGCTCAACCACCAACAATTCAGTAAGAAATGTGGGTGTGTTATTATATTTGGACAAAGGGATTTTTGGAAAGTAGGTTGTTGTGTTTTAGTTATGCAACGATACCATAATGGCATCTTTTTATATCATGAACATTGATTCAATGGACCCCTAATTTTAAAACTCACTACTAGGATTGTAACGGTACGATAACCATCTCAGAAAATATCACCGTATAGGATATTACAAAATGACTCATTATCAGCTACAATGACCCTCAAAAGAAAGAAAACAAAAGGGTCTTATTTTAGATTCTGAAAAATATCACTGAAGACATTATTTTACAGAATTGGCCTCAATTAAAAGACTTCTTCTAATAAACAGACCTGACTCTTACAATACATGAAGCATACATTTTCAACCTTCAACAATGAGCAGTGAGAAGGGTCCAATCTTCACCCTTAAATTTAGCCCACACCAGTTACTACCAAAGGGTTAAAGGGTTTTTCCACAGACAGTAGCCTAAACAGTTGTTAGCTTCCCACTGTTACTGGGTCTAGATGGTGAAAAACCTTGACAGAGTATAAACTGAATGGACACACTGTGTCAGCACAAAGTGGTTGCTCTGCAGCCCATAGACAACACAGAGTTCACCCTGGAGACACATACTTCCACACTTTGCACCAGAATATGCCAAACTAATACCCTAATGTTTCCCAGTATATGTGATCACTTAAAAAAAAAAAAAAAAAAAAAAAAAAAAAAAAAAAAAACAATTACCCAAATTATTCAGTAGAAGACATGGAAGGGAGTTTGTCCGACTGTACAACACCTGACTTTACCTTTAGTGTCTTATCAATACTGCTGTTGGTGGTATTCTGTACTTGTTTCAGTTTAACTTAGTTACTTTGATCTTTATTCCTCCTATAGTAAAAGGTTTATTATAGTGTACATATTATGTGATGAGACATAAGTTCTCAAGAAATTGAAGCCTCTGTGTGAATTTACCATTTAGATAACACTTCTTTTTGGAAAGCCAATCAAAAAAAAAAAAAAAGACATGAAGCAACTGCAAAGATCCACAAAAACTAACCAAAACACAGAAATGACAAATGACTCGCAAGGTGACTAAAAAGATTTAAAAACAAGAGAGACAAAATGGTCACAGAGAGATGCCAAACAGCCATAAACAGACGCAAAACAACCACACAAATATGCAAAAACTACTTTGAACTGGCAAGATTGACAAGTTCCTTGAACACAAAATGGATTGGCTGTAATATGTAACAAAATACACACTGGGGCTCTGCCAGCCTTCATGCCTAAGAATGAATTTTGTGTTATTTAACGAAGAACACTGCATTTGCAGCATACATTTCACCGACACTTCATGGACAAAATGCATTTTAATGACATTTCACTGGCAATTTATGGACATGGTGTCACCTGGTATCCTGATGCCGAACCAGAATTTTGTGTTCAAATGCCCTTCATCAAAAAATGTATAATGAAGGCTCATTGTGGAAATGATTAACATGTTAACGCTGAATAGTTTTGAAGGCCACGGATGCCTCCTTGCTAAACAAGTCCTTGCTGATCCGCTTCCCTTGTGCAACGACCACAGTTTGAAATCAGCTGCCCTGGTCAGCAGGTGAAGTTCAGCATTTGCGTCATGAATCCTTCTCACAAGGACACCTGTTGACTTCGGGTGATAAGAGACAGCTGTTTTCTGGTGCACAGCAATGCTTCTGCAAGAAGCAGGGGAAGAAAGGGCAGCACTGGGCCCTCTACCAATTATTTTACAGATTTTGACTATAACCCTCCTTATCACACACACACACACAAACACAACATAAACTAATTTACCTCATATCATATGAGGAGAGAGAAGCAGAGATATTAATAAATAAATGAGTGTGCAAAGCTAACTACAACCCTGAAAAAAAGTCAGTACAAATGTGAATGAATCATTATTATATACGTATATCTAGGGGTCATGACAGATATGCTTTCAAGCAGTGCTCACAGTAGGCACTTATACATTTTACTCCCAGGGTACAGTAGGACAGCACCACCAAAAACCCATGTTTGGGTGGTCCCAAATAATCAAAATCAGTTTTGTTATATCAGTTCTAATCATAAAACAAACTACATTACTTCTCCTCCCAGGACAGAGGAGTCATTACTTGCACAGTTAAGTTCTTTGTACTATCTGCAGTATTCAAACAAAGTATGTGACTAGTGTTGTCACGATACCAACATTTTGGTGCTGGTACCGGTACCAAAATGTATTTCGATGTCATTACTGACTTTATTTTAATAGAAAATCTTAGAATAACATCAAAATAAAATTCAAAATACTAGGCTTTTCTTATTGCACTCAAAAAAATTTTTTTTGAACAGTCAGTGTGAGTAAATAAAAAGTATGAAGTTAGAAGTTCTAACTTAGAACAATTAGAACAAATAAAATTATTTGAAATTAAAATAAGCTAGCAACTGTAGCAGCAAAATCTCTTATTTTCCTATCAACATTATGTCCCTTCTCCCTCTCTTGCCTACTATTGGGTGGCTGATTCTTTTGGAGTAGACTATCTACTGAGTCTGACTCAGGCTTTTTGTCTTGCTGAGATTCTTGGCCAAGAAAACCAAAAAGCCTAGGTCTTCCTCACTCAATCTAGAACGCCTTGCACTACAGATATTTCCAGATGTGCTGAAGACACATTCTGATGCACAGCTTGATGCTGAAATGCACATATATTGTCGTGCAAACTGAGCCAGGATGGGAAGATCAGACTCATGATGACCCCACCAGGCTAGGGGGTCCTGTGCAGCACTTATATCTCTTAACTGTTCATAGTCATCACACGGTTTAGTTTGTCTTTAGGTGTTGTCAATGTGGATGAATC